>NC_133933.1:103075960-103676139 GCF_031877795.1 Strix aluco | reverse complement strand
TTTAAGTTAACTGCTTCATAAATACATCTTCTGGAAATATCTTCATCTGTATCCAAGACCGAAGTAATCTATTAAAAAAGGCTCACCCTCTAAAAATTGCGCTCTTGTGGTTTTTTTTGGTTTGGTTTGGTTTGTTTTTTGGTTTTTTGTTTGTTTGTTTTTCTAACCAGTGTTAAATAACCTGTAATTTGCCAGGAAATTGTAGAATGTATAGATATCATTAGAGCTAGCTACTGGAATAAAAATAGTATCTCATAGTTTTGACTCTTGAATTTATACAGAAATTCTATGTACACATTTCCTTCTGGAGGCAATGAGATTTAAGGATATTCCTCCTGACAAAGTGACACAGATACTTGGTTACTGTTATCTTGTGTACCTCCTTTGTCTGTAGCTGTTTTAAGTGCACAGCTACAGTAAGAAAAGAAATACTGACCATCTTACTGACATAATAAATACCACCAGGCTTTTGTTCTAAGAGTTCTTCAATATGATTATGCTTTCAACACTACCGGTAATGTACCCAACGATAATTCTTTTTTTCCTTATTAGTAGCACATTTGGGGAACATTAATCTCTGAATAATTGAGAAACACTGGCTAAGGTGTTAGTTTAAAATGATACATTAGTAGCTGTCATTTAAATTGATAGTTAGAGCTGTAATTGAGAGTAACGGTCAGACGGTAACTACTCTGTCACTGAATTTTTACTGCTTTATTAAATTACTGATCTGATGCAACTCTGCACCTGGCTGTGGTGTATAATCATAAGCTATCAGAATCTTTTTAGCACATAAGGACAGAAATTGTGATTTTAATCTTCCTATCATAAAGCTTCATATTCTGGTTTGGTTTGTTTATGCTGCCCAATTCTGGATGTATAAGTGGATGGATATTCTTTCTTTCAGTCTGTCTATCTGTCTGTCATCATGCCTGTACAATCTGATGTATGACCTTCAATGTGGGACTCCCTCAATTGCTTAGACCTTGGGAAGAATCAATAATCATTTCTTACAGAAAAGGCAAATAGAATATATTTAATATGGATGACCTTTCATATTGTGGCACAAAGTTCAGTGCTTTTAAAATTTTTTCAATATTGTTTTGGTCTGGTCTGGTGTTTTGCAGAGACAAGTATATAACTTTGAATTATTTGAATTAATTATTATACTCTTGTAAATGTTATGCAAATGAAGGAAAAGACACTTATTCATTAAATTCTGCATTGTTTCCATATCACATTAAAAATGACCATTCTTGAACAGCTCATCATATTTGCTCTTTTCACTAGCCATCTATGGACATAGCATAATTCTTAAAAACACTGTATGTGCTGTTATATTTGTAGAGACATTTATGGTGATCATTCTGTCAATATTTGGTATTTGACCACTGTGAGTGCTGACATTTGAATGCTTTCACTAAAATACTCAGGTTGAGTTCACACCTCCATTCTATAAATGGAAGCAGCTCTAGAAATTACTAAGTTACCAAACTAACTGAAAACATGGGTGCTGCCAATTACTTTTAGCAGTAATGGTCTGAACTCTCTGCTCATTAACATACAACTAATTGTTGCTGGGTAGGAATAGAAACAACAGTAGAATTTAATGTAATACTTGGGCATAATTTTAGCATTAAATGTGTGCTTCATGGCCCTCATTTCAAATTTGGTTTTGTCTGGGCTACAATTCTCTTTTTAGGATGTTTAGTCATATACTGCCAGATTTTCAGATCTCCCTACTAAATTTGTAGTTATTGTGACAATTAACAAAAATATGTCTGATATAGAGTCTCTAATTAAATGCAGCAAAGTACTGTAGTAAGGCTTACCAGATCTGCTCATCCTGTCACATTATTTGCACAGTGGGTTTTCTCTCCACACCTGAATAAATATGGATTCTTTTCCCCCTTTTGAGTCCTTTGGGTTTATACAAGAATAAAATATGCACAAGTCAGTGAAGATTTAGCTCAATAATCTCTGAAATAGTGGTATAACACAGGGGATAGTTTAAAGCTCTATCTAACAAAGCATCTTAAAATTATTATTTGTATTTATATTAATGTACTAGACAGAACCATTAAACAAAGACCTTTTCTATTCAGTGCATTAATTGCTAGGGCAGGGTCCCATGCTCTGAGGCTCCAGAATTAATGTATCATGATTGCTTCACATTAATTTCAGTAACTGTGGAATTTGAAATCATAATTAAACTTTTTTATGTTAAATCTCTTAAACAGTGCAGTAATTAAGTGTGTATCTCTGAGGGAGAGTCATGTCATCATTTTCTAACATACAGGAGCTGAATATCAAAACATAGCTTTCCTCTATCATATCAAATTACTTAAGTAGGAAATGTATGCCTGATGATTTCAATAGGAGTAATTTTTGGGTTTATGGCTGTAAGCATTCTTCTGTGCAGATAGGCACCAAAACTAATAGTGCAGTTAAATGTGGGTATCCAAGATGGACCAGAATCTATTTTACATGAGCTGTCTCTTGGTCCTTCCAGAGGTTTTTGTGAAGATTGAGTTGATCTCAAAGAAATGATCCTCACTGTTTGCTGAGGAGGTCATAGTTCAAAGAATGATTGGAGGTGCTCAGGAGGCTGGTGTTTTGTGCCCCTATTTTTTTTGCTGTTCCTCACTGGCACCAGTGTTCATGCATATTCTGCTTTCAGTCACCTCAGTGATTCTTCCCATTTGTGCTGCTAGGCCACAGGTTCAGGCCACTGCTCAGTGCAACATTTCCCTCTTCCCTGGTCCAGTGCTGACTCTTCAAATAGGAGGCTGAACTAGATGACCTTCCAACCAACATTTCTGTGATTCTGTGATTTCTGCGATTATATAATTTTCTTTTCTTGGGATTACCAAGGCAATGATAATTTTAGTTGATTTCTAATGAAAAGGCATGAAAATGTCTTCCATCAAGAGATACCTGAGTCTGATGATATTACATTCATTTTTAATTCATAGACTGGACTCTTCAAGATATTTCAGTTACATTTTGCAAATATCAGAAGAGAAGAATATTATTTGGACTCCTTTCCTACTTCCAGAATGGAAATGTAAAATGTCACTGAATAACAAGCTGCAGCGTATAAGTGATTTTCCTTTTGAGTACAGTTTGAGGCGTGCTGTCTGCCATTGTCAATACTTTTCCATTCAATAGGAATGGAAAATATGAGCATTTTGTGTTTTGGAAATGCTGTGGTCAGAGTTCTCTAAGAATAGCTGTGGAGTGTTTTTAGATTGGTTCCCTTGTCCATTAGGATACCAAGATGTTGTGATTGCTGCATCATTGTACACTGCGTGTTGCTGTGAAGAGACCCAGTTCAGGGTCCATCCACATCCTTTGCTACTTCTGTGGAAAAACATTTAAACAGTAGCACTGCTGAAGTGAGTGGACTCCTAGTTATTCCTAATTTTTTAATTAATATTCTGGGATAGTGTCATGATGTTCCTGTCCTTTGTCTCTCTGCTGAACAGAGATGTTGGTCTCTGTTCACTCTTTCTATTCAGTTTAATATTCTCAGTACACTAAATAATCCTTCAGAGTTCTGGGCACTAGCTAGAACATATTAAAAATTCATTTACATATTGTAAAGAAAGATGTCATATCTGAAGTTCTTTTAATATGAAATGTAACATGACTGTTCTCTATTAATCTGAAGTGATATCTTAAGGTCATATGGTACCATGATAGTGACTGTCAGGGAAGAATTTGAAATAAATTAATAACGTATAAAGATCTGACTGTTTATATGTCTGGCATCCTGGATTCTAAGCACAAGACCTACTAGCTGTTCTAGAATTAACTAAGGTAATGCAAAGGGAATATATTAAATTGAAAGAAGTGTTGGCTTAGCTGTCATTAATGTGTAGAATTATTTTCTGTTACATCATTTATAGACATTACATCCTGGCTCTGCAAAAGCACTAGTAACTTGGATACAAATGTTGCGGCTTTTCCTTATTTTGAATGATTCTCTTGACTTTCCAAAATAATTTCAGCAAAAATGAATACAAATGCTGTGTTAACACAGCACAGGCCTTGTAACTGCAAGACATCACAGCAGCTTGCATTTATTACCAGCTGTACACTCACCATTTTCTCCTGAATGTTATTCTCATAATAGACAGACACAGAGAAAACCTGTCTTGCACACTTTAATGGAACATGACAGTAGCAGTTAAGCCTGCACAGGAATAATTATCTCTACCCAGCATCACACTCAAGTTCTTCCTTTAAATTGCAACTAAACTGATAGCCATTCTGTTCATTTGCGGCAATATAGGTCTACCTTGGCCAAGCCATCTATGCAGTTGAAATTATTTGGCAGTACTCCACTTTAATTTTCAGTTCAGTTTAGTACTGCATAGCACTCTGATTTTAAAAAAACAACAAACACAAACCCGAACCATACAGTACCAATAGGATATTGGAAGGGCTGATTGAGAAAATAATATGTTAACAGATTTGCCCTAAAGTGAGATTATTTGTATTTAAGTTCTATTGAGATTGATAAAAGACCCATTGCTACACAGTATTTTCAACAATCATCTGAAATAATGAAAAAATATAAAATAACTTCTGGTAAACATAAGCAAGTGGCATAAAAAATGGAGGAATGATAAATAGTATTGGAAAAAGAGCTGATACACAGAGTGATATAGCCCATTTGGTAGCTGATTAAGGTGTATTTTAACATTGCCATATGTGGAGTAACACATCTAGGAACAACAGTTCATAGGATATATAGGCTGTGACCAAATAACTCAGCATGTGTTCTCAGCGTAAAGCTTTGTCAAAAAAAAAAAAAAAGAATGGTTACAATAATTTCAAATAGAATACTGGGGTTCAAGAATAGAGAGTAACTTTACCGCTATATATGAGTGCAGCTAATATCAGAGCAGTCCACACACTGTCAAATGTGTCCATTCTTAAAAGGATGCTAAAAACCAGAAGATGTAATAAAAAAAAAAGAAACAGTCATATTTCAGAAATGTTGAAAAGGTTTTAAAGCATGATATTTTAAAAACTCAGTTTGTCCGGGTCTAAGAAGAACTGGAGAAGGAGATGACTAGATTATATGGTACGTTTACATTTAAAAGGAGAAAAGGCCAGGTTCTGCAATCTTAGCAGTCTGTGAGGAAAAGGCATATCAAGAACCAAATTCTAGCAGCTGAAGCGAGAAAAAATAAAATTTGAAAATAAGAAACATGCTTTGAAATAGTGAGGGTGCAAAGCTGCTCTACAAAATACCAGGTTAGTTGGTGAATTATCCATTTCTTGTCTTCAAATCAAAGATTTGCCTTTCTAGAAAAAATGTTTTGATCAAATTCAGCTCACAAGAGTGAAGTGTAATGACCTATAAATCTTTCTGGTGCATTATCAGTATTAAGTAACTATGTGAGGGAACTATGTAAGTAAACATGATCATATACATGACTTTATCAGTGTGTAATATCATGGAGAGACATATTTCTCCACAAAAAGAAAGACATAGAACCATGAAGGAGACAAGACAGCTGTTAGTACCCTGTTGCTGACATGGCCCAAAATCTCAGAGTATAAAATACATGAGACTATGAAGTATAACAACATTATCTTGTTACAGCATCCGAATAATTTTCTGTCTATGCGAAGAGGTGGCTGCAGCAATGTGGTCTTCCCCAGATTAGATGGAAGTCAGGCAGGAGGGCTCTTTTCTATGTACTAAGATTTGGCTGATCCATTGATTTATCATTTGTGGTTGGTAAATGTTAGTCAAGTCTGATCCATTTAAAGGTCATCAGCAATAAGAGGTCCTCAGATTATCATACCACTCCCTGTCCAAATACACTACAGGCGACTGCAGCACTTTTGGAAATTTCCCACTGAACACATTGCTCTCTGTGTCTTATCCTGCATATGGCATACATAATTAGAGGTTTTTGGATGAATAAGGAGCTGATAAATCTCACATAGGTAGATTTAGGTACCATATTCTTCTACTGTGTCTTTCTCAGGACTGTGACAGATTTTAGTCAGGAATACTTATGTAACAGAAAGTGTGCCATATGTCTGATTATAGTGTAAGAATAGTCTAGAGCAAGAAAAAATTACTGTATCTCGAAAATCCTTCTAATGCATAAGCCAGACAAGTGCCTTTCTGTTTGACCAGAAACTACTCATGCCTGTAGTACTATTAATTTACCACAACTGTCCCAGACAAATATCATAATAACGTGCTTTTTGCCTAAACTTGATTTTGGAAACCAGGAAATCAAAACTTTCACCTAACTCCCATAATCCAGTAAAGGTGCTCATGATATGCATAGCACACACCAAGACATTTCAAGAGATTGCACCAACAACTTTTTTGAAAAGAACAGCTAGCAGTGGCATTGATGGGTATGTGTTCTGTACTGCTCCTGCTGATGTGACTTAATTTTGCAGCAAAGTATGCAAATGTTATGGTACCTGTGACAGAAAGATGGCAAATTCTTCTACCCATTTTTATTCAACATTTCTGTATATTAATCACTGAATAATAAACAGTGAGAAACAATTCCTGCAGCAGAGACAGGAATGCAGAATTCCTCTCTCCAGACCCATTGTCCCAATAACAAGGGATAGAGACAAAATTCTCCTCACTTGACATTTCTCAGTCCATTGACTCATGAAACTGCCATTCTCTGCTCCTCAGTGGTATATCTTGAACAGGAAAGATGAAAATGAACCAGTCTGGTATTCAGGGCTTGTTCTTGAGAGATGTGAAGTGTTTGATTGTCCCTAAGATGAATAAAGGACAAAATGCATGTCTCCTTGGGTGGGTACTCCTCCTCCAGGTTATTTTATAAAAGATGCATGACCCTACCCAACAGATACATTTTAAAAGAAAATATATTCAACCTTGTATTGTTGCCTCGCAGCGCCTGTGACTCTTTAGGTCTGGGATAAAGTGGCAAAGCTAAAAGAAAATGGAAAAATAATCCTGTATCTTGCACTGAATGCAAGAAGAAATTAAAGAGAAAGAATTTTTTTCACACCGCTTCCCAAATTGTCCTTTTTATTTCTTTCCATTGACATGTTTTCTTTAAAAATTTTGTTTTTCAGTGAAAATTAAATCATAGTTGAGCATCACTAAGAACTGACTCATCATGAGATAAAATCTAATCATTGTGTGACAAGCTAGTTATGGTCCATAGTAAGAGGCAGCTTAACTAGCTGACAAAGAATGTCTACTGTAGATTTTACTGGTCCTATTTTTTCTGTGCTTCTTTTAAGAGATTTATGAAGAACATAGTCCTCTGTAGGATATTCTTTCCTGTGCTCTGTTACTACTGAAGTTTTGACAGTGGTGTGTCTTTTTGCTGAGTTATGCAGGTACTCTGGAAGCCCATAATTCAGAATATATCTAGATGTTTCTTCCTCTTCCCAGCACAGGTTGCTGCTAAGGTGGCTCAATTATCAATATATTTCAATTAACAATGCGTCTCCTTTCTTTGGAGTCATACCATAGAAGTTTCATGGTACCTCTCTGTATCTACATTACTATTGTTGGATTTTTTTGTCATGTCCTTATTAGCTTCTTACAGTTGAGGAATCTTTTTCCTCACGTGTGTTATGATATGTGTCATTTCCAAAGCAGATGTTACTGCAAAATATTTTCAGTAAAGCAGAGAGTTTAACATGACAAATCATTAAATGATGTAAGTTTCACCCTCAATTATCTTCACTGACCACGTCTTCTGTGTCTTACTTTCTCCATTCTATGATGTGAAGTGAGTGTGCAAAGACCATACATCACATTACATTTCCCCCACTTAATGGGGGAATGATTATCATCAAAGAACTAGCTGCAGAGCTCAACTACAATGCTACCTAGTATTGTTGCCTAAAATTGATGCCTTGTGGAATTAGCTGCACTATTGTGAAGCAGGATATTAACATAGATTAAAGAAGAGATGTAGCCATGAATTTTTCATGTCCAGAGAAAACAGCTTAATCATGAAATGTGCATTTTGGATAAAATTAGGACATATGCAACCATGTTGCAGAACAACACAAAGGTCTTAAATCATCACTGAACTTTGGTTCGGAGTGAATCCCCTTTGATGACTGGAGTTTTCAGATTATAGTGCAACTCATTGCATTTCTGTTCTACTTCTGTCCCATGATAAAAATTTAAATATGCAAGCAAAACTATAAGCACATGAAATAATATCAGCATTTCCCAGAAGTTCCATTTATTTCATTACCAGATTTTTTATTCATGAACTTTGCTCTAATCATGTTAGTATTGAAGTTTATTATTTTTACTGTTGATAACAGTGTTATTAATCTAGCTACTGATGATCAGTAATTAACTACTGATTTTCTGTATTAGCAAAATAATGCTAATTTGTGGGACTGATACAATGCTAAATTTAAAAATGCATAACAAGAAGACTTTTCTTATCATACACATATATGTACATGTATGAACAGTATTCATTCTCAGGCTTACTTTTACTATTTCAGTATATTTTTGAACAAGACATCCTTTCACTTCTTTGGACTCAAAAATCTAATGATTTTAGGAAGCATAAGAAGTGGGTCTCATATATTATTATTTTCTTATCCCTATATATTGTCATGTAGATTGAATTCAGGACTGACAATTGTCCAAAAATGCATTATTAAGCGAATAAGTAGGTGGAGAAATGGTAGATATGCAGGACTACAGAGAGCTTGTAGCCAGATGAGGGGGGTGTTGCAGCCAGAGAATTAGAAACATGCTAAGTAAGATATAATTGGCATTACTTACCTTGAACCCACAAACAGCATAATGAGAAACAGAATATTAGCGTTTATAGCACAGTAATGCTGCTAAGAGCAAACAGGGCCTAAATATGTAACTGACACATAACCAAAAAGAGGTAAATGAGGACTTCTGTCTCCATTGCACAGTAGAGCACAGTGAACATCAAAACATGTTCAAGTAATAAAATCTGCAAGTCAAAAAAGGATGTATAGCAAGCAGGAAAGAGGTCTGGTAGAATCAGAGTGCTCTTGCAGAATGAGTGGGATGAAAACCAAAACAAGTCCTTATCTGAAAAATATGATCAGCTTTGCTGGAAGAAGTTGAGATCCTCACCTTTTCTTTCAGGAAGGAACTGCAAAACATCAGCAATGGAAGAGCTAAATTTGGAAAGAAAGAAGTCACCTGCTTCAGTACTGGCCTCCTTCACTGAAGAGCACTCCAGCCTGGCTAGCCTAACCTTGAGGGTTAAGGTCGTCAGGGCTGTGACCTTCACTGCCAACTACAGCATCAGCTCTGATTACTGCTCCACATGGGGCTCTGAATGCATGCCATCAGTACTGTATAATGATGGTGAGTTTAGGGCAAGATTCTTAAGGACTAATTATTTGAATACATAGTGAAAAGGATGGATAATGAGTAAGAACTAAGCCTTAGCAGCAAGTGTGAGGTTGATGAATATCAGTCTCGTAAAGTGTTGTTCTGTAGTTTGAAACTGGACTGATTTATTGATCTTTTAATGTTTCCATCTGAAAGATCTCTAGTTTCCTGGGGTTTTTTGATATGTATAGCCTTATACTTAGTTGTCAGAAGGCTTTTGCAGAAGGTCTGGGGGGAAGTTACTGATGTGTCTTGTCACTCCTGTGTAGCCAGGAATAAAAAAGATCTAAACCGAATAAACTAGACAGCTGACTAAAGCCAAATAAGTGCTTTCTAGAAGTAAGTGCCTTTCCCTACCTAAAACACACACCATGACAACTAGGTTTTCTTCAAATTAAACTTCTTGTTCTAAAGGATGACATAAAAGATGTGATGGGAGCTGAATGAAAGCAGAGGAAATTATACAAATCCAGATGACAGAATCACCAAAAAAGCTGAGAAACTGTGGAGGAGCTGCAGCAAAATCACAGAGGGAAAAAACAGGGAGCACTCATGATAGAGCAGTGGAAATGGGTAAAACCAGAGATCAGCTTCAGTCTAAACCCCTAAAAGAAATGCTGCCTTTCTGCCACTAGAATCTGAAGAAAAAATAGACAAATGGAGAAAATGCTTTCTTGTAGGTCAAGATAAAGACAAGGAGATCACTTAACAAATATTGTCATGGGCAAAACAGACTCAACTTAGGAAAAATTAATTTAATTTATTGCCAATTAAAATAGATTTGTGTAGTGAGAAAAAAAAAAAAGACAAAAATTGAAACAACACCTCAACACCTTATCTCCTCTGTTCCCCAGGCTCAGCATCATTTCTTGTCCTGGTTGTGGCTGGGATAAAGTTCATTTTCTTCCTAGTAGCTGGTATAATACTGTGTTTTGGATTTAGGATGAGGATAATGTTGATAACACGCTGATGTTTTAGTTGTTGTTAAGCAATGTTTATACTAAGTCAGGGACTTTTCAGCTTTTCATACTGCCCTGCCAGCAAGGATGCTGGGGGTGCCCAAGAAGCTGGGAGGGGACACGTGCAGGAGAGCTAATCCAAATGAATCAAAGGGGTATTCTATACCATATGATATCATACCCAGTATATAAAATGAGGGGAGTTAGCTGGGGGGCACTGTGGCTTGAGAATTGGGTGGGCATTGGTCAGCGGATGGTGAGCAATTGTATTGTCCTTTCCTTTTCTGTGCTATTAAACTGTCTTTATCTCAACTCATGATTTTACTTTTTTTTTTTTTTTTTTTCCTGATTCTCTTCCCCATTCCACTGTAGGGGGAGAGTGAGTGAGCGGCTGTATGGTGCTTAGTTGGTAGCTGGGGTTAAACCATGACACTCTTCATGACACTCTTTCACTCCTGACTCTCAAACAGTGCGGGGGGTTGAGGAGAAAATATGGCGAGTACCTAGCAGCTCCTCTCTGTCGCTCCTTCTCTCTCACACTTTTGCCCTGCTGCAGCATGGGTCCTCCATGAGCCACAGTTCCCTCAGGAGGTATCCACCTGCACTAGCTGGTGCTCCATGGGCTGTGGGGGGACAATCTGTTTCTCCATAGACTTCTCCACAGGCTGCAGGGGAATTTCTTCTCTGGTCCCTGGAGCACCTGAGGAGGTGGAAGCCCTCCTCCTTCTCTAACCTTGCTCACTCTTTCTGTTCCCTCCTCATCTCTCTGTCTAGCATTTTAACCTTTCTTAAATACACTGTCCTTGAGGCACCACCCCCTTGGCCGGGGGGCTCAGCCGTGCCCTGCTGTGGGTGGGTTGGAGCCGGCTGGAACCGGCTGTGTCCGGCACGGGGCAGCCCCGGCTGCTCCTCAGAGGCTGCCCTGCAGCTGCCAGTGCCTGGGGCACATAAACCCCATACAGCCCCACATCTAGTTTATCTCTGCTTTCCTGTAGAGACCTGATCCGAAGTTTGTGATTCATTCACAAACTGTGATTCATTCACACGGCATTTTAATCAGATCTTATAAAATCCACCCGAATAAGCTAGTCTGTTTCTTTACATCCTCCTCTGCTTTTTTGGTAAAATGTAGTAAATGTTTGAAGTGATTCCACAAAGACTGGATAATTCGTTTTGTAATGCATATGATTCTTGTTGGTACTTTATATGAAAAGTGCTAACTGCATTTTTTTTCCTGGTATACTATTTTGACTCAAATTCACTTACAGAAAGCATTATCATATTAGCTTGCAACCTTGAAAAACAATCACCAAACAGAGAAGAGCCTGTAGTCCTCTGGAAGCTCTACCAGCAAAAGGTATTATCAATAATTACTAGAGGGACTACCAGTTCTGCAGGTAAGGGTTGAACAGCCTGTATTAGATCTGAGGTGCTGGGAGGTTGTTTTACTGAGAAAACTCATATATTGTACTATAGCTGCAGCTTTAACCACAGATGTGCATCAGAGGTTATGGATCACATCTCCACACATAATAGGCAGCGTCCTCATCAGGGTCACTGGCTAGCTGAAAGGGGCTAGGATGGTACCTACCAAATTCTAAATCCTTTGTGTTAAGAATAACATTTTGGCCCTTATTGTAATGGATATCTTATCCTCCTTCAGTAAATCTTTATAAAGCATGACTGGGTTGTTACGGATTATTACTAGGGACACCAGCCACTCATAAGGTGGATCTTCAGGCTGAATCAGTAATACAGTATTTCCAAAATGCAACTTTTTTATTTCTGAGTTTTGGAAGTTAAATAAGATGCATCTGCTACAGCTGGAGTGAACATTTTAGTTTTAATTTTAATTCTCTAGAAACAATAATTTTATACCCACAAAGTACAACATTTCTTTAAATACACAGTTTTATACATATATATATCTCATATAGACATTGCAATGGTTGTCAAAATAATTTTAATATATAGACAAATGTACTACTCACAGAGAAGGTCTATCCTGGAAAGATATTTTCATGGTACAATTTAGACAAAGTCAAGCAGGTGCAGTAAAACGTGTTCTTCATTCACAATTCCTAGCAAATGGACCGTTAATTAGATAAACTCTGCAACACCTGTGACCTGGACAAGCCTCACCACCTTTTAGAACATTGCCATGTAAACCAAAAGAATGGTGATTTGGCATCAAAACTTAGACATATCTCAGGAACTCTCTGATTTATTTAGACTTTTATGAAAGCCAGAAATGAGCTCACCAGCAGCCTTAAGTGCCCTTGACAAAATAAATCCCAAGGACAGGAATCTGAAATAACCCCCAATGAATTGCCCTCTTTTTTGAACACCTTCATATGCAATTAGTACAATTACAGGTCTGCTCCTTTGATTGCAAATATTGTGAAAGATAAATCTTTCAACAATAATGTTAGCTGGCAGTGTGATACAGTAAGAAAATAATATTTGTAACTCTATAGTTCTGCACTGCCATTTCAATAATTCTCTGCATGTCAAAACCCTCTTCCTGTTTTGTCTCTATAGGACTATTGTTCTCAATGTAATTGGAGCAGGAAATGAATGAATTAAAATCTGGCTTCACAAATGGTTTTTGCATTAAATCACTGTTTTATCTGTAAGATATAATGATTTTTTTGGATTTCATGTGGAGCAAATATTTGCCTTTAAGATTCTTTTCCTCCTCACAGAGGTGTGCAGTGCTTGTGATAAACATGCATTGCAACAGTCTGTGGTGCTGCTTTGTCCTTGAAAGTGCAAAATTGCATGGAAGTGTACTGATGCAAAGGGCAGATGCAGTCAAACTGTGGTTGAAGAGACTGTGGAGCTGTATGATCATTACCCACCTTGTGACTCAAACGTGTATCCCTCCGAGCAGTGGCAAAAAGAGAATTAGAATTCTCTTGTCTACCGGTCACTCTGGCTGACATTACCTCCACGTCTTATAATTTGCTCTGAGTATTCAGAAAACAAAAACTCTACTAAACATTTTTATTGTTCCTGATGGTTACAGCCATTCAGTCATATATTGCTATCTCACACAGTTGAGAATCTGAAACAGAATGCTTTTTTGTTGCCTTAACATTAGTGAGTTTTAGATAATCTGTCAAAATATTCTTTTGTGTTGCTGATGTGTCTTTATCCAGAAACACAGTCTACTTATGCCTTTGCTTCTGAACACAAACAAATCAGTCTCTCACAAAAAAGTATGGAAAAGCCTGTAAATTATCCCTTGTGAAAGAAACTTAAAAATAAGAGGCAAGTGAAATAACCTAATAAAGTGTGAATTGATATGTAAAAAAAAAATATTTTCTCCTGGTATCAGAGCTATCAGCAGAAAAATAAGAACTTTAATGAAATGAGTTCAGACCCAAATGAAGGATGTCAATGATGGAAAAGCAAACATGTTTTTGTTTATATTTTTCACTATGGGGTAGTAATATTGACTCAAGCTGAGCAAAAGAATACTGTAAATATATATGAAAGACTACATTTAAAAGAAATTCTAGGATTCTGTCATCGCAGTGCAGTACACTCCAATTTGATTCTTCTTGCCTGTCTCTTCCATCGTAATTTATTCAGACAGCAAAGCTAGAAACTTCCAGCTCCTGTCTAAGCTTGAATCTCACCTGTATCAAAAAATAGAATGAGTCGTTGGGATACAAAGAAGACCACAACAGACATGCCAATTCCAGCTTAAAGTTAGCTCAGATGTAGTCTCATTGCAGCAGTGTGGCAGATTACACCTCCCAGACTTGCATGTGCAGCACCTATATCAACTCTACTTCTTGAACTAACTCACTTAGAGCTACATTGAGTGTCCTTGCACAACACTGCCTACCTGAGGCGCCAACTCCTTAGCACTGACCTTGTGAAGACAGTGACTGCTGCTCGCCCACAAAGGAGACAGGTCCTCTCTGACCCATCCAGAGTTTTGCCAGGCAAAGCACTAGGGCAGACGGTCTCCAGCTCAACAATTTAAGTAGCTGAATTTTATTAACATACAGCACCCAGGGATCTCTCCATCTAAGCACCAAATGAAAAAAGGAAAATTGAAATAATTTTCTGATGGCAAATGTCAAGATAGCACCAGCCATGCTACAGAGAGGTGGTACATAATTTTATGAGATATAAAGAAATGTCTTGCCTGATCACTGAATACTTATAGGAAAACTGTAGGTCATACAGTAAAAGAAAAAAAAAAAAAGGAAAATTTTAAATTTTGTAGAACTGGGACTATGAGACTGTATCTTTGTGACAGCATGGCAATGGCCGTTAATCATATTTTAATTAAACTTTGTTGTGATATAAATCTGACTCATTAAGTCACCCACGGATCAGTTAACTGAGAGTTCAATACTACTGTGTAACTAATACGGCTGAATATGATACGAAGAAGTCAGATAATACTTTCATAATGAAAAACCCCAGTATTATTCTCTCTGATTTTTCTTTTTTTTTTTTTTTCCAGTGGTGTTTTTAAAAGATAATCCCTCAATATCCTACATAAGTTTTGATTACGTTAAAACTATTTATCATTTTTTAAAATTACTGGTGTTGCCATATGGTAAATATTCCTTATATTTGTGGAGGCAATCATCTATAAAATACGTTCATATTTTAAAGTGTAACATACTAAAGTTGACTGCTGAAGATTTTGAAGTATTCTGCAATGGTGAAATGTGGTTATATTGAACATGGTTTTTGGCACAAAGCATGCCCTAGGCAGTAGAAATCAATACAGGGCACTAGATTTTACTGGGCACATGGTGTGAAGCCATGGCTAAGAAAGAAAATGCCATTCTTAGATAAATAGGAAGAGGAATAAAAAATGGAAATACAGAGTTATTCTTGATTCTCTATGATATTAGTGAGACCTGTACTGTGTTCTGTTTATGAACTCATTTTAACACAGCATTGACATATTGGAAATGGCTTTAAAAGAGCTACAAGAATGATAGAAGCTCTGAAAAAAAGCCTTTACAGTGAGATACTAAACCAGATCAATCAATTTAGCTTAACGAAATGAAGCTTAAGAAGCGACCTATCATGGTCTGTAAATGCAGATACTTCCAACACTGGAGGGAATCTTAATCTATCAAAGACATTAGAGACCTAAAGCCTGAACATGGAGCATAGGTCAATGGAGACTAGAAATGAAACAGACATTTTTACAGTGAATCATCACTAACCAACAGAGTAAGTTACCTAGATGCTTGATAAGTGTTCAAAGATGTCTTTCTGAAATATACTTCCGAGATGAAACAGAAATACTGGGTTTGATGTGCCATCCAGGAAAACTAGATATGTTAGCATGTAGGTCTTTTAAAAGCTTTGTATTTAGCAAGTTCTGCTTTTCTTTCTGTGATGGGACTCTGCGCCCAGTCTGAAATCTGCACTGTATAACAGCACGGCTTTCTTGTACTGCAAATCAAACTTGCCTGTCCTGTGGCCCAGTGTCTTTAGATTGCCTCTGCGGGCAGATTCACCCCCTCTCTGCTGCTATAATCTCTGATTCTACTGTTAAATATGAAACTGAGAAAAATCTTTATTGCTATCGGTAAGAAAGAATGACAAGCTAGCCTTTAGGACCCAGGATATACCCTGTAAAATTGTCATATGACATGTGGGAGGCTGTTTTGCCTACTCCGTGGGCCTGCTCTCATTAAATATGCTCAGAATAAACAACCTCAGTCTCATGTAGGTGATGACACTGATCTGAAAGTGGGAGAGAAATATCTCAGTTGTGATCAAGTCTGAGGCAGAGATGACAGAGCATTCTGATGAGTGAGACAGAGTGAAATTACTCTGACCTAAATTACACAAACTGGAATTTCACAATGTAAGATGGTGGTAGGCAGGAATGATGGACCCAGATAAGCTAGGCATGACTGAATCTGTTCTCAAGGAACTAGATAAGACATAATATCAGTAACCATATGCTGACACCAAGAATAGCTTGTTAATTACCTGGTAGTCTGTATGTAGAATAAGACCTTATTCTTATTTATTCTGACATCCCTTTGCATTCTTCAGATAAAAAAGAAGTCTCAGCATGGGATAATTCCTGCTTTAAGACTCCTTTTATATTAGTGAGAAAAAGTATAAGAGCATTCATGTAAATGAGAATCAGACCTAAATGTTGCAAGCATTAACTTTAGCTCTTTATATAGTATGGCTAAAGCTAGATTCCCTTTTAGAGCAACACATCCTATTAGTGTTCCTAATGAAGACTTTTGGTTTTGACTTGCCATGAGCTGTGTAGAATTACAGACGTCACATAATTAGGCTGTATCTAAAATTTGAGACCTAGGAACATTTTCAAGTGCAGCCCACCTCTACCTCAGAATGAAACTCAAGCACACATCATCAGTCTCTACATCCCCTGCCCTGTACCTGAATTTCAAATGGAAGGAGGTCCAGTGCATGAGGACCAGGAGAGAGGCTGCACATCATGTTGGTCAGCCCCTGATCTAGACAGCCAAGGAACCAAGACCAATTTGGACTGCCCTGCAGCACACACCTGCAGCATAATCCTGTCTTTGCTTGTGCTGGCAGAGCCCACTGTGGAAGACTTCTGTGGAAAGGTGACTGTTTGGTATTTATACTTTGTAATGCTTCATATAAATCCAGGAAGGAACATCCATTCAAATCTGCTATAAGAAAATGTCCTTTCAGCACTACTCTACGTTCAGCAGACAACCTTATCCATGCACTCAACTAAAAACAGATGTACGCTACATGAACACATATTGAAAGAACGTTTATTTAAACTCAAAATCCCAGCCTCAAACTTACAAGTGTGTTTTTTGGGTAGAATTTAGAAATCTATTTAGCATTACTGTTGGGAACATAGAGACAACATAGGATGGGCAAAGAGATTCAGTTCTTTTGCTGCTGGATTTTTTGGCAGATTTTGCTGGCTGTGTGAACAGCAAATGTTCCCCTTCCAGAGGAATAAGTTAAAATTTTTAAGTTTTTATGTAATTACACATTTTTACATTGTTTTATGGATGCCTGAGGGTAAATGAATCTAAATTATGAACTAGTGTTACATATAATTATCAACCGGGTAGCTGGCTTTGTTGCAAACTAGTTCCAAGATGAGACTTTGTAAAACTCATTTGATCTTTAATTTCTGGAAGTACACGAAATAATAAAACAACTTTCCTAGTAGACTTTGTTCTATAGTGTATTTTCAAACTTAGGAAAGTTGTCAAGATATCACTGTCACCCATATTTAGTCACCATTTATTTGTCTTAGGGACAGAGACAGAAGGAGGACTGAGGACAATTACAAGGACAATTTCTTGACTAAAAATTGCAGAAAGTGTAGATTTCTTGAAAAATGTCATTCACTATACTGATAGTCTATAGGTTATCACAGCTTCTTCCTCTTTTTTCCCAAGGGTCACACTAGACTTTTATTTTATTTTTCACATTTACTGTGGTAGCATAGAATTTCTAGCTGGACTTATTTTTTCTGAGCTGCACTGTCTGTCTTGCACTTTATTAAATCAGAAGCAGATGAACCAGGCAACATGAAAAGACAGATACCACTCTGATACATATTTATTACAACACAGTAAAATTGTTCTGCATATTGAGCTTAGCTCCAAATATAGTTTAGACAAAGGTACTCACTTGAGTAATGTTAGAATAGGATGTCTGCCATGGCTTTCAGGAGACAGAGGGAAAGACTATCTTTTGTTTTCAGATACCTGTGATGTGATTCAAAATCTCTCTCACATCCCTCTTTTACCTATGTCTTCCTTCTCACTTTAAAGGTTTCTATCTCACTAATTCTAACTTGTAATTTTCTGTTCACATCTTTCTCACTCTGATTTCTCTTATATGTATACTACTTCTTTTTCCTGTATTTTCTCTCCTGCTTTTCTTTCATCTCGTACTCTGTCCTACTACTGGTCTCCCATAGAGTTAGCTGTTCCATTACTTCCTGCATTTCAGTCTTTAAACCTTTAAAATTACTCTGGTATTGCACACTAATATGAATTATTTACATAATATGTCATCAGTGGGTGAAATTGCCAGTGAAATTCTCTTGATATTACTGAAGTTCTTCCTACATGCAGCAACAAGAAGGCTGGCTTTTTAAAATATCATAGATACTTTCACCCTGGAGGATAACAAAGCATAGAGACACCATTCAAGAACTCAGGAGAGAAAATGCAGGTTGTATAATGAAGCGATTTTCTTTAACGAACAAGATAAAGACACATGTGCCTCTCGAGTTCACTCCCACTAGTACAAACATGAGCAAAGCAGAAAAAATTGTGACTTGTTATGTTCCTTTCTTTTGATTCCCCTAGGTCATTATTTCAACAAATTGTTTTTAGGGGGAGGCAATGTGGATTTTAATATGAGTTATGGATAAATCTGAAATGTAGGTATTAGGGTTAAAAGTATATTTATTCAAATTTTAGACAAACACAAGACAAGAGATTCAAATTTTCTAATGTGCTGTATCATAAAGTTGAGATGTTGCTGAATCTTGGAGCGAGACATTCAAGATCTTTAACAGAGAAGTAAAGAGAGCTGCTCCTTAGTTTATAGCCTAAACTTTGCTGGACTTGTTACTAACTCTCCACTATAAAAAAAGAAGCAGAGAAAAAGCTTTTCTGTGTGCATCACTTAGGGTCAACAGAATATGTTTTTCCTTTTTTTTTGTAGAACACCATATATGCCCGTGTCAGTATGAAAATAATAACTTACTAGATATCTGCACTGTGGATTCATACTATTACTATCAAAAGCAGTGTTTGGGAAAAGCTCTTGATAACACTTCATGCTTCACAGTGCCAGGGGGACTGAGGCTACTGGTACAAAAGCAGTCCTCCATTTTATGCAGGCTGTTGTGGGATGTTCAATACCATCAGCAGTAGGGACAACTTTATCAAGTCTTCTCCAAAGCCTGCTCTATTTGTCTCACTACAGAACTATCTTGTATAAAAGCTGTTGGTTCTAGGGACCTGGGTATTTCAAAGCTTTTGCTGTACACCACAGAGTCATACTCTGTGCTTTCACACCCTTTATACTGATTGTCAGAAATGCTTTATAAATAATTCAGAAGGTAAAAAGAAAAAAAAATTTGGGCTTTATAGGAAGAATTTTTTGTTTCTCAGAGGAAGGGGAAATGGACTGATGTTCCAGCCCATTAGGCTAGCACAAAGGCACATATAGTTTTCCACCCTATTTAAAGGGTTGCAAGAAGAAATAAATCAGTAAAAATAATGAGCAGGCCTGAAAAATCAGCAGATAGCAGGTGCCCACATTAATTCTAGCCTTTATGTTTCATACACCCTTGGCTCCCTCCAATTCTTCCCCCTCACACTGGTAGTATAATGAATATCCCTCACTATCAGAGTTTAATTTCTGATTTCTGACTTTCAGAGTCAGGAGACAGTGAATGTTGATTCCAAAACCAGTGAATCATGCAGGTTGTTCATGTGCTTTTCAAACGGTGGGTTTCTTGGATTTTTAGAAACACAGTTGTCCAAAGCAGTGGTTTTCAAGCTGTAGTTTCTGGATCGTAAGGTTATAGCTTATCAGTAAATGAAACAGCACCAGAGCCTAGGATTAAACATTGGTATATGGTTGTTCATGCTGTTAAATTGTCATTGGAGTTTTAGGCATGGTTTGAGGTCCCCCCATCTTTCCCGGTAGGCAGACAGGAGTTAGACACCCTATATGGGAGGAGGGTGAGAATATTTTGCTTATGGATGTCAGCTAGCCTCAGGCCAACAGTCCTTGGATCATTTTATGTATCAGAATAGATTTAACTCAAGGGCTAAATGATTGTTGTTGTATGTGTGTATATAAAGGGTAACTAACTAAAATAACTTTATTGTTAGAAGACAGGGATTTTCTGTAGATTTTTAGGGGATGTATAAATAGAAAAAGACAGCAAACACTAATGCATAGGGAGTTAGAAAACATATTAACATTTTGATTTCTGGTTTTGCAGTGTTTTCTCACTGTATGCAAGTGAGAAATTCTCACTTATCCTTCACAGCATCAATATTGTCTAGCTCTGATAAATTATGTGCACAGTGTCTCAGACAAGAGAGATTTGTGGACAAATAATGCTTTCAAATATGTGCACACATACATACATATGAAATATAATTCAGATTTAAAAGATGGCATATTAACACAACAATCTCTATTCTTTGTTGTTAAGGACCAATTTCTGTTTTAGTGAAACAGAGATAATGCTGGTCTTTTCTTTCCCTTTTTGGATTCTAAGGTTTTGCTCCTCTATACCAAGTAATGAGGAAAGACTAAGGAATCCCAGCAAAGATGCTGGAGAATGGAGTAAAACACTAGTATTTTTTTAACAGAATACCTGGACTTCATTTATATTACTTATATTTCTGGTGGAAGACCATAGAAAAACTAATTACAACAGTTGAAAAAAAAAAGTAAACATAAGGTTAAAATGAAGCTATATTATGATAGTGTACCAGACATGGTGTCTGATACAAGAAGGGTGACAGAAGAAAAAAATAATGCCATGGCTCAAAGATCCAAACCTTGGAGCCATTAATTAAAGAGTAGTTCTGCAAAAGGTAAAGCACTGTTTTGATAACAATAGAGAAGTCTCCCATATTTGATCACTTTCAGGGTAGGGAGTTGCAGAGTTCCAAAACTCTACAAAAAATAAGGTGGGTAGACATATTTGAAAAAGGAGCAGGGTGAATACCAGCATTCACTGAAAGGCTTTTAATCATGCTTGGTACAGTTAAAAGCTTCATTAAGATCACAAGAAGAGATCTATGAAGATCTGAAGTAAGGAACAGGCTGCTGAACATAAATCACTCAAGTTTTACATCAGCCACTAACATTTATGAAATAAAATGCTTCTGATATTGCTTGTGCATGTAGCAAAAGCCCTTATCTCCTCATGGTTAGATGGTGATCTTCAGTCTTTTGGGTTGTTAATGATGGTGTTCATCTCACCTAACATTACACATCTAACATTCAGGTATCTGACTCTGTACTAGTTACTCTAGTTCCCGAATGAAGGAGAGAAATAGACACCTCTGGGTATGGTTAGATTTATTCTAACATGAAGTCAAAATAATGAGAAGTTTTGGTGGCATTTCTTCAGTGGCAAAGGAAGTCCTGGGAAGAGGCCAGCACTATCTCCACAGATACCTGGTATACAGAGGGAGTTCTGCATTTCTCACCCTTTGCTCCCACAATGTTCCCAGCAAGAGTTGTTCTCTGCAGGCTGGAAGGTGCACTTCAGCTGAGCACTCACACTGACAAGGATCTTCTTTGGCAGAGAAAGTGGAGGGAAAAATCTGATAGGTAGATGGGACTGGAGGACAAAGGTAAGACCCCTAAGCATGTGTCTTTCATAGAGCAACATGAGCACCTTTTAGCTTGATCTGGTATAAACTCTGAAGAGTTCTGAGGTAACTTCAACCAAAGCCCATGTCCTTTCTCCCTGATGCCTCAGTCTGATTGCCTCAGTGTCACCATGTCTGAGGGCCTCTCCATAGCCTGCATCAGCCAGGCACGTATTTGTTGTTTTCATTTTGAGTCTCCTGGAAGAGGACATTGGACAATGGCATTGGGTTCATGCATAATGGGAGGCATGATTGCTGCAGATGAGGTTTTTAGAAAAAGAATAGAAATGCCTACTGATCTAAGGTTGCCATTTCTAATCTTAAACTCGTGATCATCTGGACACCATAACATAATTTTATTCCACTTGAAACATTCAAAGGAGAAGCAAGATTCAGCGCACTTGATTGTGTTTTGATCTAATGCTTACAGAGTATTGTCACTCTGGCTGATGTCAGTCCCATTAATGTTATCAAAGTCCCACCAAAGCAAGTCAGAAAAGCTTGTGGAAGAGCATTCTGTCAGCTTTCCTCTTGTCATGATGGCTAATACCTGCTGAAATTCCACAGAGCTACAATGAAGATATATTCTTCTAAGGCCTAAGGGCAGGCATGCAATTCCTATGAATCGGAGAGACATCCTATAGTATAATCCATACTTGTAATGACTGTACATTACTCACACAAATATGCATTAAGCTATTAGTATTTGATGATTGAACAGGAATAGTTACAATAAGAAGAGGGAAGAGACTACTTTTATGTTCTTCTAACTACTGGCTCAAAATTCTTTTAAGAATAAAAACTCTTCACCATATTTATGTATCTATTCCAATGTGGTTTTTTTTTACCCTGACAAATTTATGGCTAGCCCACAGATACTAAGCAGAGTCAATGAAGAAATGAGTCAATGAGCTGAGCACTGAGGAGGAATAGGGGAAAGGATTGAGCAGAGCAGTAATGTTTCTAGTGAAGGGATGAGGCTGGAGCAGCAAACCAGAGGTTTTGGGAATTTCGGTCTTTGTCTAGTAAATAATATCTTCCCTCTGTTCCTTCCTACCCTGCATGTGAGAAGCTTCTCTCCAGCAGCCTCATTAATTTCCAAATAAAAATACATTACAAGGACCATTCTGTAGTTACTCCTTTTATAGACTCAACAGCATGGGAATATGACAACATCAGAAAGTTTTATTACAAACTCTGTGCTGAAGGTCTAGTGGGAAAACAAAGTGAATATAGTGATCCCAGTTCTCAGGTCATATTTATCAGTTGGGCTTTATTTCTGTCTTTGCTTAAAAGAATTCAGAAGTTCCTTAGTAACTTAGTAAGCTAAATATCGTTTTCTAAAGATATTGAAAAACAAGTTCACAAAGTGTTTGGAATGTTAACAAGGTAGGAATATTTACCAGCTGTCCTAATAGGAATTATAACCTGAAAACATGATTATCATTGTCTAATCATATAATCAAGACATAGTAAACTATAAAATATTAATTAATTTGAGGTGCTTTTATATATATTTATGTATTAGCTGCATATTGAAAGATTTTTATATACACATATAAGTATATATTTGTCTATGTATTCACATATGGAACAGCCCAGGTTGGAAGGGACCTCAAAAGATCATATGGTGTATATGAAACTTCATCTTTTCTGTCTAAAATATATGTACATTCTGTTCCCAAAAGGCTGCATTTCTTTGAAAGTCATTGGGCTTAGTTTTCTATGTTTCTTAGGAGCTTTGAAATTCTAATCTTTGCTAAGTTTCTATGAAAGGTGAGAACCACTGCTTCATAACTTGAACTATGTTGTGATGGCTTTAGCTTCACGCTTGAATTCTATACATAGTCTCATACAAATGGAGAAAGTGAGACAGTTTCTTTGATAAAGAAACACTTAAAGGGCAAGTTGTAGAAGAGGCTGAACATTCTTGCAGGTTGCATCCTTGAAAAGATATCTTCTCTTCTGTATAAGACAAAGCATATAATGTCTTGCAAATCCAAAAATGGAAGGGTTAGATACTAAAATGATAAAAGGAAGGAAGATCTTGTACCATTTTTAAAGGAGAATGTTCAATAAATTACTTTAAACCCAAGGCATTAGTTTTGTTACACTGGACATATTTGCTGTCTGAAATAATTTTAGGAAATGCCATACCATGTTTTAAGAAATTTGACATACAGATTGTCAAAGCTCCATAAATTACACTTTAGATTCCAAATGTGACATTCATCAATGATTAAACTGTACATTTCCCTTTAAATCATATAGAGTTGCACCATCCCCAGGACTACAAAGATACCTGAACACCTTTGTGATAGAGGAGGAAGCAGCTTGCTACCACTCAGTCAAGCACATATAGCACGTGTAAGGTCTCAGCCACGGACTTATTCCCAACACATAGTACAAACCTGCACTGGAGGAATGAAGTATCCTGCATAACATTGTAAGCTTAGTCATAATATAGCTCCAGTTTGCCTCAAAATGGCTTGCATTCGTAGGGTCCATCCAACCACTATTTTCAAAGATAAGTTACGATTCTTTGACTCATTCTCATAAAATATGACATTTCATTTGAGCTAAGTAAAGCTCTTGTTTTAAGCATCTCAACTTATTTAAAAAAATGAATGAATGAACCTTCAAGCAAGTGAGATGAAGACCTTGGACCTTGTACTGATAATATTTCTGCAAGTAAATTATGTGCATCATTCCACACATTCCACAAAGCTGTGTGAGGTTGAGTACCTCAGTCTACATAAAATCAGGAGCTGAATTTATTAACTCGGATACTTAACTTGATGTAAATAGTCTGTGAGATATTCTAAGATCTACAGCTCTCTTAATTAACTCTTATTAATATGAATATATTGCCCTAGGTCATACAATAATGCAACCTGACTACTTGCACACTCACCTCATTTTTTAAAGTTCAGTTTTTCGATTCCAGATGAATCAGGGAAATATCACCTCAAAGAAAATTGCATAGTATCTGTGATGTAATGAAAATAGATCTAGTGACATTTTAGGCCCCCCAGGTTCTCCTGTCTGGCTTTCAGCTGCCAGTCCAGAAGTGTAGAGGTTTCTTTTAAGTCTTGTTTCATATCTGTCAGACCCATTCAGATATCTCATATATGCTAAGGTGTCTAAAATTGTCCAAAATTCCTATATTTAGGCTCCTGAGTATTACTGAGTTCAAATATTTAGTTTAGAAAATCATAGAAATATAAAGCATGGAAATTCAAATTCCTACATATATTTTCTACCACAAAAGGTTAGTGGTTTTTTTTCATGTCGCATAATGATCACCAAAAAACCCCATAGGCAGAAGAAGGAGAACTTGGTGGATTCAGGTTTATTGTAATATATAGCAGTGGAAGGAAGACTCCCCAAAATCTTGCCTTCATTTTGGTTTTTTTCCACTAAGGATGGAAATTCTCCAAGACACTGTGTGATGGTCTGAACATGTCTGTCTTGGAGCAGCTGTAGATATTTCAATATGTGCAATGTATGGCATATTGTTTTCTGGTTTATCAAGTATTCGCATTTTATTACAGTTCAGTCTGTCCGTTCTGATGATGGAAATCTTTGCTACTTTTGATTACAGTTAGCACTTCAAGGCTTCTCTGTTGGTTAAGAGTATGAAAAAAATCATTGATCCTGAATATATTTTCCTTGATATGGTCCATTTTGGGCTGATGAGAAAAATAATCAGGCAAAATACTGAAGTAATAATAATTTTAACTGTTTTAATTGTCTCACCACTCACTGACTGAGAGCTCATGCTTAAATGATATATGATCTAGACTGCTTTCTGGTTTGGAACAACATTCTAAAGTGTCCTAGAAAAGATTTCAAAGATTGCTCATGAAATCTGTTACTTACAGATCAACACATTCAGCACCATATCAGCCATATATTAGATCATCAGTTCCAGCAGGCAATGGGTGCAAGCTTTTTTCTTTCCTGCTCAGTGGAATAACAGGCCAAAGGAAATAAATATTGTGGCAATTTGTAAGAATGGGTCTGTGGGTCTTGAGAAGTCATCATCACTCTATCTTAATCTCTATTATATTCTTTATTTTTTCTCCTATTGTGTTTGTCTAATGATCTAGTCAATAGTCACAGTCTTTCAATTTCTTCTATTAGAAAATAGAACAGAAAGACGTGTCTATAATGTTCAGTACATATGCTTAACTCTGTGTTAACTGCAACTAAAACCTTATGTTTTCCCAGCTCCTGTAATCAGCAACTATGTTCCTTAAGTATGGATGTAGAGTAGAAGCAGATGAAAAGGAAGGTTATAATCCTAAAGGGAAACTGAAAAGAATAGTTCAACTGATAAAACACACCAGAACTCAATCAAACAGATGAATTGTCTACATCAACACAAAAATGATGGAAAAGATAAACCAAGTCTATAACGGAAAGCAACTGGAAGGGACCAAAGGTTTTACTGTGGATTACAAATGTGAAGTGGAAAACATCAATGAATGTTTTAGTAGATATGACTGACTTTTTTTCCTGTCTTTTTAGTTCATGGTTATTGTTTGCTGCCAGATTGAACTAGAACGAAAATAGAAGCTTTTTGTTATGATGCCTCACCATAATGCCTGGCTGAATTCAGATATTGCATTCTCAGCTGTAATACCACATAGCTGCCACCACCTTTGCAGAGAATCACAATGTTAATATTAATAGGCTACACTAGTGTAATAAGCTAATAGCCTGCCTATTTCTTGTGCCAAAATCTGATGTGATGAATAGAGAGGTATCCAAAGTTAACACTTCTCTTATGCACTGAAGCACATGCATTTCTTCATAGATACCAAAACAATAATCAATATTGTTTAATCAGAAAACAAAGTCTTAACTTGTTAACAAGGTAGAAGTGAAATTGAGGTAAATTGCCATTTCTATCATCCATGGAATTATAATGTCACTTTCAATAGGCAAAATGCTGATAATACTACCAGCATGGTATACTTGATTATCAGTCTTTCTTAGATTTACATTCAAGTAACTTTTAATCAATCAACATTCCAGGGAGATCTGCTTTATTTATCATGACATTCTGTATTTTCTAAAAATAAAAACAAACATCATGCCCCGCCCCCCCCCCCAAAAAAAACCCCAAACCAAACCAAAACAACACCCACACCCCAAAATCCAGGATTATCAGCTACTCTCATCTCAAGGGAGCTGAATAGCTGTTTCTTTAACAAAATGCTCTGTGTTTGGTTTGAGGTTTTTTTTTTTCCTTTTACTTCAGTCCCCAGTGAAGGCCACCTTATTCAACCTGAATCTCCTTGGGTTGTTGCTAACTGTTTAAGACACCTCCTCTCCTATTTCTTGACTGAGAAAATCAGGCACACAGAGACTTTTTTCATTGGTGGCAATTTTTTCTGTGATATCTTCATCAAGGTGCCCTTCTCTCCATTGTTGTTCAGAATCAGGCATTTATAGCTCCTGAAGGAAAAAACTGAATTCCTGTTTATCTTTGAAGAAGTGTTAACAGATTTTTCCACTATATTTTTTCATATTTTTATATCCTTAGCTCATAGATTACATTGGAATCAATAAGCTGTTATTGCTATAATAGTTTGCATGTATTATTTTATGCATTCTTGTCCGCTAAATAACAGTGACATGTTTCTTGTTGTATAACACACAACTAATGACAGAAGTTGCTTCAAACGCCTTACAAAACTGTGGCTGTCATTTGCAGATTTAAATCCCTCTAGGTAGGGAAGATTCCCAAAGAGCAAATGACAAAAATGTGTCACATGCAGCTTCATCCCAATACAAACTCCATAGAACTTTTGCCTAAAGATTTATTTATATATAACCATTTATATTGCTTAAGTAATGTATTTCTTTTGAAGCTTTTAGGAGTATTTTCAAGTCCTAACTACTTCATGAAGTGCAAGTGACCCCCAGAACACATGGCTGTCAATTTGCATGAAATAACACCTCCAGTCTAACTTCTCACTAAGAAGACAGGCAGCTGTGCTCTGACAAATAAGATTATATGTCTTAGCCATTGAAAACCAGATTTTCATGTCTTCTGTAAGCAGTAAGCTCGGAAAATGTCAGTAACAGTCCGTTTGACCAGACAAAACTTGCAACTTTTTTCTTCAAGTTAGTTTGCCTTTCAAATTAAAATAGGACTCATGCCTTCATATTTTAACACTTGATGTGCAAAACCATTATGAATATATTTTTAAGACACCCAGGTATATCTGATCCAGAAAGTTAGACCATTGAAAGGTCATTGTGATTCTGATATCTTCTTTCTTCTTCCCATAATATGTCCTCTCAGAAAAATCTGAATATCTTTAAGAAAAGTGCAAGCTCCTTTAACCTAAAAACTGGACACACAGAATTGCTAAAGTCTAATCAGAATAAGAAATTAGATTGCAGAAGGAAAGTGAAATATTAGTAAAAGTAAAATAATCAAATTTCTTAACACATTTAATTCACAATGAATGTGAGTGCATACATGTGTGGATAATCAGGGATTTTAACTATTAGTGTATAAATGCTGATTTCCAAATAGTGGTGGGTTCATTCATAAAATATATTAATTATCATTATTTGATTAATCTGCGTTGCTAACTTCCTTTTTTTTCATTGAAAATTGTACCCCTACTGATAAAAGTTTCAAAGCCTCAGCTCTCAGAAATCCACACCTTCCCTTTTTTTCCTTAGGTTCAAGTTCTCAAGATCTAATTTTGAATTTAAAAAATTTGAATTTTGAAATAATCTCTGTAAATAACACTCCTGTTTCAATAATTGGCACCACATGCAAACCTAGTTAAACAGAAAGGAGTATAGGTGCTATAAAAGTGGAAGGGATGAAGCATTAGGCCAAATAAGCTTCCAAGTAACCACATATTCCTTACTTTGCTATTCAACCTAAAAGAGTTTTATTTGAATGCAAGGTACATGACAAAGCTACAGTAATCAAATATACTAAAAAAATACTGTTTATTTTTCTCTCACATAATTTTGACTTCCTGTTTTATCTCCTGCATCTTAGGGCTAAAATGACACCTTATCACACTAAAACTGGAGCACTGGCAAAAGTCTATTTAGTTTTGGATGACATCCGTAATGTTTAGGTATTAATTCATGTAGTTAGATAGTGTCTGGATCTCACATTGCATCTACATAGATATAGATACCTTAAGTCTTTCATTTACTATTCTCTAGATTTTCTTAATGCAGAAATGTTTTCTCCCCATTTTTTCAGACACTTTTGACAATTTCATTATACTCTCCATAGTTATACCATACATAAGCTAACTAATTTTTTCAGGAATCACAAAAAAGCACTCTTCATTAAAGAGTTTGTAATACCAACTAGAGATAGATGGAGACAACAACCACTAACTTTTAATGTTTTACCTGACACTGATCAGTGAATTTTGGAATGAAATGGATTTACTGTTTTCTTTGCTCAAGGGTAGACTGACAGCAGACACTAGCCCTGAGGATATGATGGCATGTAGTTACCCCCTGGCCTCAAGTGTATAGTGTATACTGGACAGCTCTGAACAGTGCAGTGTCATTCTCCAGCCATCTCAGATTGGATGCCAGAGCTGCAGGCACACAGAAAAAACTTCCAGCCACTCTTCTTCATTGACAACTTGTCTGTACTAGTTTGTTTTTCTTCACATGTGTTTTTTAAGTTATGTGTTCAGGCTTAATCAAGAGATCATAGAATCATAGAATTATAGAATACCACGTTGGAAGGGACCTCAGGGATCATCTGGTCCAACCTTTCTGACAAAAACATGGTCTAGACAAGATGGCCCAGCACTCTGTCCAGCTGAATCTTATGTGTCCAGTGTTGGGGAATCCACCACTTCCCTGGGGAGATTATTCCAATGACTGATTGTTCTCATTGTGAAAAGTTTTCCTCTTGTGTCCAGTCAGAATTTCCCCAGGAGTAACTTGTACCCATTACCCCTCGTCTTTTCCATATGACTCCTTGCAAAAAGGGAGGCTCCATCTTCTTCATAGCTGCCCTTTAAATACTGGAACATGATGATAAGGTCTCCCTTAAGCTTTCTCTTCTCAAGGCTGAACAAACCCAGTTCTCTCAGCCTTTCCTCATACAGCAGGTTTCCCAGTCCTTTGATCATCTTTGTGACCCTTCTCAGGACCTCTCCAGCCTGTCCACATCTTGGATCTGTGGAAACCACAGATGAGGTAGGTTCTTTCATGGTTGTCTAACGCCTTTAATTTTCTCTTTGATATTGATTTATATTCTACATTTGTCACTGAGGTGAAAAAGTCAATGTGATATCATAGAGAAAAATGTGCTTTTCCTTGTGTAATCACAAGTTAGAGGGATGGAGAGGGTGGAGAAGAACATTTGACAGGCTTGTAACCTTAAGATTATTTCTTATTTGGAGATGCATGCAGCTTGCCAGTGTTAGAAACAGCCTGGGTTCCTCACTGGTGTTTCATTTCCATATAGTGGCCAGAAGTAATGTCCAAAAATAATGCTTTCTATCGCCTCCAGCAGGCTAGGAAAATTTGATTAATCCTGGTACATTATGACTTGGTCACAGCTACCCATGCTGTTTTCTGACTTGGTCATTGTAATTGATTGATCCATTTACGTATGAAGCTTGGGAATTCTGAGTAGTACTGAATCCAAAGAGTGCTACTCAAGGCTTTTGACAGCTTGGTTCCAGCTTATCTAAAAACTAAAAACAAAAAAATGAAGACTTCCAATAATGTAAAATTTACTTTGTATAACAAAGACAGCTTTCTCAGGAGTCTCCAACTGTAGAAAGCACTCATCTAGAGACAAAGGCCCATCACAGAAGAATTTTTATTTTATTCTCTTTAAATTTCCTTTGATATAGTCTTCTTTAACTCAGAGTAGTGTTTTGTATGTCCAGGTATAAGTGTATATGTAGATACATAGATGGATATAGATACATGTAATGTAAACATTCCCAAAATATAATACACAGATCTCCCACCATTCATGATCTTGAAAAGAGAAGGAGAATACCTGAGAGATGTTAATCACATTATTTAATCTACCAGGGACAAATTCTTAGCTGTTATGGTGGTACTCTTGATAAATGAAGTAGGGAAGAGAAGAATGGAATAGGAAGGATGTTAGAACTTGGTCTTTAATTGTGATCCAATAATTTGTCCAAGTAATTTGTCTAGTCATGGTTCCTCTTGTGCTTTTCTCTCTCTTCTCTGGGTGTAAAGGAAGGGTATGGAAAAATATTTCAGCCATCATCACTGACAGTGCACGCAGAGTAACCACCCTGGATAAAGTTAAAGCCGAGGCTCTGTGGTCTATGTTCTTTCTAACCATCTACTGTAGGAAGAAAATAGAAGAAAACAGCTCTTATTTATACCTGTACAGAAGGTACCAAGGACCAGGAAAAGAACACAAAATGCCCACTAAGGATCTCGCCCTCACTAGTGTAGTCCCACAACCAGTGGTGAAAACTAATTTTAAAACCTATGTACTCTTTATGTCATTGATAAGAATGTTTATTATCTTATGTTAGATTTTTTTAAACATTAACAAATATGTACATGTCAGTTGTTGCCAGATAAAAAGTAATATTTTAATGTATATTCTATTTATTTATCAAATAACTTCCTATTAAAATTTTTGAGGTGTGCTTGTGGTACCGCCAGATAATTTTTTTCTCTGTGAATAGAAAATCAATGAACACAGATCTTCACTAACTACTATTCTGACATGACAGAGTGTTTCACTGTCAAAGAACTATCATTTATGGTATTAACTATCAGTAAGTTTACTAAAATGCTGATGTAATGTGAGCTAAGAACATTTGACAGATTTCAGAGAAAAAAGAGCAGTTAGTGTCTGTTTATGAAAGTGAATTACCCTCGAAAATAAATTGATTCTTGAGTGTTCATAGTGTTTAATCAGCAGACAGAATAATTGATAGTTTTATTGCTCAAGTAAATTATCATATATGTACCTCTATATATTGCAAAGATATTCCTAACTCTTCAGTCCTTGCACTTAATAATCTAGAGCTACAATTAGATAATGATAAAACCATCTCTCTCATAAATTGCTTTCCTGGGTGCAGTCGCACATAAGAAATTTACTCAAATGTATCCGCAGTAATATGTAACTGCAAGGCCATGCTTAGATCTGTGTTGCTGTAGACAACTGAATTCATTCAAAGGAGAAAACCAGCTATGTCTGCAGAATAATGTTCTTACTCTTGACTTCTCTGTTAGCATCTTCCTCTGTTTGATCCTGTCCTTACAAACCTGTAATCATCAAGTTCCAGGCAGCATGCTCTTTAATGTGAAAATTGAAATAGGCTGAGAAGATTACCTCGAAACTCAGGTTCCACAGGATTGTGCCCTGCAGTGTGATATGATACAATTCAGAGACAGGCAGCTGTAGTGCTGCTTAAATTGTGGACATATGGAATGGGATGAAACCAGTCCAGCAGGCATTGTGGGAATGTTGCCAGAAGGATCTTGCAGGAGAGTGTTTCATTGTCACCTTCACTTCATGGAGATAAAAACTTAGCAGGGAGCAAGTGAATAGTTCTGGTGCCGATTACAGAAGGCAAGAAGAGCTCCTGGAGGGGGGCTGTAAAAATAGTAGGTTTAAACTCCTAAGTGACGCTCTGCTAATTTGGAGGCTTTCATTCCCTGTCTAGATTTCGTTACTGATGACACTTTGGCAAGTAATGTGTCTGTGCAAGGACCTGTCTCTGAACGTTGGAAACTCAATTATACCCTGTGCTAATGTGGGTTGTTTGGCTAGTGGACTTCCACCAAAAGGCAGTGGCCCTGAATATTTTTTCATCACTTGAAGGTGGCACTTTGCTGTGGATGTTCACATGCTAAAAAAATGTGCTCAGCGTGTTTTTAAAACTGTTTCAATGTCAAATTTAGCTATTCATATGTGAAAAGTTCTTGAGAGCCATAGTCCAAAAACAGTTTCTTTTAAAAGAAAGACTTCAGATGCATATATATTCAATATCTAATGAAAATAATGCTATGATAATCAGTTATTTTGTTACACTAAGATTTCAAGCATAAACAATTCTCTGTTACTGTATCTGATTGAACAGAATAAACACGCTAGCTGTGTGATGATTTTAAGAGCTCATATTCTCCTGTCCTTGACTATGACTAAATGGCTAATGGCATTTGAGCTGGCATTCATACGATCAAAGCACATAGATATTTGAAGACACAAATATAGAAATGAAGAATTATATTTCTTGCTGTGTTTCAGAGAAGATAATTCTGCATTTCAAGACACTGAACACTCAAGTAATGCCAAATGTAAATATTATTAAGGTGAATCATCTCCTACTAACTGAACAATGCACGTGACACTGAAAACAGAGTTTGAAATGAGCTGTAAACTTTCTTCTTGCTCTGTGTTTAATGTATATTATTATCTACGCTTTTTATATATTATAGAAATGTTGACTTCACTGTTTCTCATGACATGAAAAAAAGGCCTGGAAAGCTGTTTGACAGGAAAGAATGAGAGCAGCCACAGTACTGAGACTTCCATCTTATCATACCTGTATTTGCACACAAAGTAGAGCATGTGCAACTGAAAAGATAATATAGAATTCTATTGATCTCCATTGCATGCACAGAAAAGGGGTGATTAGTAAAATGGATGGAGAAAGGCTTCAAAGAAGTAGTTTCTTTAAAAATACAAATTAATTATATTTCTGTAGGCTAAAAGTTTACAGGGAATACTTTTCTCCTTCAGCTGTAGCATGGGTTTGGTACTAGTTTAAATGAAATGCAGATTAACTAAAATCATGAGAAGCTGTTTAACTTGGCAGAAATTTTTACAGGTTTTAAAGTGATGCACTGACTTCAAGAGAAAATGGAATATTAAACCAAGTCATCTGTTGGCCAGTTGTTATTTTAATGCATGTGTCATCTCTAAAAATCATGAAGAAGAGGATCAGTTTATTAAACATGTTGTACTTGTTGCTTGATGGGGAAAGAAGGCAAGCAATATTGCTTCCCCATTAAAGTCCATCCTGAAACACCTCCTTACTGATTTTTTTTTTTCCCTAAAATTTGAAGTCTTAATTTAGATCTTCAAGCAAATTCACATTACTTTAAATTCTGTGGGCATTTTTTATAGTTTTGCTTATTATTTTTCAATCTTAACAAATTCTTACTCTTCTTGAATGGAACAAGAAAATTAAGTTTGCCAAGGCAATCTAAATGTTTCTAGGTGAGCCAGGGCATTGACATCTAAATCCTACCATCCTCTGTAGATCCAAATCCTTCTATACCCCAAGCAGAGGCCGTGTCCTAATTCCAGGTTCCAGCTGGAAGTTCACAGCTCAGTTTCACAGCATATAGCACACAGGCAGAAGATATTGGGAATACTTATCTTTCCAGTCACTTTTAACACAAATATGGATTCTCCAGTGCCAATCAGACTTCTAATCTTTTCCAAATATGTCAAATAAGCATTCAGCTCAATTTTTCTTAAAGTTATACTAGGTTTTTACTGCTTAGTAGCAGAAAAAAAAAATTATTAAAATAAGAGTAGAGAACTAATCCAAGGATATAATATTTTGTACCTGCAGTTTAAATACACATCTGGCCTCCATTTCAAAAAAGGTATGGTCAAATTGGAATAGCTGCAAAGAATGCCTATAAGAATGATCAAGTCTCTGAACACTTCTGTTACAATATTTCTCTAGTTTATAAAAGTCTGCTGTTTTGTAATTCAGCAGTTTTTGTCTGTCCTTCAATGCACTTTGAATAAAATTAGCTTGTATATAAATAACTTCCTTCAAGGTTATTTTATTTAACTAACTCTTCCTTAATGTCCTCATAAGGTATTAAAATAGCATCACCATTTTTAGGTCACTTGTCACAAGGAGGAACAATTTAAGCAGGTGCTTAAATTTAAGCATACGACTGCTCTTTGCTGCACTGGAACCTTGATGAACTTCTTTACAGTTAAATAATAAAGTCACATGAACTTCTTGTCTTTCAAGTGAAAGATAAGTGACAGAAACTGGGATAGTTGAGGTCTTTTAGATGTCCCAGTACTTTGTATGGAATGAAATAATGAACAAATATGAAACAATTTATATAGCATCTGTTTTACTAATATTAAATCTTTATGTTTTATTTCAGCCTGTTAAAGCAAAATTGGGTTTTATCTGAGTCAGAAAGTTGTATGTGACTTTGCTCTTCTAATCTCTTTCAACATCATTCTTTTTATGAGAGAGTCTTCCGTATAAATATTTCATTGCATATTTTAAATAGTGGCTACTGGTAAAAATTGCTTTAAATGTCAACAAAATGCAGTTACTGTGCATGCAATGCATATGCCACATCTACATGGAAAAATACAATGTAAAGATTGTTTCTAGGTCACCCCACCATGTACCTGTATAATATAAAATCCTAAAACAGGAAAGGTGATTCTCAGTCAATTTTTTTTTTCCATTGACTTCAAAGGTAGCCTGAGTTAGCGAGCAAATGTGTAGAAAAGTTTACAAACTAGAAGATAAAGTTTATTGAAATTAATTCCATCCAGGGGTCTCCTGTTTGAACTTGTTATGAAAATTTCACTGCCTTAACTGGTGTAGGAAAAGAATGCCTATGCAGTTCAGTTCACTTAGTAACTAAAGAAATAAATGAAATGCAGTATATTAATGATAAAATTTATTCTTAAAATGCACTTATGCAACCTGAAGTGTACTCATCTGCCAGTGGTATTTTTTTATGAAGGCTTTCTATTGTGGGTTGGTTTTTTTTTTTTTCTACTTGCTTTCGAGCATAGTTTAGTGTATTCAACCATTATTATTTCATCTTCTTCTCTGGGAAGACTCTCACAGTGTTACAGCATGTTGCCCTCCCTCTCCCCTGAGATGTTCTTGCCCTTGCTGCAGCAGTCCACCCTCTGTCCCAGCAGGGCAGTGCCATCTGGGAGGAGGGCACAGAAGCCAGGACTTTCTTCTCCTCTGTTCATTATTCCTTCCTTCTTTCGGTGCTCATGACTGTTTCACCTTTGGTATGTTCTTTCATTCTATTGCTTTTTCTGTTTCTCTCCAACCCATGTTTGTCCACGGTTAGTGCTGTTTTGCAGAGATTGATACCCCCTGATACCTGTGTGATTTCTCCAGCACAGCACTGGTGCAGCAAGAATGAACCGAGCCATTAGTGTTCATCTATTTTTGTCACTTTTATTTTAGTTTGTGTACTCCAGTCAGTGTTTTCCCTACTCTTTTATCCTTACTCTCCGTTCTCTTGTCAAATCTTTATCTCGCTGATTTTCAATTTATCCATCTTTTTCCGCTTTCCTGTTTGTGTACTTAATGATGTTCTTTTTTCTTGTGCACAGAGAGGTCTTTCATGGGTGGTTTGGATTCATAAGAGTCTGAAAGACACTCAGCTTTAGTTTTCTTTCAAATGAAAGCTTGTGTACTTTCCTGTTCATCTTTGTGAGGTTCTTTCAAACTGCTTGTTCTCATTATTGAATATATAAACTGTGCAGTGTAGCATTCGACAATATTGATGTATTTTACTTACAGGTAAAGTAGCCTCTTTGAGACATGACTATTTAAATGTCAAGAAGATCAATAACAGAATTTATAAAAACAAAAATAATTTCAAATTATTAAATCTCGCAAAGTGATAAAATAGTTTAAACAAACTTCTAGTAGGAAAATCAAGTAGAAAATAAAATACATTTGTGATTTAAGTTTCCTTGGCTAAATTCCCTGGCTCAAAGTCCAAAAAGAAATAACTGACTAGTGGGGTCCCTCAAGGGTCCGTACTGAGACTAATACTATTTAATATCATCAATGACATAGATAGATGGGATTGCGTGCATCCTCAGTAAGTTTGCAGATGACAACAAGCTGAGTAATACAGTTGATATGCTTGAGGGAAGGAATCCATCCAGAGGGACCTGGTCAGGCTTGAGAATAGGGTCCATATGAACCTCATGAAGTTCAACAAGGCCAAGTGCAAGGTCTTGCACCTGAATTGGGACAACACTGGTATCAATACAGGCTGGGGGATGAAGGGATTGAGAGCAGTCCTGTGGAGCTGCTGGGGATACTGGTGGATGAAAAACTGGACATGAGCTGGCAATGTGCGCTCTCAGCCCAGAAAGCCAAATGTATTCTGGGCTGCATCAAGAGAAGTCTGGCCGGCAGGTTGTGGGAGGTGATTCTCCCCCTCGACTCCACTCTGGTGAGACCCCACCTGGTGTACTGTGTTCAGCTCTGGGGTCCTTAGCACAGGAAAGACATGGACCTGTTGGAGTGGGTCCAGAGGAGGGCCACGCAAATGATCAGAGGGATGGAACACCTATCCCGTGAAGAAAGGCTGAGAGTTAGGGTGGTTCAGCCTGAGGAAGAGAAGGCTCCAGGGTTCATTAAGGCTCATCGAGGCCTTTCCATATATAAAGGTGGCTTATAAGAAAAATGAAGAGAGAGACATTTTACTAACACCTGTAGTGACAGGACAAGGCAATGGTTTTAAACTGAGAGTATAGGTTTAGATTGGACATAAGGAAGATATTTTTTACATTGAGTGGTGAGACACAAGAACAGATTCTCAGTGAAGTTGGAAGTGATCAAGGTCAGTTAGGATGAAGCTTTGATCAAACTGATCTAGTGAAAGATGTCCCTGCCTATGGCAGGGGAGTTGGACTTTATGGTGACTTCCAACACAAACACAAAACATGATTCTGTGATTCCATGATTTCTTTAAGGGATTTGTCAAAAATCGTTGTGAAATGTACTATAAATCCATTCAGATAGTTGCAATTTAAATGCACTACTGAGGTCTTCCACTGCTTTCTGTATTTATTCAGAGGGTAAAACTGAGTGGTGTATGGCATAGTTATGAAAACTGCAGGTGCAGATTTCCTACAAGTCTGGCCAACAGTAGTACTTTGTGCCATTTTAACAGCCAAGCCTTTTACTAAGATGCACATTATTGAAGCTAGAATGAGGACTTCATTTTCAGTGAATAGTATGTCTACTCATAAAGGATTTGAGTCTTACAATTTTTCATGTACCTATACTGTTTTCTGCAGATTGGCTTATTTAATCTTTTTACTGAAGTCTGCCTATTAGCATGCAAACGCACTTCAGCTGGTAAGATATTTACAAAAGATTCACTTTGATAATTCACTGTCAATTATTTGTGGAAGCTGGTGATAGACATTTATTCTCTGGGGAAACTGAGAATTGTAATTAGTTTTGGCCAAATGTGCTATCCTCTGTATAACCAGGGTGTCTTAAAAAATATTATGGGATATGATCTTAATGTTCTTCATTATGCAGGCAGAATTCCTCATCATTGCTGAAAGGTTAAATGCTCTGGTCTGTTGTTATGAAAGCAGTGTAAGCTGGTGACTGCAGCATTGTCCTGGGAGATGCAAGTTCAAGTCCTAGCACAACTACTATCTTGCTTCTAACCTTTAATAACTCACATCATCAGTGTTTCCTTTCTTTCTCCTTCTTTTATATTTCAGGTTCCTTTGGAGTGAACATTGATCTTAATTCTCTATATAGTCTGTTATCATGTCACATAAATTAATAATTGTGATCATTATTTGCATTAGTACTTTGTTTTAATGTTCAGTCTTGTTCTATATGACCTCTGAAATCCAAGCCTAGTTTTTTTAAATTTTGCTTTTTTTAGGTAGTTGACAAAGAACTTTTTTATTTTAGCATGGTTCATGGTGAAGAGGTATATTTAAATTTTTCAATTTCATTTCACATTCGTTTAACTGAATTTTCTTTTTCAGTTCTTTGCAAATGCAAATTACAATTTTATTTTAATCCATTATTTTAGACTAGAGAGGGGTATGGCAAACTGTACATATTGCTCTTTGTTTAAACTGCATTGCTTTGGGTCAGCTTTTATCTACAAATCTCCCTCTAAATCCATACAACTCTTGACTCCTAACACTTTTTTCACTTTAGATCTCAAAATAATTTCTAATGTAATGGTTACATTTTATTCCTTTTTATCCTTCAGCCCAAACATCATTATGTATTCTGTGCCTATTTCATTAAAAATAAATTAATAAATAAAAAAGCAACTACCAGTAAAGCCCAAAGGAATTAATGTATGCTGCACAGTAAGACTTACCATAAGTTCTTATTCTTAAATGTGATAAATATTTTTGGACATGAATACACAATTCAAGATCTGGACCATGTGCAATGAGTAGGGAAAATGACTGAAAAGCTGGAAAACAAGTTTATTGCATGAGTAAAGGTGTATGCATATATCTATATATACACACATATGTAAATATATATAAAAATGTTCTGTGTTGTTGTGGATACAAATTATCCAACAGGTTCCACAGTTCAGCAGGAGTATTCTCTTTACACCATGTTGGCATGGTCTTTACTACAGTTTTGCATGTACATGCATGTATCTTTTCTCCACTTAAAATGGAGTGACTTCATAAAAAGTGAGTGAATTTATTTTTTTTTTTCATGATAATGACATTTTGAGCTCTACAAAATCATAAAATCATACAATAATTCAGGTTGGAAGGGACCTCAGGATGTATTTCATCCAACTTCTTCCTCACAGCAGGGTCAACAAAGAATTGAGACAAGGTTATTCAGGGGTTTATCCAGTCAGGTCTTGAAAATCTCCAAGAGTGAAAACTGTATGACGAGTCTGGGAAACTTGTTCCAGTGTTTAACCATGGTCATAATGTAAAATTTTGTCCTTATGTCAGAATCTCACTTTTCAATTTATGGTCATTGCCTCTCAACCTCCTGGCATGCACAGCTGTGAAAAGTCTCCATCTCCTTGCCATCTTCCCCATAGGCACTAGGGGGCTGCTTAGATGCCCTCGAAAATGCCTCTTCTCCAGGTTGAACACGCCCAACTCTCTCAGCCCCTCCTCACAGGGCAAGTGCTCCAGCCCCTGATAATGTAGGATGGAGCAAGTCTGCTGGACTTGTGCACATTCATCAGCATCTCCTTTGGGTGTCCCAAACTGGACTGCATATCCCAGATGTGTTGCAACGAGGACTCAGTGTGGGTTCCTCAATCAACTGGCCATGCTTCTGTAGACAGAGCTCAGGATGCTATTAGCTTTCAGTGCTGCCTGGGCACACTGCTGGCTCCTGTATAGTCTGCTGTCCACCAAGACCCCCAGCTCGTTCTTAGTGGAGTTACTGGTAATTTATTTATAGATCAAGTTTTCCATATCTTCACTTTTCAGGTTTGTTTTTTGAAGCAGAATTAAAATGAGAGCTCCTTTTGGGAAATTATTTTGTTTGGGGAGTTGAAGGCATCTTGAATGACATTGCAGAGTTACGATTTTCTGCTTAAGTTAAATTTCCTGTCAATAGTTTTTTCCTTCTGTAGAAATATCAATTTTTAATTTTTCTGTTATTTATGTAAAATCTTTCACACCTTCACATGTTTTATAAAGTCATTTAATCCACTTATTGGCTAGCAGTACTAGAAACATCTACTCTTCAATAATTTGCGTTGGCTCAGCACCAAAAATTGCAGGTTACAATCTGTAATTTGGGTTCTAGTACTTGATTTTACTTCCTTATCTTAATGTGTTAACTTTTGGTCTGTAAGTCTGAGCATCTCCAACTAGGCCTTTGGCAAGGTGTGGGAAGCTTGAAGTTGTGTGAAACGATTAGATTATTAAATGTGTTCAGTGTTTGTATACATTGTTAACAACTCTGTGTACCAATAAAACATTTACCCTAGACATTGATTTTAAGTGGAACAAATTAATTATTAGAAACTATTCAGAACTACCTTAATTCATAAAGATTGCTTGCTTAAAATAAAACCTATGGTTGAATGCAATCATATAGTCATTGAGGGAAGACTAAGCTTTCTTCCTGTGTCACATTTGCCCCTGAGCCAGGGACATGTTCCCAGTATGGGTCACATAATTGGAGTACAGTTGTGCTATGTAGGGTTGTTAAGGACGGGAATAGGCACCACGAAATAATCCTAGCTGCTGAGCAATTGTACAGTTTCTATCAGATAGAGAGAAGTGTGCACACTGTGCAGCAGCTGTGTGTGTGTGTGTGTGTGTGTGCACGCAAGAGGTGCAAGAATGAGAGCCTGGTGGGGAGCTAAGTTTGCTGCAACCTTTCCCCCTCCCTTCTCAGCAAGTCTATGCCTAGGAAATAAGTAACACCCTGACACTGCTTAACTATGGTCCCTTTGCAACAGGACTTACTCTTAAAGATCTTTGCATTCAAAAACTTGGAACCCAGACTTTTTTTGCTTAAAAGTCACAAAGTACATTAATACATCAATTATGAAGATGATAAGGCCAAATTGTCTGAAAAAGTGTCTGGATGATTTGGTGACTGAAGACTGTTCAGTACTACAACCAAACAAACCCTCTTAATGAGAAACCATCCACTGGGCTAAATCAGACTTTCTGCTCTGAAATGTGAAGCAGTGCTGGGTTTTATATTAGCTGATGATACAGTTCTGTGTAATTTTATACATTTTGCTTGGTGTATGTCATCATGAGGATGCTTAAGGAATAATCACAGTAATTTGTTAATCTTGGATGAATATATTGTATATTTTTGTGGTATATTCATAGAAAGCTATGTCATCTTTTATCCTAAAGACAACACTCTTATCCTATATTTATATATATATAAGGTTTTTGTTTGTAAGAATCTTCAGGCACTTTATCAAAAATATATTTGATTTATGCATGTATATATGCATTAGGATGAATGAGGAGTGGTTTATTATATTTCATAAGACATTTGTTTATATCCTGTTTCTAAAAGGAAAAAATAAATAATGTAGAAATGTTTAAAAGCTGTTTAAAATTCTAATTTTTTTCTTTGAAATTTGAGTTTTCTATTCTGACTTTACTGCATATCAAATTCTGAAGTTTAGGAAACACCTGAGAAATGCAGTGAAGTTTCTTCTCCAGTCACTGCCTAAACTGCTAGTAAAATCTTGGGCCTTGCATAAGAAACTTGACTTCAAGCCAGCTGGAAAATTAGATAAAGCATAATGGGATAATCAGATGACTCAACTGAAATGAGTAGTACACATGAAAAGTATTATATATGCAAAATATTGTGATCTTGGAAACTTTTGAGTACAATGAGAGAATATAGACAAAAGCTGGGTTTTTGAAAAATACTAAGGCACTTCAGTGCTCACTTCTGCAAAGCCTTAGGGACAGAAGCAAAATGTGACACAGGCAACAAAGGTGAGAGTCATAATTGCAAATGATGTCTCAAGGTTAGCTGTCCAAATTCAGATTAATCACCCTCAATGACTTTTATGGCCATGTCAAGGAAAGGGAACCCCCAGAGAGCTTAATACAGCTGCATCCTAGGTATGACTTTAAGAATATGCACTTAATTTTCCTTCATCCCTCAAATTTCCAAATAATATATTTTACAATCCCCCTGCTTCACCAGTTGATAATATAAATTATAAATGCAAGGCTGACTGAAACTGCTAACAGAACTGTGACAGAGAAAGCAGATGAAAATGTTGAAAAACAGGTCTAATCTGATCAGCATGTGGATGGTAACTGTACCAAAAAAAAATCCACAAAACCCCAAAACAAAAAAAACCCCCAAACAGGTAGAGCAGCAAAGACTAAAAAATATTTGCCAGCTTTTCAATAAGCCTCATAAGAGATATCCTTGTCCAAAAGCCCAGATCTTGAAGTACTTGACCATATAGACTTTGTGATTTGAGAGAAAAAGAGTGGAAACTGATGCAAACCCCATTCAGTGCCAAAGAGCAAATAAATAGAATGATTACTGTTCATTCTTAAGTCCTTTAAGCCTATCATGCACTTTCAGAGATTTTGTCTTTTTCAGTACTTGAAGTTGCCTGTGCAACAGATGATAGCTAACGATATGAAAGAAAAAAGTACAGCAAGAACTGGTAGTGACAGGGAATGCCTTGAGTTCCTATGACAACTGAGGACAGTCTGGAGGCTGCAGAAGAATTCCATCCTAAATATGTGTTATTTAAAATGATCAAAGAGGATACTTTCCTTTTATTCTTGAATTTTCATTCAGAATTTGTTGCTTGCTTAGTATCAAGTTGAATACTAATAACATGCAGTACTGTGACAAAGGCTGTGGTTGCAGCTTGAGAAGGCTTTGTGAATAATGTAAAACTTATATTCCACAAAAGTAATTAATAAAACTACCATAGGGAGAAAAGTTCTGCATGTTTATTCATTTATTTTAGCTTCCTTTGCTTTTAACAACCATAGACTATAAATAGTTCACTGTACAGAGCATAGGCTAGGCTGATAAATTTCATGGATTTGTCATGGGGAAAATATTAAATTTCATGCCTTGTCACAGATTAATAGGAAAATCATATTAATACTATGCAGACAATTTATATAATTTAAACTGAATTTCAGAGGCATGCTTAGAAGAAAAACAGAATAAAGAATTTACATAGGAAAAGAATGGCAAATACAATGTTGAGACATCTTGAAACCTTGTATTGTACTGGGTCTGTCCCTGTTGTACATATATACTGAAAAGAAACATCGTTATATCTTCACATGTTTTCTGTGTGATTTATCTCCCCTAAATACATAAATGTTTGACATCTAAGATAATCATCCTAGGTTTCTTGTATAGTTAGCAATGAGAAACAAGCATGTCTTGAAGGTGATTAATCTCCTTGATGAGATGAAGTACCTTCTGGATTTTTCGGAAGCATCTACTCCAATAAGGTCAATCTCACATTTTGTGTGGGCCTGTGGGATGAGTAATGATCTATTCTTAGACATATTTTTTATAGAAGACCTTTAGAAACTGTTGAATACGGCAGTGGTAGAGTACAAGAACAAACCACAGGGAATCGGTCTTTTCTAGTCTAGAATTAGTGTTTGTCTTTAGATACCTTCAAATTTGCAAACGACTTAGAAAATAAACTGTGTCATAAGCACCATAGAAGAACATTATATTTTTTGTTACAAAGACTTATGGAAAAGAGCTTAATGTGGCAAAAACTGAATTCCATATAACTGAAAAATATAGCTCAGTATTTCCTAAATTATTAAGATGTGTATGTTTCACACATAATAGTATGTTTCACGCATAAAGACCTCTCGTTTTCCTTATTGCGATTCATCAGCATATCACAATAGCTTTTGCTTTTTTAGTCACTTTGAAATCATACAAGGACCAGCATAAATTTTATCTCTATTTCTTTCTACCATATCCTTGTGATATTTAGTATTTTCAACTCTTGCTTTCAGCATTACTGTTCTCAGGGTACTATCATGCTCGGTCTCATCAGTTGAAGCAATAATCATATCATCAGCAATTATATCTGCCCTGGAAGTATCACCTAGTGCCTTATAACTCTCTTTCTACAATATTTCACTGACACATTTAATCTCAAATGTTAATCTAGAAAGCTGATAATGTCCTCCTGGAGAGTTAGAGATACCTAAAAAGAGACATACCGATCTAATTTCACCTGCCAGGCCCCATCTTTCTTATCTGAAATTGTAACAAGTTGCTCAATTGCTAATTGATGTTGCAAATCTTCTGATGGGAGTACTGAACAATGGTAATCAGCACGGTGCTATTTAACCTTCTGATATTGTACAAAGTCTTTTTTTGTTCTTTGCTTTTTACTGCTCAAGTCAAAATGCTGATGCATTCTCCTGTGATATCAACTTTCTCTGTTCTTTACTGGCTAAGGACAAAATTTTGATACTTTCAATCACTTGAATCATACTGTATTCCATAACTGTTGTCCTAACTTTACTGTTGATTACAGTGAAATTACTTGTGCAATTTAACAACTGAATTTTAGGTATTCCAAGTGTAGGAGAAATAATCTTATTGCAACTACAGGTACCTAATACAACATTTATTTCTATGAAAATATGTTCATATTCTTCAATTCCTTTAAACATATCATGGTAAACTGCAACAATATCTTCTCTGGATGTTAACTTTATCACTAAATATCTCTCACTTATATGCTTAACATGTTATTCAGTTACGAAAAATTGTAATTTGCCTTTGATTTTTGGTTACCACCTCCAACTATACCACTTCTTCTGATTAAGTGGACTATATCTTCTGCTGTTATAAGTGGAAAAAATATTACTATTTGCTTTACCTTACAAACAATTAGCTTCTGTGGTTTCAGATTCTGGTTTTTTTTTGAGTACGGGAGACTGCTATGTTATTCTGAATGCTGGCTTCCAGTCCAAATTTGTCAGAACAGGGACAACAAGGATCTGAGTTTAGACTTATGTTTGGTTTATTTTCCCCTTCAGCCTTCCTGGTTTTCCCAGTATGAGTGATATGCCTAGTCAGGACACAGAATAAACTGTAATTCTGCAATAGTATAGAGACTCCATGGAGCTCAACATTATAACTATCTGCATTCCTCTTTTTATTAAAAATTTAACCTTTGCTCTCCTCCACCTCCTTATGTTACCATGAGGTTTTTCCAACATTATTACACATGCTATAAATCTTCTAAAGTCAGTAAATTCTGTACTCCTGTTCACACAGAGTTAAGATTGCTTAGGTATATACATTACTTATATATCTCATACTTCCAAATACATCAGATAAATTAGTATCTCTTCATAAATGTGACTACATATGATTTTATTGAGAACAGAAGTAACTGAGGGGAACTGAGGAAAAGAAGAAAAGAGAAGAAAAGAGAAGAGAAGAAAAGGAAAAGGAAAAAAAAGAAAAGGAAAGAAAAGGAAAGAAAAGAAAAGAAAAGAAAAGAAAAGAAAAGAAAAGAAAAGAAAAGAAAAGAAAAGAAAAGAAAAGAAAAGAAAAGAAAAGAAAAGAAAAGAAAAGAAAAGAAAAGAAAAGAAAAGAAAAGAAAAGAAAAGAAAAGGAAAGGAAAGAAAAGAAAAGAAAGAAAAGAAAAGAAAAGAAAAGAAAAGAAAAAGAAAAGAAAAGAAAAGAAAAGAAAAGAAAAGAAAAGAAAAGAAAAGAAAAGAAAAGAGAAAAGAGAAAGAGGGAAGGGAAGGGAAGGGAAGGGAAGGGAAGGGAAGGGAAGGGAAGGGAAGGGAAGGGAAGGGAAGGGAAGGGAAGGGAAGGGAAGGGAAGGGAAGGGAAGGGAAGGGAAGGGAAGGGAAGGGAAGGGAAGGGAAGGCAAGGGAAGGGAAGGGAAGGGAAGGGAAGGGAAGGGAAGGGAAGGGAAGGGAAGGGAAGGGAAGGGAAGGGAAGGGAAGGGAAGGGAAGGGAAGGGAAGGGAAGGGAAGGGAAGGGAAGGGAAGGGAAGGGAAGGGAAGGGAAGGGAAGGGAGAGAGAAATCCAGATCACCACCCCTGGATCCAGCGTTGTCTCAGGTCTAGTAATCCTGGATGGTGGGTGCACACAGAACAAAGTTTCTGTTGCATTTTTAAGTTAATTTTATTAGCTGATTAGCATACTAGACGAGGAAGGGCAGGTATTCCACAAATTCATTTCCATGGAAGACAAGGAAAAAGGTAGAGCACCAGTCCAGGTGGTGGTTGGTGGTCATTGCCCAGCTTTGGTTTTTCCTCTGTTCCCAGAGATCTTATCAGTCATCCCAGAAATGATCACCTCTTATCAGTTTTTGTTACCACTTCAATGTCTAAGGGCCATTAGTCATTGCCAAGTCATTAGGCAAGGCAAGCATGGTGTCTGGCTTCCACAATAGGGTTTCACTCAGTCTATGTCTCCCTCTTTGAGGCTTATCTATGGAGTTTGTCAATGCAACTGCAAGGGAGTGAGGGGGTGCATCATTCAATGCACTCCCACTTCCTTGGGTGACATTCCTTAGACTAATCCAAAGGCCACAGCTTGTCCTTGAGGTTTTCTGTGTCGATGAATGTTTGAGGCATTACTTCCTTCAGTTCCTTACATACAGCACCAATCTCACACATTTACTAATAAAAATAATGCTTATGAATTTAAGATGATGGCTAATACATAAAATTAGAAACTAAATGCAAAGAAGGTTCTTACAACAGAGAGGTTTTACATAGCTGACAAGAGGAAATAAAGCTGAAAAAAGAAGACTGTGACAAAACATTGCATGAACAAAGATGGAAATAGATTAACCATGGACAATAGGCCCAAGCCAGAGTTGACCTATAGATGGATCCTGTATATTTTATAACTGATAACCATGGTGCTAATAGGTATTATACAAAGTTATAACAAACCACCTATTCTGATGTAAAAAGTATAAAATAACAGGGTCATGGAGACAGTTGTCTGATACTGTGGCCTGTTGTGAGACCTTGTGCATAATCCAACTAGATAAGCAGAAGAACTCCCTTAGCTTCTCCCTTGAGCCCTGGCCAGGCTCTGGGGGTATCTAATGTGAGACTGAAACCAGATATTTCCACTTAAAACAAAGGTGCCAGCTATTCTGCCTTGCTGATTTTGGGGTATACAAGGCTGGACCCGCTCACAGCAACTCTGGATGCCTCACCTATGGGTGGACGCACCGCGTAGGATTCCCCACTTGCCGGGACAGGCTCTCCAAATCCTCGCTGTAACTGGGGCTCCCCAGCGACTGTGGATCTGGATGTTGGTAACATATGCAATTCTTAATCACTATTCTCTCTCTCAAGTAGTAATGATTTGATGCATTACCTGTATTTTCTTATTTGTTTAAGTGCACTATTCTGTCTTTTCTTACTGTAAGTTTTCTGTATTATTCTGTTATATTATTTAGTTATTTCTAGTAAAATACACCTGCTCTTTTCACTCTGGTGTCTGAGTTTAATTGGTATCCCTAATCAGCAATACATAAGTGAATCATAATTCTACAATAATTTTCTTAAGGTTTAGTTGGGTTTTTTTTAGAGAATGAACTTGCTCTCACACAGTCTGTAATGCATAGATAGTTATAAATAATTATAAAGCAAGGTGGGGTAAGCACTATCATCTGAAGTGGCAAAAACTGTCAGTGTGCTTTATGTGTCTAGTTGAGCAGAAGTTTCATGTTTGCTCTCACTGTAACAAAAACTGAGCAATCCAATATCACTTTTGCTTGTGTGTTTGCTACTACTTGTTCTTATTCATATGATGCTGATGACGTGGTTTACCACACAGGCAGCATTACAGAATTATTCCAGAGCTGTGACATTTATGTTCCCACATATAGGACCAGTGGACACCTTTGCACACAGGACTCACAGAATTTCCAAATATAATGTACAGATTTTCAGAAAATCCAAGCACCTGTGTAAGGTTCAAGTACATACTGCTAGACTACTCTGCTGGCAGACACTTATGATCAGCTCCAGGTGTTGTCAAAGTTTAGATAAGATCCCAGTACTGAATATTCAACATCCCCGGAAATTCTAGAGAATACACACAATGGAAACAGCCAAGCTCTTGGAAGTGACAGTGGCAAAAAAAGCTGACAAAGAAAAAAATCTAAACCACTGAGGAAAGCTCTAAATATGACAACAATGTGTGAGATAGGCTGTATCTTCATCTAAAAGGAAGTCAAGTAATTGAAAGAGAAAAGGACTCACTGAGTGCTTTTTAAATGTGATTGTGATACACAGATATTTGTGTGAAAAGCTGCAACAAAGAAGATGGACATTAGGCTCCCATCTTCAACAGAGAGACTGCAGCTGTAAAAGCTCAGTCCTCCCAAAATAGCACATTGAAATGAAGAGTACAAACACAACAATGACCTGTATTCTGAGAACTGACATCTGCTGCACACTCAAGAACAGACATTAATTCACTATTTCAGAGGTGGTAACAATGACTGCATAGCAGAGCTGATTGCACCTTTGAAGTACTGTGGAAGACAGTAAATAAAAGAGGTGTATTATTTGTCTCAAGTTGGAGAACATATTTAGAGATAAACTGCACATGATGAACGAGCAAAGTTACTACGTTGATAGATGATTTGTTGATAGATAATATAGAACTGAAGACAAAATTGGGGGCAGCCAGATCAAAAGCAACAAGGTGTCTAAATTGTTTTAAAGCAAGGAGCTTTACATATGAAAGGAGGCAGCAGAGACTACTATGTGAAAGAATTGTGGCTTCCTTAACCCACAAAGGTGAATGTTAAACAGATAGACTTATCTAAGTTGCATGCTTTCTTTGCCATCCCAGTATCTCTCAAAGACATTAGGCCAACGAGCCCATTACCAGTCTAAATTGATACTCAGTGTGGCTCAAATGCTTTAATAAGCTTACAGTATTTATATGACTGGGCATGAAATTAATCTCATCCTAAACCACGTTTAAAATAGACCCTGCTTCTTTTCTTCTGAATATAAAGGAGCTGGAGTTTTATCAGAGGTAGATATGCACAGTGTAGATGTCTGAAATTACTCTGGAGAGGTAAAAATGTTTGGGTGAGGCTTGCATTGGTCTGAAGGTCTAACATTTTCAAAGCATGCAGTAATAAATGGTTTGAAAGAAGATGTAGGCACATTCTTGTTTTTTGAAATGAATGCTAAATGTTTAGCAGAGATGAAAGATTTGAAATATATATGAACTATTCATAAAGGAAAGCATATTGAAAATCAGACTTCCTTCTGCAAGCAGAAGTTCAGGCGTAAGAATCATGTGAGTGTCCGGGAGTGTTCATAAACATCATTTTATTACCTGGATTATATCAGGTGAAATGAACAGATGAGCTTAACACTACCTAAATAAGGCTTTCTTTTCATATATATGTATGTCTTAATAAAACTGCAAAGTCTGCTGACTATTTGAGATTTGATAATTAAACATATTAATTTTTTTCTCAATATGATTGTAGTTAAGGGTAGTTAACATTTTAAAAGTAGTGAGCTAGCATGAGAGAATTTAAAAACTATGTTCAGTTGAAAAAAAAAAATGTATCCAGTTTCTTAGTAAGCTTTCCCAGGACATTATAAGAGTTTCTGGATAGGAATTTTTTTAAGCTGCATGTTTAAGTTTACTTGACAGTTAGCAGATGTCTTAGGGGTAGAATTCTCTTCCAGCATCCATGAATAATCAGAGAAGCTTCTGGAATACCACAAGGTAATGGAGATCATACTGGAGCCCCAAGGGTTTTCTGTGGGGATACGACACATGCAATGTGGACAGAGCAGGAGCTTTGTTAAAACAGATGGCATAATTGAGTGGTCCAAAACACTGTGTTGTGCTGCCAAAAACCATTCACCTGCACGTGTACACTTCCTGTAAATAATACTGATGTATTGGAGGGAAAAGAAGTGTGAAAAAATTAGAAGCTTTACATACATGAACAGGGTCTTCAGAGTCCCTTCCCTGGACCACTGGACATAAATATTGTAGTTCATGTTGCAAAGACTAAGGAGACAATGATCAGTTCTGTCAGATCATAGAATCATAGAATCATACAATGGTTTGGGTTGGGTTGGAAGGGACCTTTAAAGGTCATCTAGTCCAACCCCATTGCTATGTGCAGGGATAAAAGAAATGGGTTTAGGTGACAGGGTTCAAAAGGGTTGACTTGCCTTCATTAAGGGTAAAGGAAAACACCATCAGCATTTGAACAGAAAAACGAAAAACCTGGTGAGGACTTTGTCTTATTTATGTAGGAGAGTGATTCAAGCTGGAGTGCATGCAGCCCTGATACAGGTAAGAGATTAAAATTCTATTTGTATAAATTATTAAAAAGCCCAAGTATTTATCCTTGCTGAAAGAATACTAGATATAATATGTGGGAGACATCGGCCTGTCAGCCCTATGCAGCCCCTGAAAAGCAGCTAGGCTTTGATGAGAAACAGGCCTTGGGAGAAAGATAAGAAACTGCTGAGTTGTGCCAAAGTGGCAGGGAAAAACAATGGACAGCTGCAACACTGAACTGTGGAAAAGTACTGAACTGTGAGAAGTTACCGCCGCGTGAACAGCACGTGAACAAGAAGTTGATTGGTCTGCACAGTGCATGTTAGAGTGGTCTTATGCTGGTAGGAGAAAAGGTTGATAACAGTCTAATTGCTGATTTGCTAATTATGAAGTAAGAGCTTTGGCAAGAGCATAAGTATGTACTATTGGAAAAATAAATGGCTTTGCTTGTTATAACTCTCATAGAGTTGTGCAGGTCTGATATCCTCCCGCAACAATAATACATGGCATTTGTAAAAGAACAGGGGTGGGGTTCATCTCATTTAACTTCAAATATGTGCAGTGGTTGTACTTTATGATCAATGGAAAGGAACAACCACTTCAGAGATCCTAAGATGGATAGGTCAGAAGACCTACTTTATGTCAGAAGAATTACACCTTAGCAGTGTCACTAACAGCACAAATATATAAAATAAGGTAGGTGAATACCTACCTTATAATTTATACTGTAATATCTTATATAAAATAATGCATAAGAATATTATATGCAGTTTTAGAATGCTATATATGATTATATAGTATATAGACCTATATAAAAGTATTAGCATATTTTTTCTCCAAATTTTCATTGGGGTAATTTTTTAACCCATTCAGCCTTCAGTAATTGATATAGATTTACAGTTTGTACATGCCTGTGCACTTAAGTGGCTTTGTAATGCATGTGTGTTCACTGATTTGGCAGGAAAAAATGAAATTGTATTTGTAAGTTCTGGGATAGCTTTGGGTGCTGATGATCCAGCCATTCCCTGAATATTCAAATTCCTTATGGCATTGGTTGTCCAATCATAACTTTTTGGATTCAATGGGATGAATTCATGCTGCAAAGATTGTCTCCAAATTCCTGCTTAACTGTGTGCATAGAGTGCAAGATGGAACAGATGGTCTTTGCATGGTAGGAGCTTGCTAGAATCAGTTTCACCTCTTTTTGCCAGCACAGCTGACAACAGTATTAATTGATATCAGTTGTTGCACTTTTAGGAGGGCATAGAGAACACATAAATTCTTACAGTTTCTAAAAGACATGCATAAAATCTCTCATGCTTGCACAAATTCATAAAAGGTCTGTTGGGAATGGTGCTCTTTTTGTGTAAGATTTTGTTTAATACAGTTCCAAGCTTTCCCTTGCCAGGAATAATATTAACTCTGTCGCATTCCAAAGAGATGTGCAGGTCTGTCAGTGCTCTAAATGCATCATCAGTTCCAGGGAACTGACATAATTTAAATACAGTGTCCAGTATCTCTGCCCAGATACTTTTACTGATAGAAATATAATGTCCATTGTTAATGTGCAAGAAAACCAATATGCTATTTGATTTTTGTTATTAAAATTGCTTAGGTAACTGGGGTTCTTTATCAAATGAATCCCTCTTCCAAAAATGAGTACTTAGAAAGCATCAAAATGTATGTGACAGATATCATCATAAGCATTATATGCATCAGTTCCTTTCAGAAGTGAATAATATCACAGGTTAAGAAAGGAGATCTTTCCCAAGTACCTCATATATGATTTTATGGAGCCCATATGAGGAGTTATGAAGACGTCCTTTCATGACTCTTGCTTATGATGCTAAATTCTACCTCTGATTCTGGAAAACCTGCACCTTGAAATATTTACCAGAAACAGATAGAATGGTATTTGGTGCAGGTATGGATGAGAATAAGGTTTGAAACATTGTCATTTTCCACTCTACTTTGTAATTGCCAGTGTTGAGTTCCTGTGATTATTTGATTTCATGAGAGAGGTGCAAGAAAAAGAAGATTGAGGGGCAATGTGGGGCAAGAACACAGATTTTTTAATGAATTCACATTAAATAACTTTGGCAAAAGCTAGTCAGTTTATTATACAAATATTTGACCTAGATTTTGAATCAGCTCAGTGTTTGAGTTTTGCAGTCCAATATATTGTCATATTTTCTCTGGGAAGTTTCATGGACTATGCACAATACAGATGATGCAGACCGAATCTATGAAGTGCACTGTCAAAAACTGCAGTCTGTTGTTTGGTGCTGTATTAATAAAATGTATTATTAAGGAACTAGCTACAAGTGATTCTTGTATAGTGTGAGCATCAGTATAAGAGATAAATGAGATAGCTTCTGAATTCTCTCTAACAACTTTTATGAAACTTCACCAATGAAACCATCAGATTCCAGCACTGATCTCTTGGCATATATGCACTGGTAATATGAAAATCATCTATATCTGTAGGTGTGGAATTCAAGGACTGCTTGACTGTTAACAATCCTTCATCAAACTTAGATTGCACGTATATGGTTTGCATGTTTTTTTCTCAGTTATTTTGATGAAAGTAAAACTTCATTTACTGCATACTTACAAAGCTTGAGCCTCTAAATCAGTTGAAGAAATTCTCTTCTAGATGGGACACTGGTGGTCCAATTGCACAGTGGACTCTAATGACTGTGACACAGAGGATTAATTGTGATGCTTAAAAGGTCTTCAGAGTTCAAAGGAGGATGTAAAGGTTTTGATGGGACTGTTCAAGAAGTTGATAGGATGAGATTCACAAGAGGTCAGAAAATAGTTTCTTAATTTTCTTGAAATAGAAAAAGTTGTGGTCTATTAATCATAAATAACATGAAAGTAGCTGCATTATTTTCCTACATTCTAATAAATATTTGGAGCAGACAATAGGGATTCAACTTTCTCTGAAAAAATAATTCTTACATTAATAATAGCTGATATAATGCTATTTATTTATTTATGAGCCATGAGACAATTGATGTTTTCAGCCTGTCAGTCATTTAGATGTCTCTTTCATAGATAATATTTGATGGTTTTCATAGTCTGTTTTCAGGTTGTTAACTTTATAGTTTTCTCATAATACTACACAGTACTACAAACCATGATTTAAACTATGATTTTCTTTAAACTAAGCTTAAATTTAAGAATATTTAAAATATATTAATAATATCTGGTGTACACCCACCAAGTTCTCTCTGTTAAGTTAAGAATTGAATTCTACTAGATGTAAAAGATTAAGAAGTGATGGGAATAGATTATGGGAACCTAATAGGGAAAAGGAGAAGATGCATAGGTTGAATTCCATAGGAAAAACAGCCTTTCTTTGTTGGGGAGTGCCAGAGTAGGATTTTGGGGAGAAAAGGAAAGAAAAGAAATAAAATTTTTAAAAAGGTAGAGAAAGTCAGAGAGAGAATATGCTGGTTGAAGCCTTGTACTGTGTTTGTGTGGCAAGGTTTTGGTAGCAGGGGGCTATAGGGATGGCTTCTGTGAGAAGCTGCTAGAAGCTTCCCCCATGTCCAACAGAGCCAATGCCAGCTCGCTCCAAGATGAACCCACCGCTGGCCAAGGCCAAGCCCATCAGTACCGGTGGTAGCACCTCTGTAATAACATGTTTAAGGAGAAAATGTTGCTGTGCAAAAGAAATTGCAGCTGGAGAGACAAGTGAGACTATGTGAGAGCAACAACTCTGCAGACACCAAGGTCAGTGAAGAAGGAGGGGCAGGAGGTGCTCCAGGCACTGGAGCAGAGATTCCCCTGCAGCCCGTGGTGCAGACCATGGTGAGGCAGCTGTGCCCCTGCACCCATGGAGGTTAATGGAGGAGCAGATCTCCACCTGCACCCCGGGGAGGATCCCACGCTGGAGCAGGTGGATGCCCAAAAGAGACTGTGACCCCGTGGGAAGCCCACGCTGGAGCAGGCTCCTGGCAGGACCTGTGGCCCCGTGGAGAGAGGAGCCCGTGCTGAAGCAGGTTTGCTGTCAGGACTTGTGACCCTGTGGGGGACCCACGCTGGAGCAGTCTGTTCCTGAAGGACTGCATCCCGTGGGAAGGACCCCACACTGGAGCAGGGGAAGAGTGTGAGGAGTCCTCCCCCTGAGCAGGAAGGAGTGGCAGAGACAACAGGTGATGAACTGACTAAAACCCCCATTCCCCATCCACCTGTGCTGCTGGGAGGGAGCAGGTAGAAAAATTGGGAGTGAAGTTGAGCCCGGGAAGAAGGGAGGGGTGGGGGGAAGGTGTTTTTTAAGATTTGGTTTTATTTCTCATTACCCTACTCTGACTTTTGATTGGTAATAAATTAAACTAATTTCCCCAAATTGAGTCTGTTTTGCCCATGATGGTAATTGGTGAATGATCTCTCCCTGACCTTGTCTCAACCCACAAGACTTTCTTTGTATTTTTCTCCCCCTGGCCAGCTGAGGAGGGGGAGCAATAGAGTGGCTTTGGTGGGCACCTGGTGTCCAGCCAAAGTCAACCCACCAAAAGCCTGAAGAAGACCCAGCACTGGACTGGTGCTAGGATACAGTATGATCCCAAGGAGAAGCAGATCAAAGAAAAGACCAAAAGTTCCAGTTACTGGGAAAAAATCATGACCTCTGCAGAAATTCTTTTGAGCAAAACGGTATTTTCATACTGGCCTGACCCAACTGAAAGGATGACAACCCAGATAACTCCTATAGGATATTTGGTGAAACCAGCAAGTATTTCCTTACGGGCTAAATATCCACCAGTTTATCTTATCTACAAAGATGGTAAAATCATACTAAATAAATATGTATAAAAAGAAAACAACCTGTAAGTATAACAACTTGCCACAGAAAAAAGGCTTTCTTTGCCATGATTTAACCTAATGAAGGCAAGAAGTAGATTTCTATGTTACTTTTGCAGTTACTGCTTTTTCTATAGCTTAAGTCAACGTGCAGTTAGGAGAACTGAGATATAGGTTCTTGGTACCCACATTACATTTAATTCACTACACTATTATGCTTTCTTCTCCTAGATTTGCTTGCTGTACTCTTATTTGAATCATATTTTCACTTAGACTTCCAGTTTTAATCTTTAAACAGCCAGCTGTGGTTTCCTCTGATCACACTGGGAATGGCAAAAAATGGATTAATCCAAAATTTGCCATTCCTGCTCATTTCTATGCTTCAGAAAACAGAGATGTACTGTTCAGGACAATATATAGTATAATATTTCATAAAGGTTTATCCAAAACCTGGTGAAATAATAAATATAGGAAAAAACAGAAGATCAAAAGCATGAGTGGAAAAATAAGTATCTTTTTTAAAAATATCTAATTTTGTCTATTTAATATATTTATTATTTTGCTTCATGCACAATATATGGAGTACATCTACAGTAGCTAATTTCTCTACCTTCTACTTATAAACTCCACCATAAAGTCCACCAGAGAGACATTTTTCAGATTATCCTAAAGAGGTATCTCTTTTTAAAACATAGTTTCTTTCCAATGGGCTCCTGTATTTTCTGTTCTTCACATGAGATTTGTTTTTTAGAGCTACTCATTATGTTTTAAGCAATAGCTGAGGAAAATACATCAGGTTAAAGTTTGTATGAACAAAAATTAAAGGGAAATGTTATCATGGTAAGTCTGTGCTCAGTATGAAAAGTCTGGACACTGCATAAATCCTATTAGTTGCTCTCAGCTCAGTCCAGCAAGCAGTATTTAACCACAGTAGCAGAACTTGGAAGTGAAAAACAGTATCTAATTAACAGAGTTAACTGTACTGTGAAACAGAAACATGAGACATACAAATAAAGGAAAATGGAATGGCATCGTGTTTGGAGGTTTATGAAAGTAAAATGAGGAAACCTCACATCAAAACATAATATTTGGAAAAATAAAACATAATCAAATGAAAAACCTGTTTACCTTGGAGAAGAAAGAAAAGAGGAAACAAAAATAATCTATGGCATGTAGAACTTTTAGGGGTGGTTGGTGGGTTGCGTAAACAGAGTAAGGAAAATGTCTAATTAAATCCACCCACTGTTGGCGTGAAAGGGAAGAAGCTCCATTTAATTTTTCTCAACTGTGAAAATTACAAAAATTATGATCCTTAAAGCTGAAGTAAACTTTTTACAAAAAACCAAGACAAATAAGGGTATTTACATATAAAAGAACTTTCAGGTTTTTAATCTGCTCAGTCAAAAACACTTAGGAAGAAATAAGCCATTTTTATAACAGCTTAGGATAAAAATGCTGTAAGTATCTGCTGTATTTGGGGAAATGCTGTCCTCTTCAATGTTCATACATAAGGCTAACTTTTACACACGACCATAGTTTTGCCAAACTAACTGTCTGAATTCTTCTTATGGGTAGTCTTATTTAAGACATGCATCTTTACTCAGTTTAAAAGAGCTAGAAGACATAAGCTAGCACTAAAACAATAAAGCTAACATAAGTTAGCTAATATAAATTAGCTTTTGCTAATGTAAGTTAGCAGAAACATTAGAGTGTGGTAGGTCAAATCACAGCTGCAGGACACCATGGAGACATTGAGGTTAAATTAACTGACTGTATTAGATCATTGCAAGATAAAAGTTGCTGTGCCACCTGGATGTTGCCAAATATGAGTAGAGTGCATGGAATGGCCCAGATAGCAATGGGAAGGAGGGCCAAGCAGCGTGAGGCTAAGCTATGGTTATCACTATAAAAATGAAAACACTGAGGATGGACGACTTTGGAATTAGTGGTGATGTGTTTACTGAGACCCCTGATCTATCACCTGACCAAACTGCATCTCCATAAGAGTTTGAACAAGGAGAACAATGGAGAAATACAAATTCACTTTTCCTAGAAGAGTTAGATCTGATTTCGCTCTTTGTTTATGCAAAAATTCTACAGACAAGCGAACAATTTTTTAAGGTTTCCCAGAATCACTGAAACAAAGAATTGTTGAGGTTAGAATGGGCCTCTGGAGGTCATCTTGTTCAAACCATCTGCTCAAGCAGGGCCATCTAGAGCCACTTGGCCAGGACTGTGTCCAGATGGCTTTTGAATATCTCCAAAGATGGAGATTCCACAACATTTCTGAGTAACCTGTGCCAGTATTTAGCCACCCACACAGTGAAAAAGTGTTTCCTGATGTTTAGACAGAATCTCCTGTGTTTCAGTTTGGGCTCATTGCCTTTGGTTCTGTCACTGAGTGTCACTTGACAGTCAAGTGAGTGGAGCAATCATGTTTTCTAGGACAAAGCTGAATGGGATAGGATTAGTTACCACCTATTAACCTACCCCGGAGACAAGATGCCTGCGATGTTCCACATGGCACATTTTTAGAAAGGGAAAAAGTGGCCATACTTCCTGACACTGTCTGTCAGGGCTCTAATCCAACTATCAAGAACAGTATTACTATGGTAGATTTTTAGAAATCTGTTGATTACAACATGTTTAGAAATATTTCTGTCTACCATGTCCATGTTTTGAGTTCCTAAGACCACATTATATCCATAATCGAGATCCTTCATTAACTTTAGAACAGTTAGTGAACCATGCCACTGTTATGTTAAGGATTAAAAATTTCTTGATGTGTTGATGACAACAGCTATGTTGTTCTGTGTCAAGGCTGATCTCCAAGTCCTGAGGACAGGGCATTCTTGGTAAGAGAGATTAGCTTTTGAGAGGGTCTTCCAGGACTAAGAGGATTTCAGACTGCAGCCATCAGTAGTGAAAGCTATGAAATCTTCCACTTTCAATAAAGCTTTCCAACATTCCAATATCCCTGTTAAATGAAATTGAGGAAAGCAAATAAATATTTCTATCTACTATAGAAATGTAACAGTTTCCACTTTATATATGTATCATATATATAGTATATCTAGTAAAAGAAACTTTCATTCTCCCTCAAAATCATCGTTCATTTCCTGGAACTGAAGAATAAACAGAAATGTCATTAAATATCTTTGCCATTTATTTTGTCACAAAGTATCATATTAGTTGTGATAGATAAACTGCTAAGATTTAATAGATAGATAAATAAGCATAGCTTAAATAAGCATAGCTCCTATTGTACCAGCTGACGCTGGAGAAGTAGTGTACCTGTGTGGCAGGTGCACCCGCCCAATGAAAATAGGGCTTCTTGGCTGCTGAAGTGTAGCAGCTCCTGATTGCCTGTTCTCGGGGCTTCACGGTAGTTGGGGCTTTTGGCCAATGGGAGCCGCTGTTGACCACGGATCAGATTCAGCTCAGGTATAAATGGAGTCCCCTGGGGGAGCTATTCTGAGCTTATCCCCTATAGCATCATGCTGTGGTTGAGGACTCTCCCCTTGGGTCGGGACACTGCCCAAGGAAACTCCTTGAGGTGACTTAGGTTGGGATACTGCCCTGACCAGGTCCTCCAGGTTGAGAGCCCTCACTTGTTAGATGAGTGATAGAGCATTTTGGGTTGTCGTTAAACCCTAGGGAGTTGTTCTGTTCTCCTCTAACAAACATTCAAACCTGTAATTGGTGCAGGGCTAGTTAATTGTTTTGACAATAAAATTCTTAATTTTTGGTAGTTGTGTAACCATAAATTTGGTCTCAAAAGAACCCCCTAAGACTTAGTTTGAAGTTTTAGAAGGCAGGCATTCTTTGTTGCAGTGCTGGATGCACTTGGATCATTCCACCTAATGTGCAAGTTGAAACACAAAAGCACGCTTATGATATACAATAAAAGAAATGAATATTCATGTAATTCCCAAGAAGTACACACCTATTTCCAGAGGATCTAATGCATATGTTAATACATTGCGCAAGCGTATTAAAATTTGGGGAAGGGTCTCTGAGGGGCTTCCATGGGGATTTTCGGTGGTCTGTGGTGGTCCCTAGTGGTTGTTGAAGAGGTGTCTTAGTGTCCTTTCCATGAACTCTGAGTTTTTTTTCATATATGGCCTTGTCTTGCTCATTGCTCTGTCTGTAAAGTTTCTCAGCTTTTTTATCTTTGGCTACCACAGGTGTCTGTTGGTTTCTCGGCCCTCCCCAGGATGTACCCACCACAGCTGCAAAAATTATGTCCTTTGGTGCATTCTTGTCTGAGGCCCCTTACAGCAATTAGCACCAACTGCTTGCAGGCATCAGCTAGCAGGCATCAGTTGGTTGCTTATTCGAGAGCCTCCATAACAACCTGGTATAAGAAATCTCTGTAAAAGAGTATTTGTCTCTTATCAGTATTCTTCCTTTTTGTGTTTTCTTTCTTGTACTGAAAATCTATCACTAAAAGTAATAGGAAATTTGCTACACTGAGATAACATTTACATGCTTTTAAAACTTTGTTTGCTGTAGTCTTTAAAAATATAAGACCCTTTTAGCCTCATTTACCAAACAAACATGGCTTCTGTAATTACACTGTCCATTTGCCTGTCTCTTTTCACATCTGTCCACTCATTTGTCTTCCTTTTGATAAATTGAATCTCCTAGTCAGGTTGCACTAAATTTGACTGAAGTGTCATAAATTCACATGAGTTGTGATGATCAGTGGAGGGATAGATGTGTGTGTGTGAGGGAGAACAGGGAGAGGGACACGGAGACTCAACTGGGACTCCTATTGAGTAAAAAGCTGAGCTGAGAGTGGATGGAGGTGAGAAGTGGATAAGTCTAGAAAAAGGGAATGGCTAGGAGATGTGGGTTTATACTGGGACATAAGGGAGTATACAAACACAAAGGAAACAAGAATTTTTCTGTGTGACATACTAGCCAAATCCATCTAGTCTAGATAGATTTCTTAAGTAGCATAATATCATTATTTGAGGCTTCCAGTTAATTAAATTCTTTAACAGGAGGTAGAATACAGAGTATTCTATGTATGAATACAGTGTAATTATTATACTGTGTCTGTGATGAAGGCTGAAAATAAAGTAATAAAGTGTTGTCCTTTATAAGATGAAAAGTGTAAAATTCCTATGTATCATAATGTGAAATTTCTATTTAAAGTGTTAAAAACACTCTCAATTTGTACTTTTGTACTAACTAATACTTAAAGCATTGATTTATTTTATTTCAAGTGCCAAAGAGAATATTTTTGTACATTTTGACTTGCACATATTTTGTACTCTTTATGGGGCTGATATACACTGACAGCTACAGCTGAAAAGTCAAATTGAAACACAGCTACTGTTTCCTCAAGGAGTTATTTCACATGTCATTTAAACATTTAAAATACCAAAGTGATGGCTTAATTCCTTGGAGTGTGTATAACTCAAATGACACAGTAAAAGTGTTGACATCAAAGTGAATACCAAACAAACGCCAAGTAAAAATCAGATCATTTAAAATGCAAACACGTCTTTAACTATGAAAGCTGAAGATAAAAGCAGTGCAAGTGCAGAAACCTATGCATCCTTAGAATAAAGTTTCAAGAATCCATATGTTACAAGGATGTTGTAGCACCATGTGTCCATTCCTCAGTGATTTGTATCAGAAGTAGCGGAAATAATACCTGTCAATGCCTCTATAAATCTCAGATGCAAGCCCTTGACTGCCTTCTCAGTAATACCACTTTTACATGCTCCTTTTAATGTTCAGGGACTTGTTTATTCAAACCACATTCCTGAATATGCTCACTCTTACAATGTTTTGAACAAAAATAGGGTGAGGCTATGCACGGATGTTCTTCTTATAGTTCCAGATGTGTTGTGTTGTTTTTTTTTTTTTTTTTTCCAATGGGTACAGGGATGCAGTTCATGACAAGAAAACTGCACCAAGAACAGTGAAACATTGCCTTGCATAAGGAGACAAAAATGCTGACATAACACCACATGTAACTGTCTCTTTGTATCCTCACCTCAGGCTAGCTCTTTGATGAAGCAAAGTTCTGTCTTTTGGGGACTCTCAGATACATTGTATTGAATTAAACCTCAAGGCTATTCCATCTAAAATTCAGAATTAAGACTTCAATAGTGCTCAGTCAATGTCATAAAGAGCCAGTTTCTTGTAAGCATATATGTAAGGCACGCAGAGTTGATAATGTTTAAAATTGCATTATTTGACACAAAAGCTGTTGGGCATTTATTGGCATTGTCTGTACTTTGTGCTTTTTATACAGGGGTCCAATACAACACTTTCACTGATTTTTAGCTGATGCAAAAACATGCATTTTTTTCCTCTCTCACTGATATCTGTCTTTAAGATGTGACCGCTCTGCTGTGTTTTCTCCTGATTTTTCAAGCTCAGAAGAAAAGCTTCAATGTTGACCTTTTCCAAACATTTAATAATTTCTTCACTATACTAGGCATGGATTTAACAACTGGTCAATCTACTTATCTTCTGGTGAAGCAAAAATTAAGAGTCTGTATCCAAAGTCGTCCAGGTGTCGGGATCCACACCTGAGATATGTATTTGTAGGACTCCACAAGCAGCACAGTCTTCCCCAAATATGACCAACTAAAGTTGGTAAGGATGTGCTGAAACAGAGTGTCAGCCAAAAGCAGTCAGATGGCAGCTGTTGTGCCATTGCCAATAACAATCTGCATCATCTTCCGCTTTCTGTTTCATTCCATAAACCAGTTGCAATGGGACATAACCATTATCACAACAGAAATCTATTCTACTAGAATAAGTTTCAGTGATGCTTACCTTCATGCAAAGTGATATATTTGTTGAAATGTAAGCTTCCTGGGGAAAAAACAGCTCTTGTTGTTACATGCATTAGTCTTTCAAATAAGAGACCTGTCTTTATTTCCTGTGTATACAGCCTTCCTAATTTACACCCCAATTTTGTTCATTTGTTTCTCACATGATGGGTACACAATGGATGTCTCAGGGACCCTCTGACTTGCTTTGCCTTGCAGTCTGTACATCTGAGGTTTGACAGACCATACCTATGCTGTAAAAATAAGCTGGGTTCAAGGCTGGTCCCACCAAGAGCAATACACAGATTATTTGAGAGCAAACCAGTCAGGCTGGGCTCAGGCACAGCCTCCAGCACAGCCAGCTATTGAGAATCACTATACAATTGAGCATACCCAGTTAGCCTGTTACACGTCTCCTGCTGCAACAGGCAGGTGGAAAGATGCTAGGGAGAAAGTTGAACATACTTTCCTTGTTCAGAGCAGTCTACATATAGTTCCTACATCTTTCCCATGCACATCTTTTCTGGGGAATATATATGTGATGTCACTTTGTAGTAGAAGAGAGATATGCAGGTAAGAAACCCACAGTGCCAGTCCTTCTTGGGTAAAAGCAAAGCAGGGAAACTGCTGACTGACAGGTTGCTTTGCTGCATAATTACCTTTTTTACCTACACCTTATATCAGCCCTATGTCAATGTTCCCAATATCCATAAAGATTGTGTGTACAGGCTCCTGATTCATCAGGAACTGTTTACACATGGTGGATGCAAGAACAGTCCCTCAGAAGGGCCATTGGAGCAAATGTTTATAGAGCTTCCAAAACTTTTTTCTTTTTTTTCTTTATGTTCTCCATTGATTTTAATTAAACTCACTCAAAGTGAATCAGGGCATGGAGAAATATTAGTGGTTGTTAACCAAGACTGGGATTTTAAGTTAAACATCTGTTGGAGATGTTTGAAATACAGATTATGTAGGCACCCGGAAAATATTATGTGCCATGATATTTCTTTATGCTGGCTCAAGAGGGAAGCAGCCATGCTGAAATATCACCAGCAGGTCTATTTCCAGAGAACGTCAAGTCAGGAAGTTGCTGGGTCACAGCTTTGTTCTCAAGTTTACATCTAAAAGGTGCCAAAGTCATGCTTACTGTAAGTCATCTTCCCAGTGTCGCATCAAGTATGAGTATAATCTATTCAAATACAGATTTGAGACTACCATATCCCTATACGTAAAACCAAGGGAGAAATATTTAAAGAGGTGATAATTTAATTTATTCATTTCTTTAGATTGCTTAAATATTCATACATCCAAAGCTCTGGGTGCACATACAAAATATTAATAGAAAATCCAGGACCATAATGAAGTCATACGATATATGTCTCAGAGCTACTTTGTCAGAGGAAACCACTGCATTCTAAAAGCTTTATTGCTCTCCAGAGCCATTTGATTATTTCCTTCTTTTTCTTTGACCTAAATGTTAGTAGAGAACTTTAGGAAAAGAACTTTTGATTTTTCAAATACTCTGTGTAGGTTTTAATGGAGAGAAAAAAGAGAAAGGAGAGGTGAGGAGGAGGGAAGGGGGAAAAGAGAGGGGGAGGGGGGAAAAAAAGGAAGAGAAACACAAAATGGAAACAAGAAAAGAAAAAGAGGAAAAGAAAATGAAAATAGAAAAAAACAAGTGCATGTGCTGGTTTGGTATACTTAACAGGACAAAAGTGTATGCTCTAAAATACCTTGTTATTAGGGTACAGCTTTATTATCCATTAGGCTAGTTCAATGAAAAATATTTATTCTAAAAACCTTCAATCAGGAAATTTGAAAAACAGTCTACCATCTCAAGCTGCCTTAAAAAAAATTTTGTCTGACTTGATGAGACAAATCAAGACCACAGTAGTGATTTAATGGAGCAATCAGCAATGTGTCAAATCTGATTGATGGGTCCCTTCAGAAACAGGTGATTTGATCCCCCCCAGCACAGACAAATCTTCCCCAGAAGACGCTATTGCTGACACAAGCTGTGGAAAGATTTTTCCAGTCAACTGTTTTTTATTTTGCCCTTGAATTGAGGTGATTCTTTTTTTGTCCAACCCCTTTGCTTTGACTTGATTTGAATAGTATTGTCCTGACCTAAAGATGTTATTTATGACAGAACATAGCTCTTACCTTTCAAATGTTTTATCAGATTTCTCTGTTAAAGCTAAATTAAGAAAGTAATAAATGTAATTTGCACAAAACACCAGTTCTAATAGCTATAAATGTATTTTAGAAACAATTAAATTCACACTGAGTCCAGAAGCAGTTACCTTCTTTCTGGATTTTAAGTGAGTATAGAATGACTGCAGAGAAAGGCAGAGGGCAAACAGGCATAAACCGATTAGGGGCTCTTGTTACTTCAAAACAGTTCCAAATAATTTCATGTGAAGTTATTATTTGGCTTTATAAAGTATACATATTTGAAAGCTTTATTGAAAAATATTACTAAAATTGTTTTTAACTTGTGTCAATAGAAAACTACATGAGTTGCTTTGCTGCTTCCAAATCTGATCTCTTGCAAATCTAAAAGGTCTCTGCCTTCTCTGCTTTACAGCCTTACGCACAGAAACCAGTTTTTTAAATAAAACCTTACCATAATTTGACATACCAGGCTGCAGATATAGTGGTCCTGCGTGTTTGAGTAGATGTCATCCTTGCTAAGGCCAGGGACATTGAAGGCATTATAAATATTTTATTGTTACAATTAAAATTCAACATTATAGAACTACAAAGTTAGCATACACTGTTTATGTAATGCTGAGTGCATCATAAATAAATATAAATAAGCAGAGTGTGAACAAACTGTCAGCAGAACAAATGAGCTGACCAGGCCTCTCCTCCCTGTCAGGACAACTTGGTGAAGCTCTGCAGCTCATTGTGACTGAGGTATGCATGCAGAGGGAGATTTCAGGAATGTAATTCCTGAATGTAAAGTGATGGTAGCAGCACCCTCCTCTCTCCCACGGCTACCCACCAAACCCAGTGCTGTGGAGCTGGGGAGACACAGCACGTTGCCAGCACTGCTGTGCAGCCATCCTCTGCTATGGCTGTCCAGCAGCACAATTTATTCTCCTGACAGGTCATCTTGGGAACAGCCTGAAAAAATGCATCTCGGGATCTGGAGGATTCAAAGATGGAGACATTTTTTGCTCCTTGGTCTTTCTTGGTCCTCTGTGTGCACCCAGCTTTTGGTAGTGCAGCTTTTTCGGCTGCAACCAACAGCCAGGAGCATCAACTATGAGTGTAGATGAACTAGAGTGTGATCAATGATAGGCATGAGTGAGTAAGTAAGCCGGTAAGTAGATACACAACAGAAAAGAAAAACAGAATCAGTTTAATATACAAATTTTATTTATATAAATTACTTCTCCACTTAAGATCTGAAAGTAATTTCCATTAAAAAGGCATGAGCTTGTAGCGAGAATCACAGAATCACAGAATCAACTAGGTTGGAAAGGACCTTGAAGATCATCTAGTCCAACCATTAACCTAGCACTGCCAGTTCCCATCTACACCATATCTCTTCAGTGGGAAGAGAAAGCAGAATATAATTTCTTCTGTAAAAACTTAGGTCTACATGATGGTGTTTATTTTTCTTTATGAAGAATAAAAAATTATGTTTAACCTCTGAGCAGTTGAATAAGGTAATTATTTGCAACGCATTAGCAGTAATATGAAATTTCATATAAAGTATGTGTGATCTGAATCAAGAGCATGTAAGGTAATTTCTTTTTAATGATGTCAGTTCATAATTAAAATCAACAGAAGGGGGTTATTTTTGGAGGATGGGAGTTAATCTTTAACTGTGCCTGTTACAGATCTTGTGTCCAATCCCAGTCTGTCTGCTTTATTAAAATGTATTTGGTGTGCTTCTCTAACAAAAATAAATTTTAACACCTTTCTGCAAACAATTTCCTTCCTGTTAGAATCATTTTAATTTGTAATTATAAAATCATCAGTATAACAAGATACAGTTGGAGTTTGAAGAGTATAGTTTATTTTTTTAATTACAATTAATGAATAATTGAAAATTATATTAATCTAATGAAAATAAATTTGAATTTATGATTATTTCATTTTAATTTTTATTAAATCCATTTATAAGATGTTCATCACAAGAATACACTTGAACTTGTCATTAAATATCCCAGATAGGATCAAAACAGTCTGATCACTTATTCCTGTTATCTCCTAGATTATATGCACATGAATGTGGTCAGTTAGATGCCTACAGTGAAATTTGTTTTCTATTAAAATTGAAGACACAATTCCTGGTGATGTAGAGAGGTCAATACTTTGTCCATGAAAATGCACAGCATAATCAACTAGGAAGGTCTTTGAGAAGAAACGCTGCTTTCATCTCCTTCAGTCTATGCAGCTCTGACCTGAAAGATAATGATGACCCTTGGCCCTCATTAGCATCCATAGAATCTGAGGGTGTTTAGCATTTTCTCAGCAGCTTACAAGTACCATGGCATAGCCCCAAACCAAGAGCCTATTAAAAGTACATGTATGGTTCTTGTTGGCTCTGTGGACATGGGATCAGATTTGTTCTATTAGCCCCAAAGGTCAAAGACAGAATTAGCCTTTGAAGCTATTTGATGTCATTCTTTGATGATGAGTAGATAATGCTTTAAGGGATTCATCTGACATAGCTTTATCCATCCAGAAGTTGAGTGTCTAGTCCAAATTTTCAATATTTTTAAGTTTGCCAGTTGCATCTACCTTACGAAAAAATCTTAGGTTGAGATGATTTGGGTTCTGGAGGTTTTCTTTTCTGTATACTGACTGAAAGAAATGTTTAAATGAATGGTTAGATTATCTGGCTGTCGTGGTTTAATGCCAGCCAGCAACTGAGCACTACACAGCCGTTTGCTCACTCCCTCCCCAGCAGAATGGGAGAAGACAATTGGAAGGGTAAAAGTGAGAAAACTTGTGGGTTGAGATAAAGACAGTTTAATAATTGAAATAAAATATATTAATAATGGTGATAATGATAATAATAATAATAAACTGTAATGAAAAGGAAAATAACAAAGAGAGAGAAATAAAACCCAAGAAAGACAAGTGTTGCAGATGAAAACAATTTATCACCACCAACTGACCAATGTCCAGCCAGTCCCTGAGCAGTGGCTCTTCCACCAACCTTCCCCCTAGTTTTATTGCTGAGCATGACATCACATGGTACAGCATATCCCTTTAGTCAGCTGGGGTCAGCTCTCCCAGCTGTGTTCCCTCCCAGCTGTGACCCCTCCCAACTTCTTGTGCACCCCCAGCCCACTCGCGGGCGGGGTGGTATGAGGAGCAGAAAAGGCCATGATTCTGTGTAAGCACTGCTCAGCAATAACAAAAACATCCCTGTATTATCAGCACCGTTTCCAACACAAAATCTAAAACATAGCCCCATACTAGCTACTGTGAAGAAAAATAACTATCCCAGCCAAAACCAGCATGATGACTAATTTTAGAAAGCCTTGATTATAAGACACAAATTCACCATTAAGGCAACTGAAATTTCTGAAATATTTATCAGTTCAGGTGCTATCAGGTCTCCTATGCCCAGCTTCAGACATCACAAAGTCCTGTGGGCTGCAGAAAAGTACTCTGCGGGCTTTGGGGTATGCCAGTTGGCTGAAGCTACTGGTGGGCACAGTCTTATGGTACTTGGAAGTGCTACATCAAGGAAGGAACTGTTGTTCAAGATGTTGAACTGAATCCAACCTCTTAAAAAATAAATTCCTCTCAGCTGTAATTCCACAAAGAGTTAAATCAGGAATGGTTTTGATTACAAAATTGATATAAAAATTTTATATGTTTACCTACAAATTGGCTATTCTGGTCACGCATTCTGGACTATAAAAACACTTTCAGTGCCATTCTGAGACAGATTATGAAATTATTTGAATGCAGATTAAGGAAATAAACAACCTGATTTCTGGATATTTTCAGGTTTATAAACTGCAGGATGCTAAATATTCATCCCTGATCCATCAAAAACCATCTTTAAACTTGAGGAAGCCAAGACTATATTCCCAATTTATTTTGTTTTTAGGGAAAATAGGGTTGAATTTTTATTTGAGCTTTGTTGGTAATGAAAAATGGATATTCCATCATAAAATTAACAACCTTACTATGTATGGCTTGAAACTGTCGTTAACACACTTTTTATTTTATGACTACACATCAAATTAATGTCCTTGCCTTGGAAAATCTGTCTATTTGATACAAAAAAATTGATGGAAGATTAGGAAAAAAGATTTATTTACAACTTTGGTAACTAATTTACTATGGAATTTACAGCAAGAGTGTATAGCATAAAGTCTTCATGGTAATACAGTCTGCATACTCCTAGTTTACTCTGCTAAAACTTTAATCCTGATTAATGATGTTGTATCATATGGAATTATTTCAGTTCAGAAATCTGTGCATAGGAATGACATATGTTTTACATGAAATTAACAGAGAAAATAGAAAAAAAGCCAGAAATGTTTTTAGCTTAACATTTAAATACAAGCCTAGGAGAAAGATAACTTTTTCTTTCTTAAATGAATTTATTCACAGTTTTGATACTGATATCATTTCTGCATTTACTTAAAGCCAAAAAGATTATTGTTCATACTTTACATAAGACATTCTCCTTGGACACATACAATTTAAGTTCCCCTTTTTACACGTAACATCTCTGTGAAGTTTAATTAAGGTATGTGAGATGCTCTAACACCTTCACCTGATAGGAAAATATAAAACAAGATAATAGCTGTGAGTGACAAGGTGGCTGCTCATATTCATGTCTATATATTTGGCTCACTCTTGAAAAAAAAGTCTCAGTTCCCAGTCAAACATAATTAGCAACCACAGTTGGTTAGAAAAATAAACATGAAAAACCTTAAATTTATACTAGGTAAGCAATGTAATTTTTCAAATTTCTGACATGAAATAGGTTCAGAGATCAGTTTGTCATATAATTTTACAGGATACAAGGAGACATTTCTTTCTTCAAGGTTATCATATGCCATATGCCTTGCTCTACAGGTTTGCCAAAAGTCACTTAATGCCATATGTCCTAAACCATTTGTTTTTCAAATAGTACCTCAGTTGTTGTAGACACTCGCTGTTGAAAATAGTCAGGAAAAGCTAATGCCTGTGCTTTGCTACGATCAGAGACTCCACTTTTCTGTGTAAAGTAGGTATCATGAGAGACATGTACGTTTCAAACCTTAATACTGACTTCTCCATAAGACAATTTTAAGTGACTTGCATAGTTCCACCTCCTGTAGCACTCTCAGCAGATGGGATAGTTTTGTCTGCACAGGCAGGCCACTCCATCTTTCCCTGATAAAAATATTAGAACTTCAGAAGGTTGAGAAACCTGTCAAAATGGTGTTTAAGAAGCAGTGTTTATTCACAAAATGTTTACCAGTCTAGTGAATAGCTGGAAGGAGTGAAAGAGGGGGAAAGCATCCCTCATCTGTAATCCTTCCTTTTCCATAGCTGTTAGACAGCTGCCTTGTCAAGCAGTTTCTTGAAAATTCATAAATGCCAATCTTTCTGAAAAAAGGTTTGTCATGTGCCACAGACTAAGATTCACGATCCTGTAAGCAAGACCTTAACTTAAGGCAGAAGTGCAGCAGGCACACACCACATTAAGCTGGTTTTATTGAGCTAAGCACTGTCTTTCTCAGGAATCTAAATTAGGAATTTGTGGAAGGAGGAAGCATGTTTGGGGTAATATAAGATATTGTTAAAAATCCTAGAATTTGCCTTAAAAGTTATATTTGAGTATATTTTATTACAAGATTTTATCTTAATTTTTGTTACTAGTTTTAAATTTTATTATATTTCATAATTTTACCTCATATCTAACTTTAAGTCTAATTATTTGTTAAAATAGCATTCAAAAAAAGGTATTTTCAAACCTTGGAAAAGACATGTAATGAAAGGTAGGTACAGCCTTTGCAGTGGCCAGTGATCAGTGCACAACAGAGAAGTCCACTTACACCTACGTTATGCTAATTCCTTCTTTCATTTAGGCAGATCAGTTATAGTCTTTCAATTTGAAGAAAGAGTTGAGAAAATGTTACTTACCTCCTTTGCAGGATACTGTATGGATTAATTAGTTAACGTTTGTTTAACACTGAAGATGGAGAGCTCTGTTTAGGCACTAAGTGCTATTTTCATGAAGAAAAATATGGCAAATGCTTACTAAATGGCAGTGCTGTGGCAATACAGCTCTTCGGCTTGCAGTTACAAAATCATTCTTTCCCTCCCATTCGAGGTCTCACAGCTGCCATAGCGTTGTCTCTCCAGAGTGTGAAAGCAACAGGCATGTGTGGCCATCACTGGGGGCATTATGGTTCTTGAAAGAGTGAGGTTACCTGGCAAAAATACAGCAAGCCAAATACTGATCATATGCACAGGTAGGAAAGCAATTAGAGTATCAGAAGAGAATGAAACTGTGACTAAAGTTGTGATATCATTTTAATGCATTTGCATGTACTTTTGTCCTATGCTTACAGTGCAACCAACTCTCTGCTCAGAGCTAAAAGTGCAAGATCAGAAATGGTGCTCTCCTTTTAGTCTTGTAATGCATAGGGGCACCTACAGTAAAAATTTTATTATTTTCAGGTTGTATTACCCCTTTTCAGCTTGAACTGAACACCAAGTATTTACTGACTTACACCCCAGAGAAAATACTATGAGAGTTGGAGACTCTGATAACTATTAGCCTCTGTAATGAATGCATGGGCAACACATGTTGTTCCAGTCCCAGAACTGCAGTTTTCAATGTCACACAGTGGCTTTTTTTTTTAATAAATTAGGGATAGAATTCAGTTCTATACCAAAACATCTGAATTTAGATGCTCTTATGTATGGAAGGCCTCCCTATTACAGTCAGTGGAAGTTGGGTCACTACGGCCAGTGGAACCTGAAGAGGAATTTGTTTAACCAAGTCTTTGATGTTTATTTAATTGGTCTTTTGAATTCCCTGACTGCATTGACTAGATTTTCACTGATTATAACAGAAATTAAAACACCTAGTCTACTTGTAGACATTTTCAAATAAATGTGTAAATCCCAAACAACCTCTTGTTATAAGGGCAAAAAATCAATTCTGTAAATTGAGGTGTTTTGAGGTGTCCAAGAGATGGTCTTGGAGATCCCACTAGACTTCAGATGCTGCTTCAGAAGGGTTAGATGCCAGCATCAACATAACTACAAAAGAATCTTAAAAGTTCCAAAAACCCCAATAATGAAACTACTAAGTGGCAATGAGTTTTTGAGATAACATTGTACAGAGCACCCACAGTTGATGTCATTAGAAGTTGTGCTGGTTTCAGCCAGGATAGAGTTAACTTTCCATGGGCTGAGAGGGAGCACAGCTAAAGGGCTGGGTCCTGATCGATCATTGGAGCATTCCATGTCATGTGACATCAAATCTCAGCATGTAGTCTGGCATGTGCTCTCTCAGGCTTTGTTTTGTTTTCGTTTTTTGGATCAGCTGGGTGGAGTTCTTTGGTGTGGTTGGGTCGCTGCTGGGGATGGACTCTGTATCGGTTGACACTCAGTGAGCCACTACTACATTTTACCCATTCTGGACTACTCTTATCACCGTTGTTTTTGCTAGTAATTTTTTTTTTTTTATTTAACCTACAAATTTTGTCCCTCCCCTATCTCAATGGGGGGGGAAAGTAAACAACTGGCCACGTTGTGATTTGCTACCAGCTGAGTTCAAACCACAACAGAAGTAGAACCAACAAAAAACTAAGGGAAAACTACGAAGAGATTTATTCCAGAATAAATTTGAATCCTCTCTGAATATGGGAATACATAATTTTTGGTGGGTATTTAAATAGGGACAATAGTCCTTGTAATGTTGTGGGCGTTTTTTTCTTGGCCTTCAAGTGACAGTAATAAGCAGTTAAAACATGCAGTTTCTCACCTCTTAGGAAGTCTCTTGCTGAAAATGTAGAATGAAATATGCTATCCTGGCCCAGGTTTCTGTAACAATCATAGAAGAGAACAAATCTGAGCTGTTTTGATTTTGAAACTGAGAAAGAGAGGGGGAAAAAAAAGATGTAAGTTCAAAAATCTGTATTTTCAATATTACATGTCTAGTTGTACAAAATCGTCGTAAGTCTTGTAAAAAATCAGAGCTGTCAAACTTCAGGAAATGCAGCTCTGCCTGATATCACATCTTGTTCTATACAAAGAAATGAACAGGGCTGTACAAGGACAAGTCAACAGAAATATTTACCATCTTAAAGTAGAGAGGTCTGAAGTCTGTATGAAAACCCCTTCATAAATCTTGCTGGAAATCTCTGCGAAGTTACAACAGGTGTTCAAGGATTAAAATCATTTATTTAACTAAAAATTATAGAATATGTACATCCCTGTCCTGCATGGTACAGGACACTTCAGGTATCTGTAAACTAGCAGGCTGCTGATTAACACTATTTCTGTAGCAGCAAATTCATCAGTGTCATGGTATCATCCCAAACACAAGGTGATTGCCAGTGTTCTTAAATTGCTGGCATGTTTCTGACCAGCATGATTCTCTCAGGCAACTGATTTACATACTCAAATTTAGTGGTCAGTAGAATGATTTCTAGGCTGTCATCGTTCTAAGTTTTGGGGGTATGTTTTTGTTTGGTTGTTATTGTTTTTCTGGAATCTGTGTAAAATGAAAAAAATAATAGAAATCAGTAGTCTGACATTTAATTTTCAAGGAAATTTGAATTCCCTTTATTTTTGAACTTTTTTGCCACTCACAATGAGGAAGTCTTAATAGAACATTGAGTTAAACATCTAATGAAACATATTAAAAATATGACTGCAAAACAAGCACAGTTACAGTTTTAAAAGACATACAAAGGGTAAAGAATAAAAAAAATTCTGAGGCTACCATCAGAATTGGCAAATTAGAGCATTTTGGAAAAAATATATAAAATAAACTTTCTGGTTGAAAAAAGCTTAATTTAAATATACATATGTATATAACCCAAAGAAACATTCATATGAGAATTTGCAAATAGATCAGACAATAAGTGGTTTATATTTTTGAAAGCTAAAGATGAAACCCTGAACAGCTACAGAAATTAAATATGGAACCCTGCTGCTTTATTACATTAGTAGAGCTACAGTGAAGGAACGAAGCTCACCTGGAACTGTTTCCCACTGAACAGAAGCTCTTATCTCTTATCGGGTTGACATAGCGCTGAGGGATATGTGAAGTTGAGAACTGTCAGTGTTAGGTTAATGGTTGGACTGGATGATCTTCAAGGTCTTTTCCAACCTAGATGATTCTGTGATTCTGTGATCCTTGAAAACACCTTAGATAAACACAACTTTACACAGAAATGTTCATAACAAGTCTCTAGACTTAACTCTGAAAGCAGAAAGAAATGTTTATTTCTTCCTGCTGTTGAAGAAAGGAGAATACAGGTTGTGGAACCATACCACTTGGCTGTTGCCTGCAGCCAAATAGTGTATTTAGGAACAAGGCATGCAAAGTATCTATAATACCAGGGTGGGGAATTCTTGAAAAGCAGTGACTCAGAGATACATTAAGAATTTTTGTAGACAACTGATTAGTTTAGTCCTTGGATACAGTGGAAATATCTGGTGCAATCAGAGAGGTGATCTTGAACACGTACCCAGATTCCTTTGCCCACCAGTAACTGTAATGAGATTATTTTTAGTGACGCTTCTTTGGAGCTAACGTCAGTGATTTAAACTCTGTTAATTCATATGCTGGAAAAGAAGGCTTATCATTTGTGGTTAAGAGTTTCATCTACTCGCTTTAGAAAGGAAAGGTTGTGAGGACAAAGATATTTGACAGGAAAAAAAAGACATCTGATGTGGAGGGAATGAACAGAAAAGAGAAGTAAACAGAGATGTTTTAAAGAATAGCATCATGACATCCAATCAATAGGTCAAATTTCATTCCATTTGACCTATTAGATCTGGCTGTTCTTGAGTTGCAAGCAGCAGTTTATACCAGAAGGAAAAAAGGTAGCTTCAGGATTGCTTAATCCAAACCCTACTTTATAGAAATTTAAGAAACAGAAGCAACTTGTTTTACAGCACTGGAATTCTCAATGTGTTTTTTGCTGGTTCAGGCACATCTTGCTTATCCTCAAGCTTTCACAGTCTGAGAAGATGGAATTACCCATTTCTCTCATTCCCTCAGACCTCAGTTGTTTTTGGATATTTTTGGGAGAATCAGCATTTTTTATTTTAGTTTATCATTGAGATCTTTCCTGTGCCATTGTACTGACAGCAGGAATTGAGTGGATGTCAAATTATAACTAAATTTTCCTTGCTGACTACTTCCAAAATTGCTTATTTGAATGAATTACTGTTTTCTAGACCAAACTTGATTCTTGCAGGTTACAAGTCTTTGGTAGTCAACAACAAAGTAATGCCATAGTAATCAAATAAACATGGGAAGAGCATAGTGACAAAAATGAAATAGCTTCCCTACTGCCCCATTTGCTGCAGATACCACTGGTGACAATAACATGTACAAGAAATGGAACTCTGTTGATCTGTATTTTTTTGCCAGATCTTTTAAAACTGAAATAATTTTGACATTTCTGATGAAAATTTCAGACCAGTTGCTCCAGAAGTGTTAATGGTAGTTCTGCGCTTGGCAGTCCAATTTGAGCCAGGTCAGACAAGCATAGGAACCCCACTGAAGTATGATACTGGAGCACTATTCCATTTTATGTATGATATGAAAGTAATGGTCTGACTTCTTTTTGTCAAAAATTGAATAGTGGTTTCACAAGTATAGAGTTACTGTTTTGTCTTTTGTTTAAACTTGAGCCTTGTACTTTCTGAGTTCTCCAGTAGTTTACATAAATATAGTTACTATTCTTTCTTCAACAGTCACTTCACAGTTCTTAGAATCACAGGCAATCAGTCATTTGTACGGCAAGGCTGGCTTTCTGAGAAAATTTGGGGTTTTGTTTTCTAACAGTCTGTTTTCCTAAACACTTTGTGTGGGAGAAAAAAGACACTGGAACAAATCTCTGTGCAATAGTCCAGCAGGCTCTGTTTAACTCTCACCACATGTCTGTACAAGGAGGATTTTCAAAGCAAAAGATCTAAGACCCTGGCAAAACTTTAATATACCCATCCATAAATATGACCCTTTGCTCTGTCTCACACAATAGTGGGTAGCTGTAGAAGTGAGACACAGAAAGCAAATTGTTTTCCTGGTAAAGTGTCATTCCTTCTTTTCCTTTGTCTGCTCCACCCATTTTGGTTTTAGGCATGTTGGACAAACTTATCTCTTGTGTGTTGAAGCCGAGCTTGTTGCATCAGTCAAGCAGTAAAATTCCTATGGAACTACTGCAAAGTGGGTAATGAGAGTTAGGTTTCCTTCTTCTGTTGCAATACGGTTCACCATTAATAACCCATGAACACATATGAGGAAGTTCACAGGTTGGAGAATTACTCCATGCTTTCAACGGAGTTGAACAGGGTTGACTGCTTGCTTACATCTTTATTATTTTCTTTGCAAACAGAGTGATGGAATTGCTTTTATACTTTTAAAAATGAAAGGTACAACTTTCAACAACAGCAAACTTTTCTTTGCAATGAGTTCTAAACACCTTAATTAGCTAAATTTTGCTTTGACTGTAGTAATGCTGTGGTGATTATTTTTTGATTCAATGGTAAACTGAGTTTGAAGTGTAAAATAGTGCATATAAGAAGAAATGTTGCTAGTCTGAGCAATTAAAATATATTTCACAGAACCTTACCTCAGAACAGCCTTAAATATGACAACCTACATTTAATTATAAAGTCTCACCCTGCATCGCTGAAGTTTTTTTATACATCCTTATTTCTCTATGCTTTTGCAGTATTTTCAGATTTATTTCCTTTCTATATATAGATTGTCTAATACATACTGTTTTCAATAAACTATTAACATTTTAGAATTAGTGGTAAATAATTCATGCAGATCTAGGGGAGATTGAACTAGCAAAAGTCTAGTACAGGGCTATTATCCTTGAGAGCTGTCAAAAGTAATAATAACATGCAAACCACTGAATGTAATTGTTCTTAATATTTTCATAATCTGAAGTCACTATAAAAGCTTGCACCATGTTTGTATTAAAACAGAATAGCAGATGGACTCTCTGCAACTGTTTGCATAGCTGCCATAGGGCAATCCTTCTTAATATTGCAAAGCTTTACTGACTTGCTTTGGTGAGTGTAACTACATGTGATTCAGATGTACAAAGCTATTTAGGACTGTAGCCTGTACTTAGGTCCCTGGTTCCCATCAATTGCTAGAGGACCTAGCCACCTAAACACAGCAGGGGACCTGTGCCTGCAGTCCTTGAAGGGTCATTTCAAAAGGTTTGCCAGTAGTTTCTCATAGTCTGGAGGTTCACTAAAGTACTTTTAGAATGCTTATGATAAAGCAAGGAGATAAAGAAAGATGTATTTCTTTGTCGTGAAGTTCCTTTTTGCAATCTGCAGCTGGCTTAGGTCAACATAGTCTGGTTTATTCTTCCTGAAGTCTTGCCCAAGACTCCAGCGGTGCGATCACGCTATGTAATAAAAGGTTTCAGCTTACCTTCCTTAACTATAGATTACAGGTAGGGGTACACAGCCTTTTGTATACCATGTCCTTTGAGATTTCTGGTATCACCATCAAAAATTTGCATTCCTTGGCCCTTTTTCTTGTGAGAACTGAGAATATATTTGCTTTGAATGTACTCTGAAAGTCTGTGGACAGAGTGTACCTAACAGTGCAGAATATCATTATTTTGTTCTTCAGTACAGTTAATACCTTTGCTACAAAAATGACAATTATCTGCACTCTTTAATCCCGAAAATGAGAGGCTTCCTGCTTAGACTGTAAACTGTATTTCCTCATCACCTGACTGTCCTAATTTAAGGACTCCATGAGGCTTTGCAATATAAAAGAAGCAACATCTGTAATTAATATCATGCATAAACAAGACTATATAGTTCCTTTTAGCTGAGAATCAGTTGTACTGAAATAGCAGTGACTTTTTTATCAACGTACCTGTTGCATTACCACAGCAAAAAAAATTCAGATGTCATAGATCATATTCAGTACCAGTAAGATATCATTTTATTTCTTCTTGTCTTAATTAAAGTTGATTCTGCAAGTGTAGTTCCTCACTGTGAAACATGAAGCTTTTGTAAGCAAATAGTATTTGAATGAAGACAGACTTCATACTGGCAAAGCTTACCAGTGGTATCAGAAAAAAGACAAATATCAGTAATACCAGCTTATTTTACTTAGGAAAAAAAAAAATCCTTCACCATTATATTTAAGCAGTACCATCTTTCACAGCAGAACACACATACTGTGATTTACTTTACATCAAATAATTGGATTCTTCTCTGTCCTATAGCTACAGGTTTTTTGTTGCTATTGATGTTTATCTGACTTTCATAACATTTGTTTCTGTTTTTGGTATATGTTGGCCAGCATGTGACTATTCCATATTGCTTTTGCTCTGCAGCAAATTTGCTATCTCAAGGTACCATAGGGATCTATTCCTTATCTGTCCATTCCTTGTAAACTGGACAGAAAACATGTCTGCTTATCCTGAAACTCCAACGTAATAAAGGTTCTCCAAGCTTCTCAGAGCTTGCAGCCCTCTTACTCACTGCAGATAATTGGATCTGACCCAGATTCTAGTCTTCAGCATGATGATTGATGCTCCATTGTCCACGTCTCATCATACTCTTATGACCTGTGCATCCAAAATTTGTTTGACCTTAAGCACGCTTTCTGTGCCAAGTCCTACAGCCTGAGAGCATCTTGGTTTCTGCTGACAAAGATGTTTACCAAGAAACTGCAGATTTCTGTTACTTTGTAAAGGTGGTGCCACCTACAGTATATGGTTGTTTTCGTTTAACCCCAGCCAGCAACTAAGCACGGTACAACTACTCTCTACACACACACACATACACCCCCAACCCCCACCCCCCACCCCCCTCCCCCGGAGGGATGGGGAGAGAATCAGAAGAGTAAAAGTGAGAAAACACATGGGTTGAGCTAAAGACAGTTTAATAGGTAAAGCAAAAGCTGCGCATGCACGCAAAGCAAAACAAGGAATTCATTCACTGCTTCCCATCAGCAGGCAGGTGTTCTTCAGGAAATCAGGGCTTCATCACGCATAACAGTTACTTGGGAAGAGAAAACACATCATTCCAAACGTTCCCCCTTTCCTTCTTTTTGCCCCAGCTTTTTATTGCTGAGCATGATGTCATATGGTGTGGGATATCCCTTTGGTCAGTTGGGGTCATCTGTCCCGGCTGTGTCACTTCACAACTTCTCGTGCACCCCCAGCCCACTCGCTGGTGGGGTGGTGTGAGAAGCAGAAAAGGCCTTGACTCTGTGTAAGCACTGCTCAGCAATAGCAAAAACATCCCTGTGTTATCAACACTGTTTTCAGCACAAATCAAAACCAGCCCCATACCAGCTACTATGAGGAAAATTAATTCTACCCCAGCCAAAACCAGAACAATGATCAAGAAAGCCATTCTTCCTCCTGGCCACTCCACTGCAATCCTAGAAATCCTGTGACAACCTTGCAAAGTTTATGTGACATGAATTCCCCCTCACACAAGCCATCTAAAAATCTGGGCTTCCCAGCTAAGTTGGGTGGTTTTGCTTCCCCTGTTGCCAATATGGAGAACTGGTGGGATGAAAAACCTCCTGAAAGAGGTTAGTGAGGAATATTAGTCACCCTCAGGAAGTGTCTGTGTCACCCCATTGACTGTAGAGGGAGTGCAAATAATTGCTTAGCCTAGCCACAGCACTTAGATCATTGAAATTACATCAAATAACTTCCATCCTTGCTTAGATATCCCATTATCTCACTATTTTCTGTTGTCTTTTTTTGACTAATTTGTATAACTGAATGTAAAAATTTGTGGGAGCAAAATCTCCCACAATTATGAACTGAATTAATTCAGTAAACTGGATTAGATACTAGGTAATTCCCTGTACAAAAAAACCCAGTTATAGTCATCAAAGATAGCTGAAAGATAAAGTACTTTTTTTGGCCATTTGAATGACAAGAATTTTTTTTTTCCATGTCCCTTACATGAAAATATCATTGTGAGGTGCTTACATAAATTGTGAAAAATCAACTACCTACAGCAGTTTACAGCATTAATAACTTTAAATAAATAAATAATTAAAAGCTCTAATATGCTGTCCATATGTTTTAGAGATACCAGTGGCAACTTTTTGTCATTCAGAGCATATTCTGATACAATTAACGTGGTGACAAAGGAGTTCTACCGTCCTTTCTCTGCACTAAAGTATTTAGTTCGAGAAAAGAAAAAGGAAGAAAACTCCTTGGTTTTATATAAGTATACCTTCCAATTTAGAGAATAGTCTCAGAATAATTCTATTTTTATTTCCAGTGAATACTGTAATTACTAACACTGTTTCTGCACACCTTTAAGCATACCAAAGATTTTAAGGAACACTAATATATCTGGTTTTAATGCAGTCTGTAGGTACTGTAGGCATGCTCTTGCACATGCACTTGTAAAGTTTGTGAGTATGTTTTTGAGGCTCTTGATCATTAACCTGAATGACTTGGCTTCCATTCATACAGCTATTTATTTTGTGGACCTAGTAGCAGTATATTGTGATTCCTAAGCAAGGCTCTTGAGTTTTTTAGATGATATATTGAAAAGCACTTTTCCAATTTTCATACTGTTGAGAAAAACAATCTTTTCCCAGAGAACTTCTTTTTAAAGGTAAAGACATAAATTATCTATAGACAGTTTTACTGGTGCTTCATGAGAATGCTGATAAATTTTTAACTAAAAAAATAAAAATAACAAAATAGTTCAGGAAAAAAAACCACAACTTGTATTGTTCATAACTATACTAAAAAGGAAGTGTTATTTATAACTGATATCCATAATGTGAATATTCATGAATCTTGCTCATATGCACATGACTGATGCATCACTGCAGAAAAGTGAATTTTGCATGTAGTGAAGTGAAAACTGACAGTTTTGTTTCAGATTGCCTTACTTATTGGCATAAACTAGGTTATCTGTAATCTCCAAAAAGTTAGAACAAGACAGTCGTACGATACCTGAGAAATATCTCTTTTTAACATATCCCAAAGTAAAACAATGTAAAACTACAGAAATGTTCGCTATGATAGATTTATCATAAGAAAATGAATTGCTGTTCTCTTCAAGCTCTTCACACTGGCACGTCCGAGTACAATCCTTACTGGAGAGTGGAGTTGAGAAGAGTGTTCACTGGAAGAGATAAATGTCTAATAAATACAGTCAAACAGTGCATACACAGATGGAGGTAAATCATCTGCTATTTGTAAACAAGTTCAAGAGGACATGTCGACAACAAACTTCATGGTGTCTCTACAGCTTTGCAACAAAGGAAACTTTGTTTGGGGAACTACGAAGTACTACCCCTGGGAAAATCATGGATTGTCCTCTTGACACACATTTCTGTGAAGATGAAGGATAATCGGGTGCTTGTGAACAGTCAGCATGGATTTACCAAGGGTAAATCATGCCTGATCCACCCAATTCCCCTCTGATTAAAATGGCTGGATTTGAGAGTGAGGAGAGACAATGAATGTCATTTACTTCAACTCCAGCAAAACTTTTGACACTGTCTTCCACAAATTTCTTGTACACAAGTGGGTACATTACAGTCTAGATGGGTGGACAAGCTTGGCTGTAGTTAATACATTCTGTTCTATCTGAAGGCCAGTAGCAAGTGCAGGGGGTCTGTCCTGGGACTTGTCTTCTTTAACATCTTCATCAGTGACCTGGACAAGGCAAGGGTGGGCACTTTCATCAGTTTAAATCATTCAGAGAGATCTGGACAGATTGGAGCAGTGGGTCTAGGTGAACCTCATGACATTCAATGAGGCCAAATGCAAAATTCTGCACCTGGGAAGGAAGAGCTCCTTGTAACAATCCATGATGGAGCTGATCAGCTGGGGAGAAGCTCTGTGGGAAAGGCCCTGGGGGTCCTGGTAGGCAGTGAGCTGAACATGACCCAGCAACATACGCTGGCAGCAGAGACAACCAACAGCATTTGGGGCTGTACTAACAAGAGCATGGCCAGCCAATTGAGGGAAGGAATTATTCCCAGTTTTGTGTACCCCATTATGGGAAAGATACTGATAAAGTGGAGCCGTTCAGTAGATGCCACCAAGAGCTCAGTGTCTGGAATACTTGCCCTGTGAGGAAAGGCTGAGGGAGCTGGGCTTGTTCAGCCTGGAGAAGACATGGTTTCAGGGAGATCTAACAGCAGCCTGCCAGTGCTACAAGATTATAAAGACAGAGCTAGACTATTCTCAGTGGTGCATGGTGGAAATGTGACAGACAGAAGACGTAACTTTAAATGAGAGAGATTTAGGCTGGTTACAAAGAAAAACCTTTTCTCCATTAGGAAAGCACAGCAGTGGAGCAGGCTGCCCACAGAGGTTATGGAGGCTCCACTCCTGGAGGTTTTCAAGACCCAACTGCAAAAAGTCCTGAGCAAATTAGCCTGACCCCATAGCTGGCCCTGCTTTGAGGAAGAGGTTGGACTGGAGACCTCCTGAGGTCCCTTCACACATGAATTATCAGTGATCTCATGAACTGGCCATATTGAGTCTTTAATGAAATCATGTCTACCAGGGCAAGCTATCTTCTTCCATATGGAAAAAGGTGAAGTAAACATGACATTGATGCATGCATCTGCACTGCTGAAACAACATTTATACAATGCCTTTCCCAGTTGTTACAATAGCAATCCATTTTAGCCATGAAAAAAGGAGATGTCCTTTCACAGGACACACACAAAAATTCTGAATGTTCAGAGCTCCCTATTTACTCTTCAAAGAAGTTTCTAAAGCCTGACAGATGACAACATTTGGTACAGAAAGATGAGAAGAATGCAAAAAGCAGTGTCTAAAGAAAGAGAATCACACTGTTCTTACCTTAGGAAGTTGCCGGTATATGATCGATGAGTTTGTAAAAATAGTTCAGGTCCTACTGAGTGCTGTGATGAAACTGAGGCAGTAGCACAGAAAATGGAATAACTTTAAATTGAAGAGTCCTGGAGATTTGTTTCAGTCAGGGCTACAGTGTTATATATGATTTCTAATGCTAATGTGCAATGCTAGTCACCTTAAATATGTGTTTATGTGCAATCTGAAATCAGAAGACCCCAGTGAGATTGAGAGATAGGATTATAGTTCATATTCATTTGAACAGGAGCTGAAATTTTATTATGTCTATAGTAATTGGCATATTTTTATGGATTCATTTTTTAATTTGGCACCCACTCAGACTTCATTGCTCATGCTACAGTAGTAGTATGATGGATTACTGTGTTTTTTCCATTATTATTAAATTTAATTATTTTTGCTCATGTACCCAGATGTGAACAACGTCAAGAGTTCTAATCTAATAATACAGACTGTTTGGAAAATATGTGCTGTCAATTAGAGGATTTTATAAAAGAAACGATAAAAAGAGTCATTAATGAAAAGTAGTTCGCCTGCCTATGTACTGGCTTCAGTTAATCAAAGGTGCTTTGAAATTGAAATCGTTAATTAACTTTGCCTGTTTTTGTACTGATCAAGCACTTTCAGAGTTGCTGGAAATCTGTGAAATTAAGTTCTTCTGTAAAAGAAAACATAATGAATGTGGATTTTTTTCCAAATATATTTTATTCTTTCCTCTCAATAAAGTATTATAGATACATTGCTGCCAATGTTTAAGTAGAAGAAACAGTCAAAATTAAGCTGGGAAATTACATTGTTGCACTCCATTTTTAAGTGACACCTCATTTATATTTTAAATGATCATGCAATAGATAATGAAATACATCAATCCAAGTATATTTTTTTCTTATTTCCCTGTAATATTTTAACAGGTGCACTGATGCTCAAAACAGTTTTAAAATTAAGACTCTGTAAAAAATGTATTGAGAAACAGAAAAGCTATATGACCATAGTCCTGACAAGATGATTCTGCAAATGAATCTTTCCGACAAAGGTGTGCCCCTGCCCCGCTCCAGTTCTCCAGTGTGAATTTTATGCAAGGAGAGAATGATGCAGGTCAGCAGAAAGTGTTAACTTTCCTCCTTGTTCAGTAGTTTCCAGGTCAGAGTTTCTAGTGATTGAAAACACCATTGTACCTGCTGCATGGATTTTACTTCATTTTGACAAAATTATCTTTCCTTATTTTTATGGAAGGGGATTATCCTGAAAACATTTTTATTTTCACCAGAGGAATATGAGCTTAGATCTTAAATTCCATGGGTTCATATGTTTAAAGATTTATATAAAACCTGTTTTCTTCTTTATAATTTCAGTCTGAGAGGGAAAACTTTCTTTTTGCTGCAAAGTGTTTAGTAAACAAAATTCATCAATAGTCCCTAGTTACTAAAGGATAAGCAGCTGAATTACACTTCCTAGTCCAGCTTTTAGTTTAAAAAAAAAAAAAAAAAAAAAAAAAGGAAACATGCACAGAACAGTTATAAATATTACCAGTTGGAAGAATAAAGCAAAGTTTAGCTATGTGTAACATTATTCATGGCAAATTGAATATGGCAAAGAGAAACAGTCAGAAGATTGATCCCAGGGATACAATTATGCATCCCTTATCCCTGTGTGAGTTTTTCCTGGGTCTACACTGCACAACTTAGACTACAAACATCTTCATGTAGGACCTATTGCATAGAAGAAGGCAAAAGTCCTTGCTTTCCCCTGACAGTAATAGGAGTTGAAAGGGCTCAGCAGTATGACAGAGAAAATGTGCATCTTTTATTTCTCAGAGTCAATCATGTTTTGCAAGGTCACAGGCCAACAATAAAAGATTTTTAAAAGCTTTTGGCAAAAGGGATGAATAAAATGCTTTTCAAAATTTGCGTTCATTTCAACTGTCATAGCTGTAACATAATAATAATTGCAATAATTTGCTGTATTTCTACCATGTTGGTAACAGTATAACACAAAGAAACAATGACAGGTACATTCTAAAAATTGCCATGCATACTGTAAGTATGTCTATGCTCTCCATGGGGAATGTCAATACTGTTCTGTGTGAGTGAATAAACCTAAGACTCTAAATAACCTTGGAGTCTCTGGGAATGAATGGTTAATCTTGATAGATTTAAAATGAAATGACATATCAGTCATTTTTAATCAATTTTTTGGAATCTAATATAGTATTGGATTCTCACTATGAAACCCCATAAAATGGTTTAGAAAAGCTACAGCTAATCTGTTATTGACCATTAAGTACTTATTGCTATTTCTTTATGCCCTTCTACTTTTCTTACTACTTGGCTGCCTTACTACTAAATGTAAAATTTCTTCATAAGATTACATAATGTAGTTGTAATCATAAAAAATGTGATTATATGACTGACCATATTCAGATGCATGTATGTTTAGCACAACTTAACTATAATCTTAGCTGGAAAGAGCATGTTACTGAAAGACACAGTAATCTTAGCTCTGATATTATGAGCCCGTCTTCTTTCATTTTTCAGAATAGGCTTATCATTAGGGTGACATATCAGCTCTCATTATGTCAATATGTCACAATACAACATAAGTGATTGTGATATGTCAAACTGGTAGGACTGAATAAGGCAGGACTCATTAATACAGCATAAAAGTTTCCATTTTTTTTTCTTCTACCACAAATGTGTCCTGTTGTACCAAAACCCAGTATAAACAGATGCAATTATTACTTGCCAGCACATGTAGGCACTTATCAGTCTCCACCTTTTTCTGTGCACTGTGAGAACCTTCCTTGGTGGATGTTTTCTCTGCTGTGCACAAGGAGAACTAGAAACTGAATCATAAATCCCCAACTCTCCTGTTTTATGCTTGGGTGAGTACCACTGTTCTGTGCCAAGGGATAGCCCTGAATAAACATCCTCCAGCACTTTTTTTCTGAAACTGTATTAAACTAAACATCTTCAAGTAGGTTTTTTTTTTTTTTCTGAAAATGTCTTAAAGATCCTGGGGTTTGTGTCTTGGTTTGTGGTGGTTTTTTTTTCCATTGGGTGCAGTCCATTCCTCCCCAGAAGGTTAACATGTCACAGCAGCAGGTGGACCTTGGAATCCAAGGGAACAAAGGAACAAGACCTCTAAGACACCTTCTTTTCTGAGGCACACTTCCCAGCAGGACATCTCCCTGACACTATTATGACTCCAGGTACCTAATGGTAGCCCTTCATACCTCATTAGGCCAAGTTGTTGAAAGCATTTTAACAGCTCAGATTACTGTAATCAATAGCTACATTTAAGTAGGAGGCTACGGACAAGACACACTAAAAATCAAAGCAAGAAAAGCAGAATAACCAAGAAGTTGGATGATGTTACAATTTACAGAGGTGGTTTTCTTTACATTTTAGCTATTTCATCCATAACTGCAATATGTGCCAAAGAGCAAGTGTTCAAGATAAAAAACGTTTTGATTGTGTAGGACCAAATAACTACCAGAGCTAAGCAGACTTCCTCAAGCTGCCAGGACATCAGGAAGTTCTTAAGGACTAGAGGGAAACTATGAATGCATTGGTATTATAAGAGAATGAAAAACTTGGTTCAGCCAAATGTAATTCAACAGAAAGATGACAAAAAGAAACCAGGATAGATCTAGTAGCAAAGATTTTATGGTAGCATAACCCAAATTATCTGCAGTTAACAACCAACATGCAAGTGAGTTGTTTCTGGGAGCTTCCTGGACTTTATATCCATTCTTAACCATGTTTTATTTCTCAACTTTACTAATGGTATAGGTGAAAGTATAAAATGGCTGGTAGTAAAATCTGAACTCAGGTGTCTGAAATTTATCATTTATGCCTTACATATAGTCAGGGGAGAGATATCACCAAACACCAAATCAGACTTTATATAGACTGAACAGTCTTCTGGAGCTGCCTTTCCTCTCTACTTTGTCCTTAGTTATCTGCCTAAAATTCAGACTGAGAAACCTGAAGGCCTATACAGTCACCAGAGTTTCTTCTTGGAAATACAAAAAAGTTACATTTAAAAGTATTTTGACAAAATAAAAATCACTTCAACAGTATGTGAGGTCTGGAAAAATCTTCCTTGTGAATTTAAAGCCTTTCTATCTATTTAATGTGTCCAGAAGAATTTCAAGTATTAGTTTTAACATGGCTAATGAGTACATAAAGGGTGATAAGAATTTCTGCTAAAAAGGACTTCTCAGCATAAAAAAGAAAGAAGCATTTTAAGAACCAGAATCTGGAGTCCAAATTTAGATATATTTAGACAAGACAGAAGGCCTTTATTTTTTAAAAGAAAAGCTAACTAAATATAAAAAAACTTTGTAGTGTAGTGTTGTATTCCTAGACATCACTTGAAAACTTTAAAACAATATTGGTTGTCATTCTTTAAGATGTGCCATAATATAAATTTCACCAATACCAGAGGAATCACTGAATTCTGCAGTCTGGGTTATGCAATATCTTACATTTGATGATTTATATTGGCCTTAAAAATCTACAGCCTTAAAAATCTACAACTTATATACTGTATGAAAAGATCTAGACCTGTAGTGAAAACAGTTAATTAGAACCACCCGTTAAAAAACAGAAATTTCCCAGCCTGCTAAACAAAATAATACTCTGCACCTCCTGCAAGTTCATTTCCTCCTGCTGCTGCTCTCTCTGCCAGAAACTCCTTCGTCCGTGCATGTGTTTTGACAGGTGGCATTTCTTCTTACTTATGCGTCAGGTTGGCAGTCTCTTTTGCTGGCCTGTTTTTTGTCCCAGTTCAGATTCTCTCTCTGCTTCCAGACCTACTTGTTGTCATCTTGTGCCAGATGACTGGAAAGTTGTCTGGACCCAGAACTGCTTTTCTGCTTCTTGTGAGGTTACACAATGGGTCTTTCCACAACATTTGCAAGTAATGCCAATATTCTACTAAACTGTGCCTGAACAATTGTGATTCAGTTTTCTGGCGTTATAAATACACCTGACATTATAAATATATCTGGGTAAATTACTGAAGATTAAACACTTTTGTGGGAATTTTAATTTTGAAGATAAGTACAGGTTCAGCCCAGGGAAAAAACATTAGCATTGCTTTCAAAATACATGGAAGGTCTTGGCTAACCTTAGCTTTAAATACATCAAAGCAGTGTTTTGCACAACAATAATGCCATAAGCATCTTGTGTGTGCATGTTGGCATCTGCTTTAGTGGTGAGTTTAGGAAGATGTCACTGTTACAGCTCCAAAACTTTGCAAAAGATGTTTTCAAAACATTTTCAAACTTTGTTTTTAAAAATAACAAAAGGAACTTATTAAAAAAAATTTCAGAACAATATTGAGTTGTCCTCTAAGCAGTACAGATTATTTAAAGAATTACATCTCTATTAACATCTGCAGGACATTTGTCCAAAGAAGATGAAAAATCTCACCTTTTTTCTGTTGTTGCATACAAAAAGAGAATCTTTGCATTGAATGAAAAAATTACGGAATTCACTTCAGATCCTAAAAGGGGGAAAAATATATATCCACAGTCCTCTGTAAGCATTTTTCAGATCAATAACTACTTTTCAATTTCTATAACATAAAATAATTTCATCAGATTTTAACGGAATTAAATAATGTCTTCAGATTAATGCTACTGACAAATGAGGTAATTAAAGGTTTTTAGTAAAGGTTTTTTATTGGTATAGAATAATTCAGACACAAAGCAGATGTGAAACAGAGTATTCTTGGATCAAATATAAAGAAATAGATATTAAAAGAGCTTTGTGATCTGCAGTGAAGAAAATGTGAATCCTGCTTATTGTCCATTTTCCAGTTCTTAATATATTGACTTTTTTCAGCCTTATGCAGCCTATCAAGTTACCAAGGGAAAAGAAAAAAAATAGTGCTATAGTAGTTTAACAAAGGAACTTGCTTTGTAAACAGAGAAACTATGTGAGTATGAAAAAATAATCAGAAAAACAGTCATCAGCACAAATGTTTAAAATTCTTTCATTGATGTAATTTGACTTGGACATCAGTTGGTAGAATTATTTCATGCTCACATATACTGTCATTGTTGGCACATTGCTAGTGGGTGTGTTTTCCGTACTTGCTTACCCTGATGCTCAGCAGAATAAATTATGTCATTGAACAGAAGCAGATTGAATGGATATTTTTTAAGAAATCTAAGGGGGATCTTCCTTCTAGCCGTATAGCTACCGCCAAGATCCTTAGTACCTCTGCTCAGCTACAACTGTATTGTCACGAGTACAGTGCTATAACATTCCCCCATTTCAGAGGAGCTTTTTGCTGCAGGGTGAGTCTTACTTTCATGATTTAAACTAAACTATGTTTTTAAGGAAAAGGACTTTTAAACAGTAAGGGTAAGATCAAAGATGATGTTTTCCAAAGTGAGCCAGTTATTTAGGAAGGCAGTTCCTATTTCAAATGTGACTGTCACATTTAGAGTCAGATTTTAAGAAACTGTACTCAAAAACAAAAGTTATGTTGCCTCTTGTTACGGAGGCTCTCAAATAAACAACCAGCCACCAAAAATAAAAAATTTATTATTAACACAATTAACTAGCTCTCCAAATGTCTGTGAGAGGAGAACACAACAACTTCCTAGGGTTGACAACCTAAAACACAGAACAAAGCACAACTCCTTAGGGTTTAAGCAACCCAAAACACAGAACAAAGCACCACTCCCTAGGGTTTAACAGCAACCCAAAACACTCTATCACTCACCTAACAAGTGAGGGCTCTCAACCTCGAGGATCTGCTCAGGGCAGCATCTCAACCCAAGTAACCTTGAGGAGTTTCCTTGGGCAGCATCCCGACCCAAGGGGAGAGTCCTCAGCTGCAATGTGATGCTCCAGGGACAAACTCAAAATGGGTCCCCAGGGGACTCCATTGATACCCAGGCCGAATCTGACCTGTAGTCAATAGCACCTCCCATTGGCCAAAGGCCCCAATTACCGCGAAGCCCCTAGAACAGGCAATCAGGAGCTGCTACACTTCAGCAGCCAAGAAGCTCTGCTTTCATTGGGCGGGTGCACCTGACACACCTCTGTACTGCCAGTTTCTTAGTTGTGGCATCAGAGTTGAGATTGTCCTTGCTTTACTTTGGAGGATACCTCACCTCTTGGAGATCAGCATGCCTGCAAAGGGATTTGAAGATTAAGACCAGGTGCACGCTGAAGTAAACTGAAATTCCCACCTTGCTTATGCTGTTGTGTTTCTTTCATGTCAGAAGCAGGTTTTAAGGAAGACTGATACATGTTTGAGTCTTTCAACAGAGTAGACTCAAGATGCTGCTGTGGGATAAACTGTCAGGTGAACTGACAGCCACTTCCACTCCCTTTTATTCAGAATTTGAATACTGTAAGGCCAGGAGCATACTGCAGAGCTTAAGAGAGTTCTTTTATAATACGAGCACAACCATTAAGAGCCATATTAATATTTTTTCCAGTGTATAGTACATTGCCTTAAAAAGGACTTTTAGAAGGAATAAAATTAAGCATATAGTCTGCAAACATCCTTAACCAAAAATGAGAAAAAAACCCAATAATATTGAAGAACCAGATTACTTATTTTATTTTTAATGAAATATTTAATAATTTATATTGAAATATTTAACTTCAACCAAGTTCTTTTAACTCTTAGAAAGCCTATATTTAAAAATACAGGTTTTAAACTCAAATTTGCAAAGAGCCATAGGTAAACTAAAAATGGAAAGTGGACTACAACACTCCAAAAACTTTATTCCAAGCTATAATATTTTTAATCTTGATATTGATTGTAGTTTAAACCAAAAGCCAACATTTTTTTCTTTTCAATTTTGGGTTTAATATTGAATGAAAGGAAGTTTATTGGCTTTCCAGGTGTATAATAGGTGTCATCACAGGCAGATGCTATGTGCAAGAGGCTAACTTTGTAAATTGGATAATCTTGCATTACTTCTTGCAAGAAGTGTTGTAGACTAACAAAAGAACATATTGATGATCAATATAAAATACTGCATTACAATGAGGAGCTTATGAAAGCTAGACATAATTAAATACAGCATTGATAAGCAAAAATATCATAAACAAAACCACACACAACAAAGGAACAATGAAGAGGTATTTTAAATATATAGGAAGCAAATGGTCTGTAAAGTCTGATACTTCAGGCAATTAAAGAGAACAAGGAAGAAGTTTGACAGGTGTTTATATTAATATTACTGAGTGCTCAGATTAAGTTTTTGCCTTCAGAATGGAAGCTTATTATCAACATTTGAAGTCTGAATACAATTTTCCTAGAGGGAAGAATTACTGTAATAGCACAAAAGCAAGTAGCTCAACTCTGTTGATTTCAATGCAAAAGTGGGTTTAAATTCTGTGAAGTCCAATTATAATTATACATTTTTACAAATAATACACTTGAATCTGGAGCTTATGAAGTGGACAGGGAGCAAGGAACCGGTATTTCTAGGTACTTTTCCTGTCCGATACTCAGTGAGGCAACAACTTCATGTATATACTACATTGCATTAAAATGTATGAAACAACAAGTTAGCCTTCCCCCACATTGTGCTGCTTCTGAGACCATTCCCTAAAAAGAACAACGAATCAGATTAGTTCATCTTACATTAGTTTAAATGTAATGTTGAGCATTGTTCCTGTAAATTGGAGACATCATCTGTAATTCTGCCTATAATATAATCTGTAATACATCAAAAATTAATACAAAAAGTTAGGAGGGTTCCTTTTCACTGCAGTGCAACTTTTGGAGATGTTTTGGTGTCACTATTTAGCAGTAAAATATTGCAGAGCTAATCCAAAATGAGTTATAAAAATAAAGCACAGTACAAGCCTTTCTAGAGTTCCACAGAAACAGGTAAGGTCAGAGGTTTCAAGAGAGCTCAGCTCTCACTTGGCCCATAAAAGTCTAGTATTTTTTAACGTTTTATACCTTGTTACCATTTGTTCTTACTGACAACTGTTCAAAGCGAAACTCCCTTCACAATTCAATCTACAACACTTTTTTACTAGCACCCAAGAATGAAAAGAAAGATTTTCTCAGGATTTGCAATGTGCACTGTAAGTAACTGTTAACAGTGGAAGAAAAAAATTAAAATTTGTGCAAAACTTTTTAGGTCTACAATTTAGATGAGATTTCAGAGCACTCACACTGTTTCACACCTCCCACGAAAAGGAAACTGACCGAAAGAAGCACTGTATACCCATTGGTCTAGAAGTCATATATTTGAACACTATACATCCTGAGCCTGAAATTTTACCCCACATGGAGATTAATTATTTATCAGTGTTCAAGTACTATAAATGGGATTTACAAAAAAATATAGACAAGGTCTTTCACAGTCATGAGTGACCGAATATATATTTGACTTGTCTATATCTCTTTGGTTTTGCTTTTGTAAACCTGGAACTTCTTCTCGCTAGCATGTTTACCACCCAATTTGACTTAGATGCCATTGTATTGTAAAATTCTCCTTTTTATCATTACATGTGAAAAAGAGAAAATATAATTTGAAGCAACAATTGGAAAACAAAGAATGATAAGGTAATGCTATTGTCTCCTCAGATGATAGGATTTTGTTATTAGAAGGAAACCTTTGCCTTTCTCCTTTTGAAAAAATGTGGCTTGAAGTCATGGGGTTGCCTTTTCTTCAAGAACTGCTTGGTTAATACAGTGGAAATGATCCATCCCATTAGACAGCTAGCAGAATCTTCACAGCGGATGGATGGTGCCAAAAGAAGATAAAAAATTTCCCAGTATATATGGGGTGTGATGAGAGTCACTCAAGCTAGGAAGGAGACTCGGAGAAAACCCCTCAAAACTGTTCTTAGTTCAGCCAGACCTTAGTGGATCTGCTTAGAGTAGGAGACCAATGACATATTTTGCTGTAATGTCCATTGTGAACTCTAGAATATAAGTGTTTAACAATATGGCAGTTGTTGTACCAAACACATGGCAAGTGCCTGTGGAAAGAACACAGCATATAATTCTGTATTTGGTAGTGACTCAAAGATTCCCTCAGAAGCTTTCTTTCACTCCTATCCAGAGCAGCTTATTATCTCATACTGAGAAAATAACATTTGCATTTTCAACAAAAAGCCTATCTGATCTTCCATCGTCCCTTAGATGTCTGCAGCTTGACAACTTTATTCCTCTCTCTGAAGTTTTTCTGGACAGTTCAGTCAGAAAACACCTTTACTCTTTCTCTTGTTGTATGGGGTTTGCATGTGTAAGGAACTGTGTTAGACTTTGTTTGTCTCAACATTGCCTTCATGACTACCATTTCTTGGCCTCAGCATCCTGTTGCTCTGAAGGAGGATGCTTTGGAGGAGACGCAGAGTCCTGGTTGAAACCACAACATCCGCTCAAAGCAAGAACAACAACAGCCTTGGCAGTGCCTGCCAAGTTGTACCTGCGCATGAGCCGGGTGAAGAGGAAATCGGGGCAAGGAAGACGTGCAAAGGCTGAAGGCACCGCAGGTCGACCCCCCCCCTGCCAGCATGAACACCTGGGCATGCGCGTATGGTGGACCACGGGGCGGCACATATTAAAATGAGCTCCGTGGAAATGGGCGAACTCTTCGGAGAAATCGTGGGGACTGGGACAATAAAATGACTGCGTACTCCTCTCTTGGTGCACCCTTCTTTGACACCTGTTACTTGGAGCTGGGACCTCGGCAGAGCTTGGAGCATCATCACCTGCACCGAGGCCAAGCCTACGGAACATCGTTGGATCCCTGGTGGTGGCGGTAGTTAGCTGCATCTCTACCATTTTTCTGGCTTAGGGATTCTGACTTTCTCTTTCCTTTTCTCTCTGTCCTATCACTGTTATCAGTTCTTATAGAAAATAAAGTTCACAAGGTTGTACGGCATCTGACCTCGTTTGTGTCTTAATCTCGCTCTTGGGATCATTTAAGAACCCGCCCTGATATTGGATCGGGACAGCATGGCAAGGTTTTGGTAGCAGGGGGGCTACAGGGGTGGCTTCCATGAGAAGCTGCTAGAAGCTTCCCCTGTGTCTGTGTGCTGGGTTGCTGTGTGTGTGGTGTGGTTTTGGTAGCAGGAGAGGGGCTACAGTGGTGGCCCCTGTGAGAAGCTTCTCGAAGCTCCCCCAGGCTCCAAGTCAGACCCACCTCTGTCCAGGGCTGAGCCAATAAGTGACAGTAGCTGTGCCTCTGTGATAATGTATTTAAGAGGGGGAACCTGGGAGGAAGAGTTGACATTGTGAGGAGGAGTTGTGAGGAAGACACCTTTGCAAACACCGAGGTCAGTGGAAGAAAGGAGGAGAATGGGGGTAGGTGCTTTGGAGCAGAGACTGCAGCCTGTGGTGAGAGGGCAGGCTGTCTCCCTGCAGCCCATGAAGGTCCATGGTGGAGCAGATGCCCACCTGCAGCCCATGGAGGTCCATGGTGGAGCAGATGCCCACCTGCAGTCTGTGAAGGACCCCATGCCAGAGCAGGTGGCTGCGTTCGAAGAAGGCCGGGACTTTGAGGGAAGCCCACAATGGAGCAATTCATCGCTGGGAGGACTGCAGCCCTTGGGAGGGACCCACATTGCAGCAGTTCATGAAGAGCTGCACCCCATGGGAAGGGCTCACATTGGTGAATTTTATGGAGGACTTTCTCCCGTGGGAGGGACCCCATGGTGGAGCAGAGGAAGAGTGTGAGGAGTCCTCCCCCTGAGGAGAAAGGAGCGGGAGAGACAACATGTGATGAACTGACCTCAACTGCCATTCCCCACAGCCTTGTGTCACTGCAGGGGAGGAGGTAGAGAAAATTGAGAGCAAAGTTGGGCCTGGGAAGGAGCAGATTTGGTGGGTACCTGGCCACCACAAAGTCAGGGTCAACCCACCACACCTGTCTCTGATCCAGAGTAATCATTACATCCTTCTGTCCTCCCTGACCTAACAAATCCATCAAGTACATCTTTTGGCTGCTTTCCCATTTTCTTTCTTATCTAGATCTTTTTGGCTGCCTAACAGTTCTCAGATCTCTAGGAAACTGCAACAACTCTCTGCAACAGTGGTTCTATCAAGTCCCTGCTGGTTAGCTACCTTCTCCACAGCTTTCCAAAGCCCAACCATCTTATTTTGCCCAATTTTTCTGTGCCTAACTCTTCTAGCTGCCAGCAGGTTACTTCAATCCAATTTAGGCACACTGCTCTACCGTAGGCACACTGAATCCAATTCATTAATAAATGGAATCTGCCTATGTATATGATTATTGTAGTGACAAAACTGATGGGAGAAACAGAGCCTTGGGGAGCTACCAGGTGTCTCCAGGCATTACTAAGTGCTCAATGGAATGTGATTTATGTTGGTAAAGAGCACTAAGCCCACAATCTGTCTGTATTGCTTTAACACAGTCTAAAAGTCACTAAAATAAGCCATCTTCAATGATAACAAGTAACAAACAGTTACAAGTAATAAACAGTAACAAGCCCGTGTGTGATGTCTTCCTGTGGTCTGTCTCTCGCATTCATTTCCTTCAACTGTGTTAGGAATATAGACAGTTTTTTTAAAAAAATCTTTCTACTTTTCAGACAAAGCAATTAATCTTTGGGACAGATTTGCTTGCTTTGTCAGCTTTGTTGACCCAATGTAATTTACATTATATTGTAATGATACAAAGCAGTCTAAACTTCATATTCCAGTTTCACACTGAGAGATAACTCAGGGTTCAGGTCCTTCCTACTGTGTTCCAACCTGGCAATGAATTCCAAGAACCCATATTTCTGCTCCCACTCAAGCATGTTGCAGGATAAAGACCTGTGTATTTGTCTTCCAAATCCTTCAAACTTGTATCAGTACTGATTTACTTTTTTTTTGTTAGTGCCCTCTCAAATGATGAAGGATATTATCATTCAATGCTGGCAACAGCACTTTGCCAAAGCCCTGTCCTGAGCTATCAGAGAAAATTATAAGTGAGAAAGATAATAGTCTATTTCAGCTGCTACTGTGAGAAGATGCAAGGAGCATCATTTATTACATGGCCTTATGATCCTCAGCTCAAAAGAAGCTATTTTCTTATTTTCTTAGCATACTTTTGGGTAGAAAACAAGAGCGAATACTGCTTGTGCAGCAAAGTGTTACAGCTGAATTTCTTCTAAAATTATTCCAATTCCAAGACTAGTTCTGCTTGATAATCCCAGAGAAATATCTACAAAAATAAATGTTGGTAGTGTTTTCTTTTCAATTGCTTTGTTAAGAGACAAGTTCAGGAATGAGAGTTCTGCAGTTTCCAGACAATTAAGATCTTGTTTGTTTTGTTTTTTTAACAAGCACTGTTATGAATTTAAAAAATAGAGTTAATTCAATCTGACAATAACAGAATTTTTCAGCCTTGTAAAACTGATAATTTTTCCTTGAAGGTATATCTTAAAGGACTAAATGTGATGATATTGATTCACTATGCCTGAAGCAACCACTTTAAATTAAAGCTATCATTTGAATAAAACTCAAACTATTTTGACAAAGAGCTTAAACTGTTTGCTATGGAGAAATACAAGGCCTTTAAAAACAAAGATCATAACATTTGCTTAGTTCCATTAGAATTTATGTGAAAAAACCCCCAGCATGTTTTATCAGAAGAACCTGAAAAAGGCCATCTGAACAAACCACCACCTGGCACGGGAGATAAAGGTAGCAGCCTCTCTCTGAGAACAAGGCAAGGATTTTGTCAGGAAAATCAACCTAAAATGTATCTCACCTTCTATTCAAGTTGCATGTTTTGCTGATGCCTTTCCCAGGTTTGAGATAGCTTTCAGAGTCATGCCAGTGACATTTAAGTCAATGCCCACTGAAGATTACTCCTACAAGGAGCAGGCTGCCTGCTAAAGAGGCAGCCTGGCCCCTGCCAGACCTCAGCCAAAGGCAGGTTCACTCAATCTGTGTCTGCCTGCAGAAGGAGATCGGCTGAAGCCTGGAACTGCTGCCTTGTGCAAAAATCCCATGCTTACTTACCCTAGCGATAGCTAGAAGTTCATGCTCCTCACCCACCTTTCCTCTAGGATTTCTCCAGCTGAGGGTAAAGAAGCCAGGCTGAGGGAGTCAGGATGAATATCAGAGAGGCAGAGACCAAAGTGCTGAGCATGACGGGAAGTAAAAGCTCAAGCTGCCAAAGCCTGCTTAGGCCAGCTGTCTGGGACCCCAAATCTATGGGGAAAAAGGTGGGATCAAAACTTTGTGATTAAGTCAGAACATTCAGGCTGAGTCTGATGAAGAGGAGATGATGTTAACTGAAGAGAATCTGACAGAGGGAATGCTCTTCCATCGGTAAAAGTAACAAGGCAGGAAATTTCTCAAAACTAATTTAATTCTCTTTACCCTCTGTGAGAACACTGATTTGTACAAGAGATGCAGAAAGATTAATGTCCCTGCAGAAGAAAAGGATAATTTTAAGTCAAAAAGATAGATTATGAAACAAATTAAAGGCATAAATCAAACAGGACTCTGCTTTCTATTAACATATACGCATGTTAAGTTTTGCATTCTTTTCTTTATGATTTCTAACTCCAGAAGGCATATTTCAGGAGAAACCACGTGCAAGATACAGTCTGAGAGTAGAAGTATACTGGCAGCTCTGAAGAAGAATCTACCTCCTGCTACACTGCCTGTAATCTTATATATACCCATAAGGCTTTTTCTGTTGACCAACAACTGATAAACAAAAATGGTGACCTCAGAAAACTTTTACTTTTCCTATTTTGTCTTTTTTATATCAATTAAAGGAAAGATTGTCCTACTATGTATGTAAAAGCACTTTTGATGAGTTAGAATTGTCCAAAACTAATGGTTGAAACTGGGTTTTACATCATGTTTAGTGACTCAGAACAAATAAGAAAACTTTCTTAAGATTCAAGCTTAATAGGGACAGAGAAATTAATGATGCTAGCCATTTCCTCAAATTAATATCTTCATTCATTGTGTTTGGTACACAGCATATCCATGTTCATATGTACGTGAATATCTGGATTTTGCTAATAACATAACTCCATGAGGTCATTAGAAAAATAGGGTATTACTAGTATCACTGGTCCCTTAGCAAGGACAAATCCCTCCTTATGTAAGAAACTGACATTTTGTGTGCCATCAAAGACTATTATTCGCACACAGCTTTTCAGATTTAAACATGAAAGTTCACCTTTTCATTTCAAATTTTCCTTGGTATACGTCTCCTTTAGGGTGAATTAATGGGAATATTTGTCTGCTGCCTTGAAATATAGTACCAAGAACACAAAGCCATAAATAGTATACTGTAGTAATTTTGCATCATCAAAAATACAGGTTGACTCTATAACCCAGATTATTTTCACTTAATAGATTTGTGAATTCCAGATTGCATCAGTTCTGCACATGGTAAAAATCTGCTAGCTGCTTCACTAACATTGGTATGTAGAGGATGCCACCTACTAAGAGAGGAGGGTACCAAAGGACTTGTGATCTTTTCTTATGTTCTGCAGAATGGCATAAATCATTCACAGGATTGAGAAAGAACAACAAAGTGTCTCACATTGAAAATTCAAAAGACTTGTGAGTGCACTATAGAATAGTGCAAGGATTTGTGCTCATGATTCACTGATTTAATCCATACAAATCCAGCAATTACGTTTTTTTGCAGTAATGTAGTCACATTTTATCAGGAAGTGTGGGCATAGCTGCATTGCAGCATTTAAATATAGAGGAGCGGTTATTGTAGTCTATTAATATTTTCTGCAAGTTCAATATGCTTTAAAATTATGCCACTGTTTTAAAGAATCGTAGAATGAGCCATATATACTACACTGCTGAGAAATTAAGGGTTGGCAGCAGCAATTCAGTGTAGGCAAAATTGAATTAACCATCCCCCCCACTCAAGGATGAGATCAAAATAGCTCATGCTGGAGTATATTATCTCTGGCGCAGATAACACTCAATTTTACAGTAGGAGAAAAGTCTACAAAGAAAGATAGGGAAAGATAGGTTAGAGGGAACCTGAGATCAAAAGACTGAGGATGGCTGAGTTTGGGGAAGCTGTGAGACTGTGAGAATCACACAAATTTCCAAGATACTACTGACAGGGAAACTGGGAACACAGATGATGAGAAAAAAGGGCCATGCCTTAGTGTTGCATTATTTCCTTCAGCAGCATCAATCACCATTTTGTTCTTCCTGGACTAGCTTCTTTAAACCTGCCTCAGCCTCAAAACATCAGTCCAGATGTCTCCCACTGCAGTTTGCTGTTTGCAGTCTGTATAATTAAAGACATTGGTGTTTTGCCCGGAAATGCTTTCCTTGGGAATCTGGGAATGTGCTCCGTGTTCGCAGATCTTCTTGCACCTATCCTCTTGTACTCTGGGCTCTCTTTATCTGAGAATTCTCCTTTGTTTTAGTGGTGGTTTAACCTTGGCTGGCTGTTAGATGCTCACCCAGCTGCTCTCTCGCTCCCCCTCCACAACAGAACAGGAGGAGAAAATAAGGTGAAAAAGCTTGTGTGTCAATATAGACAGGGAGGTGACTTACCAATTACCATCACAGGCAAAACAGACTCAACTTGGGGAAAATTAGTTTAGTTTATTGGCAATTAAAAGCAGAGTACGATGGTGAGAAACAGAGAAACACCTTTACCCTACCCCCCCCTTCTTCCCAGGCTCAGCTTCATTCCTAACTTTTCTACCTTCTCCCTGCTCCTCACATGGGGCAAGGTAGGTGGGGAATGGGAGGTTGTGGTCAGCCCATAACAGCTCCTGTTATTCATTCAGTGTGTTGAGCTTCATAGATATAAGTAAGTAAGTAAGTAAGATGCCTGTGTGTGAAATGACCACAGAAGAGAGGACACTGGCACAATTGAAGAAGGAAAACAAAGCAAAAACCATATTATTCACTGGGTAAATCAGACAGTTATTTTTATTCTTATGATTTTTTTCAGAGAAATTGAAAAACAAATACTCTAAAAAATCAGGTTTTGGAAAATTGATGAAATTATGCTGTTCTATTTCTTTTCTGTATTTTCATGAAGGTTCTAGAGTGTTGCTTTTGTCCTTGCAGGTAAAATGAAAATTAATAAATGTCAGTTTTCCTATATTTTGATATAGTTTATATTTTAGATTCTTTATATTTATTTAATGTATACTTTATGTGTATTCATAGCAAATCAGATGCTCTCCTAACAGTCAGGAGCAAACTAGAGGAAACTGCATTTTTGCACTACAGAATGAGTTATAATTCAGAAACCAGGGACTGAACTGTATGATTAACCACCAGTAGGCGGCATGAGTAGATGTTGGGTTAATTTATGATCATGAATCCAGGAGAAATAGTTCAAGAAATTGTTTCATTTTCCAAGTAAGAAGTCTTTGCAGAATGCTGTTTTATAGTTTAAATGCAATTATTTTGTATTGCACAATGATTGATGAAACTGTTACAGAGTCATTTATATATTGATAGATTAGACTTGGAGAAGAGCTACAAAAAATAGTCTTCTTCCTGTAACTAGAATCTGAGAAAAACCTAAAGCCTCCAAACAGTAGAAATCTACTTATGATGTTTCTAGACTGACTAATTTCTGTTTGCCTGACTTCTGCTTATTCCAGAAGATTCATAAAACATAATTTAATTATTTGTCTTAGTCCTCTATTTGTTTATGTGAGAACCTGGCCAAATGCTCTATTGAACTACTTTTTTATGAGTTCTATTTCACAAGAAACTCGTTATCTTCTTTCCAATAGCAAACAAAAATTGGGTTTGATATTATATTTACCACTGCAATAGCCATAGCTAATTTAGTTATAGCTAATGGAGTTCATTAATCCAGTATAATTCTTTCACTTCCTAAATGTACTGCACTAAATAGTGTGCACTTTAAAATATTTAGTTGACAAACTTCAGTAAAATTGAGCATTTGCACTTCAGCGTAGTTTATATAGTTAAACTGTAGTTTATGGTTCAAGCCTAATGTTTTAAGTATTTACTCGCAAGAATAAATAATAAAAAAAAAAACAAATGGAAGAGAGTGGCATTATTCATATGTTTTGTGAAATAAGCCACACACTTATTGGTCTCTATTTCTGTTTGTCTGTATATCCTCCTACATCACTTCTCTCATTCTTTCTTAAATTCCTCTCAAATATGGAGATACATAATGTAACTTCAAATAAACTTAACCAGATAAATCATTTGTTGGGAAAGACAGCAAGATAGCTGTTGTCTTCAAACAATCAAGACAGGGAGGGGTTTAAATGTTTCACACGATGTACAAAGTTCAGCATTTAAAACCGTCCTCACGCAAATAACATGCGTCAATGCCTCCTTGTTACAGAACCTTTCATGGGAGAAAGAGTGAAGCACAGACTGTATTTGTTGGAAAGATTCATCTCACATAAAATTTCCCTTTGGTTTTTGTAATCCATATATCTTCACAGTCTCCATAGCAATGCCTTTTTCACTGAAGAATTATCTGTCATACCCCATAATGAAGTGCACTTTCACAAGTATATTGTATAGATTTTCAAAACAGCACTTCATTGGTTTTGTAATCCTTTTTCCTTAACAGCAGTCACCCTTTTACGAAATGTTCAATACTTTGGAAAACAGAAAAGTTATATGACATTCAAGTTTCTTTTGTGGTCCTTTAGACTGCAGTCTGAAAAGTTTCTACAGCTTACTGCTTATGGTTCACCTCTCCATAGATGTTTTTCCTATTGTACACCAACAGGCACAATAGAAAACACCTCTGCTAAAAACACCTAAAAAATAATACCTAAAAATAAAACAGTGATCTGATGTAATTTTTTATAGGGCAGGTTGGTTTTTTTTCTCAGACTGCATATCCTTAGTTTCAGCTTCCACATTAGAAGAGTAAGCGGCTCAGATGGTCTTGGTCAGCAGTAAACAAAAGTTTAGTTTGCTGTTGGAGGGGTTTGGGGAAGTTTTGCTATACCAACTCTACAGACAGGGGAAAAGATTGTTTTGTAGAAACAATCAGCTCTGAAGTCAGACTAATTCCCACTTTTGATGCTTATGTCCACAAAAAGAATCTTTAAAGCCATTTTTTCAGCTGCTGCCTAATTTGGCAGGTTCTTAGCCTGCATAAGCACAGATGTTTTGACATTTCTAAAGTTCTGCTTCCATCCGTATTAGAAATTGCTTCTGCCTTGACTCAGCTGCACACAGCTATGCATATGCCACATTAAGCACTCTTAGTCCATGCTCGCCATTGAACATGATCCACCAGGTCTTTTAGAGCGCTGTCCTGGTCCAGGCTACGCATGAATTGCTGTAACAGAACAGCTGGCAGCTTCATATTGAACTTCACTAAATTCCAACAGTTTAAGCATTAACTTCCATGTAAATTTCCACTTCTATTGATTCGAATTCACATACAAACAGAATCCTGGAGTATTTTGGCAAGCTAAACATACTAATGCAATCAGGAAAGTAAATCCTAGCAAAATATACTGAGTATATGTTATGCAGTTATTTGTCATATACATAAAATTTATACATGTATTTAAATGAGTGCATTTGCATTTTTTAAGGTACTGTTTTCTGTTAATCTCAGGGCCTCCCTCGTTTACAGAACTTCAGTAGCCACTGATAGCAGAAAGAAGCCATACCTTCATCTTATCATTTTGGAAAACAGGAAAATTTATAAAAAGTACTAAAAATTATTACAATTCCACCAATCCAGAGGCCATAATGGATATTTTCTTAGTTCTGACTCTCTCGTCCTGGGCAACATGATGCTCTGAAGAGACATCCTGTTCATTGGCCAACTCTGCTATTGCTGCCAGATAAACTGTAACTTTCTGAGTTCCCTCTATTTCTGTGCTTCCCACAGAAGACACATAAAGTACTGTGAACTTATCATATGTTCCAAACTCAGTGATTTCACACATACACTTACTTCCAGGGACTTAGCCACAAGTTGAGGCAATCTTGCAGAACATACTGAGACCAAAACCTGAGAATGTATGTCCCTGTACCATTGCCTTATTAACATTTTGCAGAAGATATAAAGACCATGTGGGAGCAAGCAAAAACATGACAGAAAATGAACATCAGCTGAAGAAAATCTGACATTTTGGGCAAATTCTCTTCTTTCTAAGTTTACATCTCTATATTACATCCATACAAACTCAATGTACTTCAAAGCTGAGCCTGGCTTAGCAACTCTGTAAGTTGGCGTAACAGTTGTGTGGTGATGATTCCGTCTTCTTAAGTCCGGATGAGGAACATCAACATTTTTTTTCTTAAAAGACTTTGAGAACTTTCCAAAACTGCTGTAGAGACAACAATGGAAAGGGAACCTAAAATCTTCAGCTGAGATGAGAAGCTGAAATAAGAAACTTTTTATTAGCCTTGAGTTAACTCTTCCTCCTCAACTCTAGCAACATGTACCACTCTAGCTTGGAATTCAGATATCCTCTTACTGAAAAACCACAAAAAATAGCAGTGATTACATTCCTACAGAATGCAAGACAGCATTGCACTTTTTTTTCAATTTAAAAGCTCAATTGTTGAGCCTTTTCTGGGATCTGACAGATATGGTTTGCTTTTCATTGTACATGACCCAAGGTTTTGTGTTTCAAGCTCTGGGATATTCTGACTGCCATACAGGAAGACGTTGAAATTTCTTCATTCCCTCCTACAAAAGCTGTTTTACTTTGGCTAATGAAATAAAGAATCCCTGTGCCAGAAAAGAAACACAGATATCATGTTATAAATTAACAAATTCATACAGGATGAAGCATAAATAAATGTAGGCTAAATATGACAATAATCTTTACATCAGGAACTGGAATCTGTGTCTCCCCCACTCTACCTAAATAGCTTATGTCAAAATACAGCAATAGTACACTCATTTGATCTGGTTTAGTGACTTCTGCAAAACGCGAAACAGTTCTAGTTGTTCTTTCTTTACCAAACTGAGCAAAGAGGTCCCTAACTGAGATTTGAGTATTAACTTCTTTTATGTACCAAGGCTTGACTTTGTCCCACAGGACCAAATGAGCTAAGTCTGATTCATCTGGCCAAGAGAATCACTCCTGAAATTTCAAGCGTCATGTGAAATAATTTACACTTCTGATCCTTATGGTTGTAAAAAGATAATCTGTATAATGTGAATTAAGCATAGTATGATTCAGCTTTTTCACTACAGTCTAGCAAAGACCTTGAAAGAAATGGTTTCTTGATTCATCTTAATGGAAAGTAAATCTGAAATCCCAATTAAAATGTGAACTCCATCATTGCTATCTATTCAAAAATTGATTAAAGATGATAAAAAGAAAAGGAAAGATCACATTATGATAATGTGATTTTATCATGAGTGCATTTTTACATCATATGTGGCTTGGCCTTGGGTTATGAGTTGTTTGAGAGAGCACAATCACTTATTTTTCAAGCTTCCTGAGGCATAAATTTTACCTCCATAACTATACTTTCTGCTCCTAGTTGCCTGAATTTAAGTGCAAAGGAAGAAAAAGAAACTTTGAAAGTAGCACTCACAGAGTGCTTTAATTTACAGGCAATTTGTTTAATAATTTTCACTGTCTAGAACAATCCATACAGTATTTAGACTATGAGTAGTTTGTATTTCACATAGAGTTAATGTACTGTACTTACAGTGTAACCTGTTTGTTATGTTAAATGTATAAAAATAAACATTTTGGTATACAGAAAAAGATTTTGAAAGATTTACCTATGTCTTTTGATAATGGTTTTATCTGTACATAATACGTATGCACATGTGCTTCAGCTTTTGTATTATATCTTCTATTTCTGTTGCAGTAAAGTATGTATTTTATAGAAATATACAATTACAAGGGACATCATTCAGTCATCTACCCAGCTATCTACAGTGATGTAAGATCAAGTATATTTAGCTTAACCCTGACACATTTGTCATATCTTCCTGTTATTCAACTTGTTTAAGCAAATTGAAACTGGGTTACATTTTTCCAAAAATAATACTAAGTCTGTCTTAACTACATATATGTAAGAAACAGAGTCAATTTCTACAACCTGGAGTTCTAGAATTGACATTTTTTAGTTCTTACATTGAGAAACAAAATCAAAATAAAAAAATTAAAACCTAATATATTAGAAAAAATGTTTTCCTGTGTTGTCATTTTTAAAATTTAGCTAAGGTTTCAAACTGAGACATACTACTTACATTAATTGTAATATCTTCTTATTCACTTGTTACAGCACTGTGAACAGTAGACAATTGTATTCCACAGTTCGCCCTACAGGTCTTGGCTATACATATATTCATTTCTGACCCATTTTAATTGACTAAGAAAAAGCTTAATTCCAAATACAGTCTTGGTTTCTTTCTTCTTTTAGGTAAGTAAAGGAGCAGAGATATAACCAAGAAAATATTTCAGCCTGCTGAAATTTAATTACTGGAATAAAGTGGGAGTAAGGAAGAGTTTGCCCCATCTCATTTCATAAACTGAGAGTTGCAACTACTTTTTTACTTGGAACCTGAGTAAATTTTACTTAAAGTTTTTGAATGGCAAAAAATACCAAACTCCATCATTTCATCTTAGTTGCAAAATGACTTTGTACAGTAAAATCTTACAGCAGGAAGTCCACAACTTTTACCATATAATTGATTTTATGGCCACTATGTCTTGAACTGAAAATGTTTCTGTTCAAGGTTTTCCACAATGATCGCCTACCTCAGCAGGATTTCTTTTTTTCTCTGAAAATCTGAAGTTATTTGGAAGTAAAAATTTGAGGTATTTGGAAATTGTAGAAGTTCTATTTAGTTATGAAAAAATCTAATATTGTGATTAAATGTCTTCAAGTTAGTTTATTCTAACCAGTCTTTCAATTTTAATTTATTCCTTAGTCTTCAGTGTGCTATGAATTGAGACTGTCTATCTATATTATCTATACTTGGGCTTAAAAGGGACACAGACTTCATAAAGACAGGTCTGAAAATAAATTATGCTCATTTAGCATAACCTATGTTGACTTAAACTACAGCTCTCTTTCATAAGTGTTTCAACTTCTTATCAATATTTATTTATTTATTTAAAGATTTGTATGCAACGGAAATATCTTACTACCAGCCTTCCTTGTTACTCTAAAACATTCAGTCACAGATGACAGCCATATCCTGCCCATTAAATTGTTTCACAGGGTGAAGTTTCACTGGTCTCTCAGACTACCGAGCACCCAGCTCCTGGTAGTCAGCTATTGAAAGATATCTTAATTTTCTCAGGAAGCAGTGTCTATGGCAAAATCTTGTGGACAGCTTTAGTCACTGTAATCAGTAGAACTGACATACACGTGTCCACTGCAGCCAAGTTTCACTCCAGTAGGTCTATTCATGAAATAATCCTCCCTAGAAAGTAATTCATGTGTTGTCATATTCCATACATGTCATATCTCCATCATTATTTCTGTGTCCTGTGACAATAGATATTCAGGAAAATTGATGGTATGCAGGGAATATAACTGTAAAAACATTGCATATAGGCAGCTGAAGAAGCAATGAATCAATACCTCCTTGATCAGCTATACCTTTGTTATATATTGTCACTACATATTCCACTGTTTGCTCTTTGGTTTATTTTTGTCCATAAACCAGTTTGTCTGGAACTCTTACTTTTAGTGACTTCTCAGTGTCATGAGAAAACCTCATAAGATTAAAACAAAGTGTATGCACAATGGCAATACATAATCCTTTGGGGCCGTGATAGGATACAAACCTATTCTGGATGTCTCCAGTGTTCATGGTGACCAGGATGCCTAGCAGGATATTACTTAGGAGAATGGACACAGAAGAAGAAACATCAATCATTTATTATTTCAGGAAAGCTGCTGAACACAGGTTTACAATAAAATCTATCTTTCAGCATTTAAATAAGAAAAAATTAATTCTTCATTACACCTCAGACCCAAATACTGATATTTAATTAGCCGCTGTAAGGCAGAAACATCAACAATACCAAGTTTAGAAGAGAAATTTAATGTTAGGCAGACCATCCTTTTGACTGTTCAAAACTCAGACTATGCCTATCATCTTCTCTCTGCAGTAACTCAGGAAAAAGCCTTTGAAGAAGCTAAATTACAATAAATTTTCTAAATGGAAAAGCCTTGTAATGCAAGCTGAATTATCATTAATGCAACTTCTGAAAATGGTTAATCACTTCAAAAGTGTTTTCAACAAAAATATTTTGAACACTCTTGATGCAATGGCCTGGAAATATAAAGACCACTTCTATGAGACAGTTTGCAGGAAATTACTTGATGGAAAATATTGCTTATATTAATCTTAAATAGCTTATAGACTATCAACATCTAGGAAAAATCTTTACAACCTTCAGCATAAATTGAAGTTATGCATAGTGCCTGGATGGCAAGAAAACAGATGAGCTGTGATAACAATTCAATCAAAATGGCATAAAGTCTAATGGTGGTCTTAAAATACAGTATGGTTCTCCTAATGGCAGTTCCACCCCTGGTGTGAATTTTGGATAGATTACCCTTCTGACTGGAAAGAGATGAATTCTTGAAACTAAATGTCAGCATTTAAAATTTTTATTCAGTAAACAATCCACCCTTAGCTACAAGGCTACTGAACACCTGTCTTCACAGACCATCAGTTCACTCTAGGTATCACTTAGTGTCTCAGAAATTCAGGTGACAAAGTACTTACTCTCATTTCAGTTGAGATTCTCAGAGGCTTTGAGGCTTCTTAATCCTTAGAAAGCTCCTTCTGCTTATGTGAGATAAAGTACTGATCCCCCAAGACTATAAACTTTGTCTCTTTGTCCATCTTTATAAGAAGATGGATAGTCATTTCATACACTTCCCTCATTGAAGAATTATCTTATTAAAAATTCTTGGCACTATTACTAAAAGGTCTGTATTTAATGATCTTACTTAGCCATATAACAAAGATTTTTGCCTGGCAGCAAATTTTGTTTCAGAGAATGAAATTAACAAGTTTAATCTTTTTTTAGCTAACACATAGAACAGAAATATAGAGGGGTCTCCTGTATCTGCTCCATCTTTGTTGACCTGACAGTAACGTTTGACAGTTACTGTCAGACAGTTAAAGATCAGTAGGATCTTTACTTTAGGATTGGCTGTTTAGACAATTTCATGCTGAGGTTTAGATAATTTCGTGACGGAATGAAGGCAGGACTGGAGCAACTCTGAATGTTTTCAATTCACTTCCTCCACTAACACAAGCTTGTGTCATCTCACCAACACTGCTTAGTATATATTTTGAGATGTCACTCTCAGCTGATTCCTATATTCTTCCAGTAACCCAGATTAGACTCAGGGTTTGATGGAGAGCTGATAAATGCCATTGTTCTGAGCAACAAGACTTTCTGATCTATCTGCTGACAACTCTACCCTGATTGCTCATTCCCAGGAATCTATGCAAATAACAGTGAATTGAATTTCCTCTGCATGTTCACCTTTTGGAACGATTAATGACCTTAAAAATATCACTTTTCCTGGTAAACCATCAGCCATTAGTTACAACTAACAGAAGGCATGCGCTTCCAGCTGTAGAGAAATTCTCCCCCCAGAATACTTCAGTGGTGGGAAAAGAATAAATTTTCAGGAAACCACAGATGTCCAGGGCAGCCTTCAGAAAGTAACAAAAATATCTTTTTGACAAGAAGGGCATAATTTTGCAGACAAATTAAAGTCTGAAAGGTGTCTGTCAGGGAGCAGCAAGAGTGGGATGCTCCCCAGGGAGCGTGAGCTGGAAGCTGGGGTGACAACAAGGTGACAGGGCTCTTTCCTCACCAGCAAGAGCACAGTCCCACCATGCCCAAGCAAGGAGAGCAGGGCAGGTCTGGTGGTGGCAGCCAGGGTCAGATGCAGCCCAGACATCCCCATGCAAGTCCCTGGTGATGAGGTAGGTCTGAGGTCAAGCTGGGAAGTCAAGTCAGCCAGTCAGGGTCTATACAGCTGAATTTACTACATGTAATGCATTTTACAAATCTTTTATGCTTTCTTTTTGTTCTCCTTGCCACCCCCAAAACTGATTTTTTCCAGATCTAGGTTTGTTTTTCTTTAAATGACTGCTGTGACTCTCTTGTGCCAGCCTGTTTCCACTTCTCAAGGCCACCACTATCATACTAGGCCTCTGTTCCTCTACACTATATCATCACATTAGAGCCATAAATGTGTCAGTCTACATGGAATAATTACTTGTAACTACCATCTATATAAAACTATAACTATGCCATACCAAGATAAGCAGAAGTGAAACAAATTAAGCATAGCCACCTGGTCATTAGAGAAACTGCTGTTGCAGCTAAACCAAGTAAAAACAAAGTTCCAGGCAGGTCAAAATAAGTTCAGACCAAACAAGTCTGACAAGCCTTAGTCCTGAAGCCTTGCAAACACAATACAAAGCCTGTGTTCTGTTACTATCAATGGCAAAACTCTATTTATGGACCACAGGTCTACAATATAGCAGTCTGCTTGGAAAAAAAACCCCAATAATTTCTGCACTGGAAACTGCTGCACATTCTTATTCAAGAATCAACTGATATCTTGATTTTGGAAGAAAATTTGTTATTATGAAGAGTTAAATAAAATATATGCTTTGGCAAGACTAAGGTCATCCAAGTGCAGACAAATAAAGAGTTGGGAGTATACTAAGAAATATATCTGTTGTAGTAACATTTAGATTAAGAATCATGGCAGGTATGAAGTAACTTATGCCTAAAATTCATTAATACATTCAGGAGATTACACTTATAGGGATGCAAACTGAAGAGGAGGCTTCTTACTCAGAAAAAAAATTGTTTAGTGAGCCACACCTAGTGTTAATACTGGCATGTTGTCTTTGCCATTTGTCAACTGGCTGAGGGATAAGTGTGGAGAATTTAATGCATCTGCCTGTGTATGGTTCTAACAAGAATTAGTAACAGCTTCTAAAAGAATTGATGGATTTGGACTGGGAATAAACCATCAATCATTTTTGTAAATGCTAGTAAACAAAGACACAAATATTCATATAAGTACTTATTGTATACTCCTAAGGCAAGGCTACGTGTTCCCCTCTGACCTTTCATAAACTTCAAGACAGAGCTGGGACACGAACTGTAATATTCTTCATCAAATTTACAGCTTAATGTTTGTTGAGTGTCCTGGTTTAACCAGGATAGGGTTAAGTTTCCCCAGCAGTGGGGAGGGGGGAGCTCTAGCCGGTTTATTCAGATACCATGCGGACCTCACATCCTGGCGCGGGAACGCGGGCGTGTGGTTTTATACATCTGCTCCTCTCACTCCTGTATTGGTAGATATACTTTGCTCTGTTCGTTGTTATCACTGTTATTCTTAATGTTGCTGTTTGTTGTGTTGCTGTTGCTCTGTTGTATCTTTCCTTATCTCAGTTTTGGGGCTTTGTATTTCACTCGCTTTGTGGGGGGGTGGGCAGCGGCTGCATGGTCTCAGACCCCGGCAGGGGCTAAACCACCACATTGAGACACAGTGATCTCCAGTTCAGCTGAGTTATAACAAGTTGAAAGTGGAAGTTTTTAGAAGAGATAAGCTATTGATGGACACATTTTAGAGTGCTTGGAGGCTTAATTCTGTTTTATGAAGAGGAAAATCCAAGAGTCTGGATATATATCCAAAGCATCTAAGCTTTCTCACTTTGAAGGAAACAAAACAGAGCTCTTAGTCTTTCTCTGAATATTTTAACATTCTGTAGTGCTAGAGCCTGAATAATAGGCCCTGTAACAAAGTTGACTTCTAGATGAACCTCACAACCAAACATTATCCATTGTTAGTGTCTGCTAATTAGTAAAATCTCTATTACCATTAGCATTTATTAATTAATATCTGATTATTAACAAAATATGTATGCTCACCAGTGAAAGATGTAGCTTAGACAAAATTTAATCAATAGTGAGGATGAAATGCTGTGAGAATGTATCCAACTTTCCTTGTTTAGCCTTGTTCAAGGCTGAGAACCCAAGTGTTTGGCCTTGTTAGAAACTCCCTTGGTTCTCCCCCCTGAGCCCTGGCTGGGCTTCGGGTGGAATCCAACAGGCGGATGAAACCAGATGTTTCCACTCAAAGAAAAGTGCAAGTCATTCTGACTTGCTGATTTTTACTATATAAGGCTGGACCCACTCACAGCGACTTTGGATGCCTCAGCCATGGATGGACGTGTCGTGTAGGACTTCCCACTTGCTGGGACAGGCTCTCCAAATCCTCGCTGCAACCAGGGCTCCCCAGCAGCTGTGGATCTGGATGTTGGTAACGTATGCAAGTGGTGATGTATCTTTCTTAATTACTATTCTTCCCATCATGTAGTAATGATTATTGCTTATTCTTATTTTCCATAATTAACTGTATGTAGTAATAATTAAGTGTATTATTCTGTATTTTTCTTATTGCTTATTATCTGTATTACTTGGTTCTATCCTTTGATTATTAACAGTAAAATCAGCCTACTCTTTTCACTCTGGTGTCTGAGTTTAATTGGTATCCTTGATCAGCAGAACACATTCTCATTCCAAATCAGAAATTCAGTTAAAGACACTCAAATGGAAATTCACAAATACACGAAGTTAACCAAAATGTTACAAAACTCAGAAGTTTCACCTGTGTCTTGAGCTAAAACTTCATACATTTAGGACCTTACCCTAAATCAGAAAAGTTTTCTTATCCCTATTTTAGTCTTGCATAAAAGATTATCTTGCCTGCTTAGAAGAAGTTAAAGTTGAAAATCTTGATTATTTAGACCTTCCTGAAATAAAATGTTATTTTGGTTCTAGCTAAACCGTGGGTTACTTTTCCTAGAAATATCCACAGGTCATATGACTTTTGAATGCCTTGATGACAGATCATCACTTTTCCTCTATATAGCCCTGCATTAGATACACAAATAATAGATTTCATTTTCCTGAGAGGTGTCTGGGCAGGGCACTGTGAGTTAAAAATTACTTATAAAGAATATTTTCATAGGCATAACAGACCAAACCCACTGCATATTGTTGGTTAGGAAGAATATTAATTGAAAACACAAATAATGAATTTCAAAAGAAACCAAATAAATACTAATAAATTAAGATAAAAGTGACTTAAGATAGTGTGGGACTCTACATTAAACACAGCTGAAAGGTGCATACAGATATATTTGAGAAGTAATGTGTGCATATAACTTTGCTGTGACCACATCTGGAATACTCGACTACTTCTGGGTGCAACATTACCTAAAATATTGTGTTGGAGAGACCTCTACACAAGTAATGATAATAAAGATAATGATCTTAGGCACCTGCTTGACAGGATCCCTTGGGAGACAATCCTGAAGGGTATAGGGGTCCAGGAAGGCTGGACACTCTTTGAGAAGAAAGTCTTAATGGCAGAGGAGCAGCTGTCCCCAGGTGCTGTAAGAGAAGCTGGCGACAGAGAAGACCACCCTGGCTGAACAGGGAGCTTTGGCTGCAAGTCAGGGAGAAAAGGAGAGTTTACAGCCTTTGGAAGAAGGGGCTAGCCACTCACAGTGATTACAAAGAGGCTGTGAGGCTATGCAGGGTGGAAATCAGGAGGTCTACAGCCATCTAGAAATTAATCTGGCTTCAGCAATCAAGGACAACAAGAAATGTTTCTATGAATATGTCAACAGGAAAAGAAAGACCAGGGACCGCCTCCATTCCCTGCTAGACACAGGAGGAAACATGGTAACAAGCAACAAGGAAAAGGCTGAGGTGCTTAATGCCTTCTTTGCCTCAGTCTTTAATAACAAGACTAGCTGTATTGAGGGAATCCAGCCTCTTCAGCCAGAAGACAGAGACTGGGAGAATGACCCCCCCGCATTCAAGGAGGAGATAGTCAGTGACCTACTGAATCACATAGACACACACAGGTCTATGTGACCAGACGGGATACACCCAAGGGTGCTGAAGGAGCTGGCTGGGGTGCTCACCAAGCCGCTTTCCATCATTTACCAACAGTCCTGGCTGACCAGGGAGGTCCCGACAGATTGAAAATTGGCCAATGTGACGCCCATCTATAAGAAGGGTCAGAAGGATGATCCGGGAAATTACAGGCCTGTCAGATTGACTTCGGTGCCCAGGAAGCTGATGGAGCAGCTCATCCTGAGTACCATCATACAACACATGCCGGACAACCAGATGATCAGGCCCAGTCAGCATGGGTTTATGAAAGGCAGGTCCTGCTTGACAAACCTGATCTCCTTCTATGACAGGGCAACCTGCTTATTGGATGAGGGAAAGGCTGTGGATGTTGACATTAGTAAAGCCTTTGACACCGTTTCCCACAGCATTCTCCTGGTGAAACTGGCTGCTCGCGGCTTGGATGGGCACACGCTTTGCTGGGTAAAAAACTGGCTGGATGGCTGGGCCCAAAGACTTGTGGTGAATGGAGTTAAATCCAGTTGGCGGCCGGTGATGAATGGTGTCCCCCAGGGCTCGGTTTGGGGGCCACTCCTGTTTAACATCTGTACTGATGATCTGGACGAGGGGATCGAGTGCACCCTCAGTAAGTTTGCAGACGACACCAAGTTGGGTGGGAGTGTTGATCTGCTCAAGGGTAAGGAGGCTCTGCAGAGAGATCTGGACAGGATGGAGCGATGGGCTAAGGCCAACTGTATGAGCTTCAATAAGGCCAAATGCCGGGTGCTGCACTTGGGCCACAACAACCCCCAGCAGTGCTACAGGCCTGGGGAGGAGTGGCTGGAGAGCTGCCAGTCAGAGAGGGACGTGGGTGTGTTGATTGACAGCCAGCTGAACATGAGCCAGCAGTGTGCCCAGGTGGCCAAGAAGGCCAATGGCATCCTGGCTTGTATCAGAAATAGCATGGCCAGCAGGGACAGGGAAGTGATCTTACCCCTGTACTCGGCACTGGTGAGGCCGCACCTCGATTACTGTGTTCAGTTTTGGGCCCCTCACTACAAAAAGGACATTGAATTACTCGAGCATGTCCAAAGAAGGGCAACGAAGCTGATGAAGGGTCTGGAGCACATGTCGTACGAGGAGCAGCTGAGGGAACTGGGGTTGTTTAGTCTGGAGAAGAGGAGGCTGAGGGGAGACCTCATCACCCTCTACAACTACCTGAAAGGAGGTTGCAGAGAGGTGGGGATGAGTCTCTTTAATGAAGTAACAAGCAATAGGACAAGATGTAATGGCCTCAAGTTGCACCAGGGAAGGTTTAGACTAGATAGTAGGAAGCATTTCTTTACACAACGGTTGTTAATTGTTGGAATGGGCTGCCCAGGGAGGTGGTGAAGTCCCCATCCCTGGAGGTGTTTAAGGGTCGCATTGGCATAGCGCTGACAGATATGGAGTAGTTGAGAACTGTCAGTGCTAGGTTAACGGTTGGACTAGGTGATCTTCAAGGTCTTTTCCAACCTAGATGATTCTGTGAGTCTGTGATTGCAAATCAGTTAAGGGTACTAATAAGAGCCTTAAAAATGCGAATATGTTTTAAAATGTATGCGTACTGCATACATCAGGGTAACCATCAACCATCATAGTTAACAGTCCTACTCACGTGGTTCAGTATTCAGCCTTATCATACATGCTTTTTTTGGACTGGCCATAAATGATTTGGACCAGCCATAAATGAAACAGCCATGTATTTCTTAAATCAAAGAGAAACAAAAAAGTCTAAAAACAGTCAGGGAGGTTAGTCTTATAAGGTAATAATTATTTCAAGGGCCATCTGTTCGGTGAATGACCTTTGCTTCATTATCCACAAAATACATATTAAAGTTAACACCCCTCAATATGCTAACGAAGGCTAACATGATCATGATAATTACAGCATCCCTTACCCATCCCCGTACATGGGATATGTAGGTATGTGGGTCGACCTAGGGGATGGACCCAAGGAAAGTGGGTATAAATCAACGGGGGGGAAGAAAGGGGGTACCGTGCAGTGAAGTGAAGAAGACGGATGCAAGCAAAAAAGACGGATGCCTCCTGGAACCCTCGCTGGCGGGATCAGCGCAGAAACCCAGACCGGTGATCTGTATTTCCCCATTCCCTCTATCTCCCTCTTTCCCCTTTCCCATTAAGAAATGCAAGGCATATTGTATTGCTTGCCACAACTTGCTATATACTTAGCCAATTATCGTGTGTTCAATTAGTACATTGTGGGTAGTTAATAAATGTTTGGACTTGGAGACTTGTTGTCCACTCCATTGGGGATTTGCGAATCTTGTCTCCCTCATCTGAGCGGGACGTGACAGAGGCACAAAATGATGTGACTAAAATGTAGGATGAAATTTGTAGAAGAAAAATGCAGGTTATACCTTGGATGAAAATATTTTCACTCTGAGATCTACTGGACTGTGGACCCACCTATTAACTGTGGTCCTACTTCAAGGAAAAAGAGAATTCTCATTTCTTTTGCTGCTTCCTGTGACTGATAAAATCAGATTGAAAAAGCCTTTAGAGAAAATGCACTTGAGTTTTCAGCTCATTTTCCTTGTTATAATCTCTTTCTACACCCTTTTTCTGCTGTTAGGAATGGCTTATTGAAAGAAAAAAAATAGTCTTACTGTTGTAAAAATGCTTCCTAGGAAGAGAGGTAAAGGCAGATAAATTCAGCGTGAAAGACACTTGATAAATACATTTCTGTTTCTAATATTAGCCTGATGTTAAAAGGATATGTCCAAAGTGTCACCGAACCTCTCTCCCCTTCTTGATAATGTAACTCTGAACAAGTTGGTAGATAATGCAGACTTAGAGCCTTCCAAAATAGCTTCTTACGTGAATGCCTCTGAACACCTTTTACATATTCCTAAAAACATGTAAGGGAAAACTAGCTGGTTCAAAGATAGCTGTCTATGCCTATCTAATACTGCAGACATTGAGCCAGACGTATTTGGGAACTATATTAAAATTTTACATATGCTAACTAAAAAAAAATTTTAGAACAGAAGAAAGTAACAAAAACTGAAATGGAGATATAATTAAAGATAATTTTCTTGCACAAAAAAAAAAAAAAAGCAAAACTTTGGAAATGGTTTTAATTTAGGAATTGTAGGTTTGACTAAGAATGCAAATATGGAATAATCATATTCTAAACTAACTAATAGTTGGGGATTCTTTTTTATTTGATCTTTCTCTATTTGCATTTCATTATTTCTTGCAAGTATTAATGATAATATGGGTTTCAATCTGATGTTGAAATTAAAATATTTCTTACTAAATTCTACATATGATATAGTGTATTATAATTAGTAGAGCTAAATTAAATATTAAATATAAAACAAATTAAATCTATGCTATGAAAATCAGTAAAAATTTAACCATTATTTTCAATATTGTTAGTATTTTTCTATTAAACATATAATATTCATATGCAATAGAAAGGTAAGAATTAATATTACATTTGTAATCATGTCTTGATAAGTCCATACCATAATTTATGTGAATATCCTTGAGCAATTAATAGCACATTGAATGTACGGACAAAGATTTCTTATTAATTTAAATCAATAATATAACTTTGAAACACATCCTGGATTTATCTGCAGAACAAAATCAATATCTATCATTGCAAAAAGGTTAATAGTATCTATTAAAATAAAGGCAAAAATTGGTTTTAGTTAGTAATTTATGATGTATTTAATTGTCATTAATAAAAATATTTATATTGTCCATGCATTCCTATGATGAGAATACACTGATTCTAAAATTCTTTACAATTCCTTGGTTTTAACAGCACATCTCACAATCATTCTCATTGATATCAGTGATAACAGTTCAAACTAGTAGCCTCAAATTTTTAGAACCAGGCCCTCTGGAGCTTTTATTCTGAAGGTCTTCACAGGTTTAAAAAGTAAATAAGATATCTCATCAGACTATGTTTCTGTGTAGTCCTGAGAAAAGAATTTCCAATTCAGTTTTCCAGAGCGCTGTGTTCTCTCTACAGCTGTTCAAAGTCATCTCTGGATTATATATAAATAAAAGGCACAAAACATTTAGCTGTGCAAGGAGATCAAAAGGTTAGATAGGACAGGATGGCTATGAAAAAACTGAAGTGGAAAGAATCAAAAGTAAATTGTCAGTCATTGAAAGACAGCTCAAAGTTCTGTAGAGTTATCAGGTAATATCATTAATGGTAGACCTCTACATATCCATCTCTGCATGGACCAGTCATTACAGTGCTGTTCCCTGATGCTCTTGAGGGACTGCTCCATTTGTGGGGAGAAATGATGTGTGGTAGAAGAAGGTATGGGGGTGCGATTCCCCTACCTCTTTTCCCTTCAAAGTCATCACAACTGTATCTTCCTGTATCAAGCATACCTAAGTATCCTCTTGCTTGAAATTCAGGCTGAGAAAAATTCAAAACAGTCCCAACCAATTCAAGTAATTTTTCAGTAAAAGTTCAGGGTTCATTGAAGTCTCCACAGGCTGAATTGCACATTCTAGACTTCCTCTGAAAAATTGAAGCCTCCTTTAAGACTCCACAAGCCCAGTTTATATCAGTAGCATGTCAGCACATTGTATCTAATCCAGGATCAAGGCACTCTGTGAACACAGAAGAGAAAACCGATTTCATACCTTGAGGGTATATGCTCTGAGGCACAATGATAGGTACAGTGATGGACGCATTACAGGTAAGACAGCAGATAGTAATGCTCCTATCACATCAGCAGGTGAACCCTCAGTTTCCCAGTGCACAGCTAATTTTCTAATCTTTCCCAAATGCAGATAGAAAGAAAGAAAACAAAACTTAATTACCTACTTTTTTTCTGATCCAGTAGAGATGTCAGTTTTGCCTAGTTCTTCAGGTGCCTACTTAAGAATGGAATAAAAGCCAAGTACTTGATTTACTTTGAGGACTTAAGCATATTCCTGTTGCTTCAAGCTTTTTTATTTTCTGTGCCTTGAGACTCCCTCCTATTATTCTTATCTTGCTTTATGTATCTCTTATGATCTAAACTAACTGCAACCCATATTTTCACAATACCCTTTACAACAGCCTATGCTGTCTACAAATGCAACTATGTGCCACATTACATTTACCTGGGAGATGAAAATCTAGTAGGGTTCCCCTGCAGTTTAAGCCTATGTTGTGGTTTAAACCTGGCTGGCAGCCAAACACCATGCAGCCACTCACTCACCTTCCCCTGCCCAAGGAATGGGGTAGAGAATTGGAGAGTTAAAGGTAAGGAGACTCATAGGTTGAGATAAAAGAAGTTTAATAATTGAAATAAAATAGAGCAAAAATAATAATAGAAAATACAAACGAGTAATGCACAATGTGATTGCTCACCAACTGCCAACTGATACCCAGCCCATTCCCAGCTAGCGATCCCAGAGGAGCCAAGATCCCAAAACCACAATCCCAGAAGTGAGAGAGAGCCCCCCTCCCTGGCCGACCCTCCTCTATATACTGAGCATGACATTACATGATATGGAATATTCCATTGGCCCATTTGGGTCTGTTGCTCTCGCTGTGCTCCCTCCCAGCTTTTTGTGTATCTGCTCACTAGCAAGACACGGGAAGTTGAAAGTCCTTGATCTCTTAGCAACAACCGTAAACATCAGTGCATTATCAACATTCTTCTCATTCCAAATTCCATATTGAATCCAAAACATAACACTATTCTAGCTACGAAGAAGAAAAATTAACTTTATCCCAGCTGAAACCAGGACAGTCTGGAGCATCAGCTTCATCTCTCTTCTAATTCAGAAACAAAGAAGTTACCCCCAGGAGATAGTGTCTAGTTTCTTATGGAGGGTAGAAATGGAAGGAAGAATACTCTACTTAGGTTTACAAACCACTATCCTTTCACTTAAAACAATTAAGTAAACAAGTTTAATGTTCTTATATTGTGTAATCTTGCCATCATGGGTTGATTAGGTACACTGAGACTCCTAGCCTATTCAAAAATAAACCAACAAAAATCTTTCTGTATGAATTCATGAAACTGGATTTTTCTCTCAGACACAATATTTGCTATGAGACTCTCTATGTGTTATGGAGTACATGTGTACTATTGATTTTCTTGTCTTTAAAAGGTATGATTACCCTATACTTATAATTTATTTGCAGGAATTGAAACAGCAAACTGGGTTTTCTCCTTCTCTTAGAAGACTCTCATGTGAATTTGAACTGGCACACAGAGGGCTGATATTTTGTGATTTACAGAAGTTAAATTCTCTGGAATGTTATAGAGAAAATGTAATTTAAGATCTCCCATAGCTATACCGCTTCACTTCTTGTTATTGACATTCTTACAGCCTATTCGATGTTCTTTGTTCTAGCAGTGTTAATTTTGAAACCAGATGGAATCTGCATTTTAAAATTCTATTTGAGTAGCTGATTAGATGCAGAAATTTTGCTTACAGTTTCTGCAAGAATCTCTGTGAGATATCCCTATGTTAATAACTTCCTTAACATTGATTGCATAACGCAATATGACATTCTGTGTTAATAGGCTTTTATTAAGCTGGATTCAGAGGTTGCATCTCTTGGGGGTTAAAGTTATATAATGTAGTTTTCTCAGTTCAGTGATATTAGAAGGAATATGGTGATCTTCTAGTTGGGAAAAGTGACTGTTTTCACCTGTTTCTCAGCAGGCACTTATTTTTCTTAACTTTTTACTATTGTCAGACCTGAAGCACACAGATTTGCTTTGATAAAATCAGCAAGCATATATGTGCTTGTTTTTTTCAATAGACAACACAAATTGTTTTAATTCTGTTGATGATAAATCTGTGATTTCTCTTCTTTATTAAAAACCAGATTTGAAATTAACTCACTCAAACATAAAAACTACAGTATTTAACATGATGTACATTAATATATTCATTAAACACTGCTCAGCTCAACATTCTAATTCACATTTCCAGTATATACCTACAACATAACTGTTCTAAACTATATCCAGTGGATTACTTTGGGCTTCAGCATAATATCTTTAGCTATGATACACAGATAAAAGACTTAATTCCCCAGAGCAGAGACTGGAACTCTGCACTGGGAACCTAAGGTCAAAACCTACCAGCAGAGTAGGAGGAAGAGACTAACAAACTTGACACTCTATCACTGAAGTACAATTCACTGCCCCACTTCAATGCCTGGGAAGAGCTGGGTACCTGCAAAATCTAAGCTCACTGATACTCTGAATTGACATCACATAAGGAGCTATGTGCAGTTAGCCAATAAAGAAATAGACTCTTAAATCTTGTTTCGCAAGGACTTGGAAATACACAGAGATAGTTTTGTTTATATGGGATCCACAGCCTGAAAGCTCCTCCTGAAGACAGCTGTTACTTGATGGATAACAAACAATTATTGACCAGTTAGCACACAATTAGCACCTTTCACAACTTGTCAAATCACACATTCAATAACCAACTGTATCTGACACAAAGAAACTTTACTTTCAAAGTCTTAATAATTAGAAACCTTAAGAGAATGGAAGGAAATAGGAAAATATTATATGTATCTTTCCTGCCCGATTTCTTCTGACTTTTCTCTGTGATGATAAGGTACAATGGATGACTTATTAGAGAACTTCGTTTATTCTCTCTCTAGAATTTACATCTAAAGGAATTAATTTTTTATAGAGGACAGGGTGGAAAGAGTTGAAGATTTAGGAAAATCCATTTGTTGGACATTAAAGGGCAGGGTCTTTCAAAACAAGGCCACTTTAGTTTCTTGATAGTCATGGGGATGTGTCAATAGTAAAAGGGATAGTAACAAAGGATTTAATCTTGAGACTTTGATTTCTAGAAGTCTGGTGCCAATCCCTTTGCCTTCCTCCCTCATCAGGTATATTTAACGCTTTTTAAACTGATAAGAGTTAAACTGTTCTTAATAGGCTAATTCCCTCACTTTTCATAACAGCTAGCACCAGAAAATTAAGATATAATTTATGAGTTATGAAGAAATGTAGGAATTACAAGATAGTAATAACCTTTGTGAAATTTAACAATTCATCAAAGCTAATCATAAATATCTAGCATGCATACAATTTTCATTACTACCACCTGTGTCAACATGAGGCACTTCTACCCTTTCTTTTGAAGTGAGATTTGTGGAGCAGAATAATACCTGTTATTAGACCATCTGATGTTGCTGGGGAAAAAGCAGACAAGTTTGCTGAAACACAAACCCTCCTTCAGACCTGACAAAAGCAAACATCTTTCTAGACTAAACAGAGATTGAAAACATGGAGTCCAAACTGCCTGGAAGAAAAGTTGGCTGGTATCTGAGAGAATATTAGGAGGGGGATAGTTGATAAGGTGGTCATTTATGAGAAAGAGAAAAAAGGATAGTAATTTATTGCTTGTGGAACAAGAAGAGGTTAACCTGGAAGGCAAAGATAATTATAGTATATTGTAAAGCCATATCTCTGTTGAGTCCATTGTTTTTAGCATCCAGTGCTGAATAGCTAAATTTAGGTACCAATCCAGCACTGTTTCCTCTCCCTGGATCACTTCACTCCTTTGCCTAAGGAACTTCAGTCTTTCATTTCCCTAGAAATTAAATTCCTCACACTTTCATGTCCCCCACTGCCTTGTTTAAGTTGGATGCAATCACTTTTATTCTGTTCTGCTAGTTAAAGCTATGTTACTGAACATAACACAGCATGATGCCATGGTGGGCCTCTTGTGGGATGTACTCTATGTACTACCTAATTTTACTTCATGTAAAATATAAATGCTATCCTTGAATCTGGATAGTTTACAGTGGTGGTTTCTGTCTTTCAAATTGTGATTATCACGTGGTGTCCTGTGTCAGCAAGGATATTCTCAGGCACTTTCCAGTTTATGGTGGATAAAGCTGTTTAGATATCAGCCTGGGAAGGATGAAGTTATCATACCTTTCCTTTCCTGTCAAGAAAAGCTCAGAAGAGCTTAAGAAAGAAAATGTTATGCCTACATGCTGAGATAATATGGGCAGATTTTGACTGAATAAACATAGTCATATGTACACTTAGCTCATCCCCTTGAATCCACTAATAGGTCTAAACTTTCTCCTCCAACATACTCCTCAATATACTCACTACCCATGCCCCAGGCCATCGTTTGGATTTGAATTGTGTCCACCTACATCCACATTAACATACAATGTGGTACAGAAGAAATGGAGCTGTAAAGCAAAACAGTTGGTGTTGAAGACCAGATTTCCGTACTGTGTGTATTTTAGGGGGCTTCTCTCTCTGAAAATATTTTGACTCCATGGAATGCCTGTTGGCTGGAGTTCATTGTATGTGCTCTTGGTGTGATTCTTGTGGCTCAGTTTCATTTCAAAGAAATCAAATTTACGTGCTCTGATATTGATGTATAGCAAAATGTGATATATAGGAATGATTGAAGATTTATTTCTGAAATGCAGTCCTGACCTTATCTGGAACACTAACAGAGGTAAAACCATCATGTAAATCTTCCACTCTAGCTAGTTGGACATTGAACAGTAAATAGGTGATAATGTAGAGAATATTGAAGTTATGGTAATATTGAAGATGACAGAGTGCCATTTACCAGTAATTTTAATGTTTTGTGAGTCATTAACTCCCCAGATAATGAGAAACTATAATGATCATGTTATACTTATGCTCTTCCAAACAGTGGTTCAATCATAAAATTTAATTTTTCATACAGCAAACTTGGTTAAGATCATCCATTCTTCTTAATTTCAAAATTAAATTAATTAATTTCATTAATTTCCAAATTAATTTTGAAAGTATTATATCTTAAATCCATCTGGAGATAAACAGTATAAAAACTAGAAGTTATGTTTTATTTTTGAGTGGAATTTAATGCTCTGTTTGTTAGATTTAACAAAATTCTCTTGGGATGTTTGCCGAACTGCCACAGCTGAGATAAGTAGAGACCCAAATGCTGGATCTGTCTAGGTGAGACACTGCTGCCAGAAGGTAGCAAAGAGGGCAAGGGGTAGATGTAGGTTCTAAACCACGGCAGGAGGGAATTGACATACATATACACATTGACATGTATATAAGGAAAAGATATGGACAGTATGGAGAGACAGTCAGGGACACTAGGTGGAAAAAGTAAAGGGTTAACTAAGGACTGCAAGTAACTTACCTTGTGGCACTGAAAGAGTAATGGACATCTGTCTCAGCAAGTACTCAACTTGTCCCTACTGGTTGATTAAGAAATGACTACAGTCAGAAAGTACAGTTGGTTTGAACATTCCAGTTTTTCACCCAGCCAGGACATTGTGGTTGAAGGATGATCACTTCTATATTTATTTCTACTTAGTATCAAGTATGGAGTCTTAGGCTATCTGAACGTGCTTTAATGTATCTAGCAGTGACACCTATGATAGTGACATCAGTACTTTCAGCCTTCAAGCTAAAATTCAATATACCAGGACAACCTGAACTGTCTCTGCCAAAAGACTATGGCCACAAGATCATAACTGTTATTGTTGTCTAGTACCAACTAGTCTATCCGTACCCTTGCTGCAATCATAGATATGACATACCATCAAGATATAGTCTAGACATGTTTCTCTTTAATGGTGCCAGATCCACTCATTCTACCTGTAATATAAAATTTTGGAACCTGAGTTCACTACAGAAGAGCTTTCAATGTACAGTATAAATATTCTTTTTAATACAGTAACCAATCTCTATCCCTCTGATTAGCTTAAAGATTTTTTTATGCTTATCCATTTCATATCATAACATTTTTATTAGTACAAACACAACATGAAGTTTTTTAGCATCCCTTCTTCCCAGTATGTTCTCCATGTATTTCAATAATTATATTGCCTTTTGTGATTCACAAAGTTACTGCTTCTCTGGAAATCAAAGGCAACATTAGAATAGAAAACAGTTAACAACTGCTACATGGTGACAGAACTGAAAAGAAGTCATTTTGTATGTCAGACAAATCAATACAGAATAATTATATTTTGAAAGTTGAAACAACTTTAAAAAAAAATAAAAACAACCAACCCAAGCCAAAACAAAACCATTATCCAAACATGTCTAAGAAGTTTTTAGAAAAAGTACAAATTGCTTCTTTTAATGATTCAAGGGAAAGATTTCATCAACAAAATGCACATTTAATTATGGATATATTGAATGGTATGATGTGCAAGATGCAAAACTATTACAATTCATTAGTAGGGTACAGCTGTTTTATGTACTTTTAAACTGTAGCTTAAATTTATTGTGCCTTTTTGTCTATAAACCAGCTGTCCATTCTTTATTAGGGCATCTGTCAGTTTGTCATAGAAAAAGATAGTAAAAATGAGTGCAGAACAGCTTTTAACTCGGAACAAAGACATTACTTTTAAGGAATATAAAAGAAGAAGAGAAAATGTAAACCAAGCAACTATAAACAACAAAACCACATGCAATCTGCATTAAATTTAATCTGGTGTATGGCAACTAATTTTATGAGCTTTCAGCTGAGTCATTAATCTCAGGATATATTGTTTTATTAATAAAAATATTTTCTTCCACCTTTGATAACAATAATTATGATAATGTGAGAATATTAACCCCCTCACTCTCCACTAGGAATTTAAAATTTAATTATAATGGGTTACCTTTATCTTGGTACTAGCCCAGAAAAAAAAAAGCCTAGCACCTCTCAACCTTCATTAAAAGTGTTAGTGGGATTTTGTTAGAGCATTGGTTCCTACAGATTCACAAGTCTGCAGTTAAGAATATGAATCTGATTTTAGTTCTTCCAGTGACCAAAACTAATTACAAATGTGCAAGTATAGTTCAATGATTTCATACTTCTGGTTCACAGAACTGTAAGCAGGACAAGGCTTTAGTTTTGATGTAAAAACATAACTGTAATCTCATGAAAACTGCTCTCTGCCATTCCTTTACCAAGAAGGAGAAGCGATGGCTGTGTTACCCAACTTAGATTTGAAAAGTAAGTGTAAGATGCCAAACACTTGTTTGCCAAAATCTAACATTTTGTGCTAATCGTTTTCCTGTGAAGTGATGGATGCCTGCTTGATAATTTAACACTTCAATAAGAAATATCTTTTGAGAAGCTCAGGTCCATCCCCCTCTGGAACAATACCTTGGCAAGGGACTATCCATGCAGCCAGGGACCATGCACCCCAATCATGTTATATGTCTCTGAAAAATTCACATTGTGCAGTAACCCAAAGACTCTTTGTCTGTTGAGGAATCCTCAGAATGAAGGTAGATGAGGGCGTGGCCAAATGACCAGTTGCTAGAGGACTTGAGCTTTGTTGTGGAAACCCCATGCCAGGGCCATGTCTAACCTGGGTCCCCTCACCAGGCCTGATCTTGACCCACACTCATGAATGGGCTAACATCCGAGCTTGGCCTTGGTGCCCCTCTGATCCAAACCAAAATGCTAGTACACACACACACCCCAACTCTGCTCCTCTGGGTTAGGTAGAACAAAGATCTGCAATGAGAGTGTTGGATTGTAGTCCCAAAAATTCCAAAGGTACTCCAAAGACCTTTTTTTCTTCAGCTCCTCCTCATTTAGTCTCTCAGAGAAAAAGATGTGAATTCTATTGCTCAAGCCATTTCGGAACTGCACTGAACAAATCCAAACTAATGCATTGTACACTAGGGAATGAGTCCAATAAAAACATACTACACTTTTGGAGTAACACTGAAAGAATGACAAGCTATAACAAGCATAACAGGTCTTTTTCATGTTTCATTTCTGCAATTATATTAACCTAAATGCCTTTTAATTTAAAAAGATGGGAAAAAAAGCAGTCTAAAGATGAAATGCAAAAAAAAAAAAAAAAAAAAAGTTGTTCATATTGTACAAACAATAAGCATTGAGAAAATTATCAGCAAAGGCTGATAACTACTGTCTGCGAATTGCTGGAAGGTAAAGAGAAATGCAATGTCTTTATACCTAGGCAAAAAAAAAAAAAAAAAAAAAAAAGACTATTTCAATTTTGTTTATGTTGACAGTTTCATTAATTTTTTTGAACTGAATGTACACATTTTGATTGAAGTTTGTACTGAGCAGGAATTTTAATTTGCCCATATTGACCTTTCCGATTAGTAAAAAGTCTTTCAGAAAAAACTCATTTTGTTCTTTTATTTCACATCTTTGGTTGGTTTTGCTGAGTTCTGATATCTATATTATAAGCAAACAAGTAGAAAAACTTAAGGCAAATTAATACCATCACATTTAACTTTCCTCTTTTCATTTCTTTAGAACTGAAATTTTGCTGGTTGCCTTTAAAAACATGATGAAATTCCATTGCCAGTTTATCCTCTGAAACAACTCTACATGAAACTAAAATCATATTCACACAGTCTACTGAATATGTATTTCCATTGCTACTTGTTCACATATAATAAAACAAAAAAGAATACAACATTAACACAATGGATGAGCAAAGCAGAATAAAATAGGAATCATAAAAACAATCAGGTTTAATTTTGATATTCTTCACTGATTTTCATTCATATTGTCAGATTTGTGATACTGCCATGAACTGTTTTAGTTAGACTGGAATATTTGTGAATGTCCAAGCATAAATTTATACCTGTTAAGAGGATGAGAAGTAAGCAGAAGAGAAGCTGTCTAAATTATTTATCATGCAGCATTATCTTACAAGATTCATCATTTAGGGACCCCAGGGATTTCTTTTAGCAGGGAGAGGGGGCTAATTTAAAATATTAATGAGTAAATGGCATTTCTTTCATTTCAAAATTGAAAGAAAGCATTCAATGTTTTTATTAACTATAGATTTTACGTTCAATCAGCTTTGAGGTTTTCCAAGTCAGTGTTTTCTAATGGGACTTGAAAATTCAATGGGACTTGAATTTTACCAGTCCTACTCTGTCTGCAGCTGGGAATTACAGTTCAATATCAATGAGACAACAGGTCCACTGGGAAAGAGACAACAGTCTCACTTCTTGTACTCAAATACTGTTCCAGGACCAACAATGCTAAAATACATTTTCAAAATTCATTTTCATTTAGTATCTAAGATATGATCCAACAACTTTTATTTTCTGCATAATTGGATCAAATACCCACTCAAGTCAGTGATTAACTTCAGCTTGAAGGAAGCCAGGACCTGGGACTTCAAGTTATGGATCTGATGTTCCCCTTCCTTACCCTTGGGTAAATCAAGAATTGTTCCTACCAATGGAAGAAACTTGCTATGAGCAAGCAGTGGATCAAATCCCAGACTCCCAAATCCCACAAATAAGTAAAAGAGTTTTGGTTTAAGATACATACTTGACCTTGAAATTTGAAAAATATTTAAATCTGAATACCAATCTCGTATATGCTAACATTCCAAAGCACTGTTTCCCTGTAGAAGTGTGTGGAATAAATTTTTTTAATATAGTACAACTCAACATTTTTTTAAACTCTCCATTGAAAAAAAGTATGCTTTTATACACTATTCTATCAAGTGAGAGATTAAAGGGCATTGAAATTCACTCAAGATGTTGCTGGACAGTTAGTAGCATTGCCCTGAGAATTTTTGATGACAAGAGCTGTCATATATAATATGTGATGGACCTAAGCACTGCAGATATTTTCCCTTTCCAAATTTGAGCCTGAACAGGAAGGTTGAACAGACTTTTCCATACACATCCTCCTTTCCTTTGCCCTCTTCTGGGTCCTGACTAGGGAAAGGCTACAGAAGTGCAGTATCCGTGTTTGTATTTATTATGCATTATTTATATTGTGACAGTGGCAGCTTGATTGAATTGTCATTGGTGACCTCCCTTCCTTCTGAGAGAAGTCATGGAGGAGTGGGGTGCCTTCCATTCCAGTATGTACTTTGTGCTTAGGGGTGATAGAGTGCTGGGCCACATACTGACAGGCATGCTGTCTGCCCTTAGCATGGGACAGAAGTAAGACTGAGAAAAGGTTGGAAATTTATAAAGCTCTAGTAGTCTCAGTCCCCAGTGCAGGAGCTGCTGCTCCATTAAGTCATTCCTTGAGAGTCTCACACAGAGCTGTGGCCTTATTGTGCTTGGATCATTGGACACAGGATAATTCAGGTAGGGAGGGACCTCAGGAGACCTCTTTTCCAACCTCCTGCTCAAAGAAGTGTCATGGGTTGTAGAGGACGCAAGTCCAAAGAAGGACTATGCACTGCAGTCTGCTCATGGACAAAGCAAAAAGTTGCATCCAAGGGCAGGAGACTGTCAACAGTGAAGTTCCCACAGACCAGAAACTGTAACCATGTCGATAAGTGTATGCTTTTACCACAGTGTATTGGAAAACTCAGTCTGAGGAGAGGAAAGAAGGCTTTTTCTACTGTGTAGCATGTCAGGAATTGAAGTAGGGAAACAGATAACTCAGTTCCCAGCTCTCCGTTCCTTCAATCCCAAACACATAGAGGCATAAAGGTTAACAATTCATTTGAAGAAACGACTACCAATCCTATGTGAGTCTCCTGAGATCCTAGGGAAAGAAGCAGAGATAAAGTCCAGTGGAGAGTACATTATCTGTAACACCAAGGGTGCGTATAGCTTTAATATAGCATGTTACTGTGTTTTATTAACAAGAATCTTGTATTTTTATTACTCCTTCTCTGGCACCAAAATAAAGGGGAAAAATAACAAGCCAATTACCTAACTGTTTAATAACAGAAATTTGCCCTGGTTTACAGCTATATCCATCTGCAAGAACTGTTTTACCTAATGAAATATATTTTAGGCTATAACACAAAAGTATTAATCTACACTGTGTCTTTTTTTCCTGTCTCATCAGGTCATTTCTCATTACTTTCTGGAACAATAAAGCTTTTACATATTTCATAAGTGAAACCATTGTTAGGAAGGGAATTAAATGTGCATAACTGGTCTGTAGGCCTATGAAGTTTTAGAGTTTTAGAACTGAACACATGACGCACATTTTTATTGTCTTTTAATGTCTAGTTTATTTCTTATAATAGAGTCACCATGCATTTTATTTTGAAGAAAAACCTAATGAGAAACTAGTTCCACATCTTTGTTTGATGTTGACTCCTCTATGTCTCTTTTGACTGAATTAAACAACTGTTATGTTTTAGCACTTAAACTCACAATAATTTATTGCTAATGGTATAAAACCATTTTTTAGTTACTTTTCCTGCTCTGCTAACAAATAAATCTGGTGTGTTACTGAAACAAAATTTTTTAACAAAGTCTTTAATAACAAGACTAGCTGTATTGAGGGAATCCAGCCTCCTCAGCCAGAGGGCAGAGACTGGGAGAACGACCTCCCCACATTCCAGGAGACAGTCAGTGACCTACTGCATCACATAGACACACACAAGTCTATGGGACCAGATGGGATACACCCGAGGGTGCTGAAGGAGCTGGCTGGGGTGCTCGCCAAGCCGCTTTCCATCATTTACCAGCAGTCCTGGCTGACCGGGGAGGTCCCGACAGATTGAAAATTGGCCAATGTGACGCCCATCTATAAGAAGGGTCAGAAGGATGATCCGGAAAATTACAGGCCTGTCAGATTGACTTCAGTGCCTGGGAAGCTGATGGAGCAGCTCATCCTGAGTACCATCATACAACACATGCCGGACAACCAGATGATCAGGCCCAGTCAGCATGGGTTTATGAAAGGCAGGTCCTGCTTGACAAACCTGATCTCCTTCTATGACAGGGCAACCTGCTTATTGGATGAGGGAAAGGCTGTGGATGTTGTTTACCTTGACTTCAGTAAAGCCTTTGACACTGTTCCCCACAGCATTCTCTTGGCAAAACTGGCTGCTCGCGGCTTGGATGGGCACACGCTGCGCTGGGTAAAAAACTGTCTGGATGGCTGGGCCCAAAGAGTGGTGGTGAACGGAGTTAAATCCAGTTGGCGGTCGGTCACAAGTGGTGTCCCCCAGGGCTCGGTTTTGGGGCCACTCCTGTTTAACATCTTTATTGATGATCTAGACGAGGGGATCGAGTGCACCCTCAGTAAGTTTGCAGACGACACCAAGTTGGGTGGGAGTGTTGATCTGCTCGAGGGTAGGGAGGCTCTGCAGAGAGATCTGGACGGGCTGGAGCGATGGGCTAAGGCCAACTGTATGAGCTTCAGTAAGGCCAAATGCCGGGTGCTGCACTTTGGCCACAACAACCCCCAGCAGTGCTACAGGCTTGGGGAGGAGTGGCTGGAGAGCTGCCAGTCAGAGAGGGACCTGAGTGTGTTGATTGACAGCCGGCTGAACATGAGCCAGCAGTGTGCCCAGGTGGCCAAGAAGGCCAATGGCATCCTGGCTTGTATCAGAAATAGCGTGGCCAGCAGGGACAGGGAAGTGATCTTACCCCTGTACTCGGCATTGGTGAGGCCGCACCTCGATTACTGTGTTCAGTTTTGGGCCCCTCACTACAAAAAGGACATTGAATTACTCGAGCGTGTCCAGAGAAGGGCAACGAAGCTGGTGAAGGGTCTGGAGCACATGTCGTACAAAGAGTGGCTGAGGGAACTGGGGTTGTTTAGTCTGGAGAAGAGGAGGCTGAGGGGAGACCTCATCGCCCTCTACAGCTACCTGAACGGAGGTTGCAGAGAGCTGGGGATGAGTCTCTTTAACCAAGTAATAAGTGATAGGACAAGAGGTAATGGCCTCAAGTTGTGCCAAGGAAGGTTTAGACTAGATATTAGGAAGCATTTCTTTACAGAACGGGTTGTTAATTGTTGGAATGGGCTGCCCAGGGAGGTGGTGGAGTCCCCATCCCTGGAGGTGTTCAAGAGTTGGGTTGACATAGCACTTGGGGATATGGTGTAGTTGGGATCTGTCAGTGCTAGGTTAATGGTTGGACTAGATGATTTTCAAGGTCCCTTCCAACCTAGATGATTCTGTGATTCTGTGAACTTTTAATTAAAATAAATAACACAGTATACATAGCCAACTAAACAAAATATTTAAGAGATGAAAAATAACCAGATGGATAACTGAGAAAAACCCAAAGCTCTAAATTCCTCATAAGAAGAAATTAAAAATATTTATGATTTAGTCAGATTAATTTTAATTTTATTTGACCCTGTAAGTTTTTTCTTAGTTACATTCCTGTAAGTAGTTTTACTGATATGGAAAATGTGTTTGCCTGACTTGAACAGGGGCCTGTGAAAAGAAAATGGGTGAACACCATGCAAAGGGCTTGAAACTCCACAAAATCATGCAAACTGTCGGTTTTTACAGGATTAGTTATTCTAAAATATACAGTGAATACAAATATGAAGCAAATTATCTGTTGCCTAAAAGTAACTTCTAGGTTATTTTTAATTTGTGCCTCTTAAGTGAAATGTAAAGGAAAAACATTAGTTTGTGTAGTGTTCTGTAAAACTTTATTTTAGTGTGTCTGACTATTTCTTCAGTTTAAAGTGACTGAGAAAATTTCTATGTGAAAGTCAATTCTGATGCTGAATATTTTACATTTACTTTTAATGCAGGTGTTTCCAGCTACAAAGAGGTCACTCAAAACAGGCAACTACCCTGAAAAGAAAAAAATGCTATTTTGATGTAAATTCATCATAATAAAAATTCAGCCACAATACTTCTAGTGCACTTTATTCTTTGGATACCAAAATCAGCTATTTCAAACAGAAGAGCTAGAATGGAAATCAGGTAATGAAGCATTTGGCCATGTGTTGTTCTTGTCCCTGATACATAGAATAAAATTTGTCTCCTTTAACAGATCAGTAGTGTTTGTAAGAGTCCCCTTGCAGTTCCTGGAGATCATTACATAGCACAATAATAGATTGTCCCTTTTCTAATGTTATATATCTCCATCAGTAGCACAATGCACAGCTGATCATTCTAATCACTGTTATGCCTGTTCTATTCAGCATTTAGTAATAGTCTTGGTATTTGGGGAATACATATTTCTTTGGTTTTCTTTTATGACGAATTACTCTCTTTTGTTTCTTTTACCTTTCTGAATACTTTTATGAGGAAAATTGTCTCTCACGCTTGCTTAAAGCCATGTTTATGCAACACAGAATGTTGAGTGGGAATAAGGATGGTCAGGAAATCTTCTGATACAGTGTTTTTTCCATAGAATATGTCAGTCAATCAACACCAAAGTGTTCTGTGAGAAAGGAACAGCGTCAGCGGTGCTCTGAGGAACTTTCTCTGCCAGGAGGGATTTTGGCTAGTTCGTGGTCCAGCCGCAGCCTAATGTGCTGCTGGGAAGCCCTGCCTCGGTAGCAAGCAGGTCCTCAGCCTCCTGCCTGATCTGTCAGACAGGATCCTGGGATCTCAAAGAGCCCCAGCTCAGATTCTGGCTATATTTGACAGGTGGACGATTATGGAGCTGGGACTCGAAAACCAGGAAAGTCAAGAAGCTGCTTCCTTAGGTGACAGGGACACAAGGAATTTGGAAAGCAACTCTCTGCATTCTCAGTCCTCCAGCTGAACGAGAAACTTGGCAAGTGTTCCGCCATATGCTGTAAGATACTGATCCTGGAAAAAGACCCAAATCTCCAAAATTTCCCATTCTGCTCTAATTTTATAGCATTTCAATTTTTTTGACATTTTGTACACTGGATTTTTAAAAACTTCTGTAGCACATCATATAAGTTCATTGGTAAAAATACACAGTCACACCACTTCTGATATTTTTTTAAAAATCAGATATTTGTGTCATTTTTTCATCCTTTCAAATTACTTACGCACTTTATTTTCTTGCCATCTCATTATGAACAACCAGATTCTTGCTCTCAAAATATGTTAAACAATATTGTAACATTTTCCTTCTTTCATACTCTTGTTTTCTTAAATTGTTTTGTCTTGTGTTTATTGATATACTTATTTTACAATTCTGGGAAATCACTGTGTCCTTCCTGGTCTCTCTGCATGTTTCAGAACAGTCTCCTACTTCTAGTGTCAGTCAACAAACTAACTAAGGTGATTTCACAGTAGGAGAATTTCCCTTTGTTTGGTGATTGAAGGGTGATCTTCAGCGTATGCATCATTTATTTTCTATTTGCAAAACTGTTTGCACTTTTTTTCCCTGGGCAGCTCTGTGCTCTGTTCCAAGGTTTTTTTCTCTCAAGAATTTCACTGCTCTGTGATCAAGAGATTAGTGCATAAAATATAAACATCTCATTTTCAGGCTATTATCAGTAATGCATTATATAAAATGGAGATTAGACTACTGTCTCTGAGTATCTGTGCTTTATAGTAGAAGGTAGAAGTCTAAAAGATGTACCTAACCTTAGGGACAGCTGTATGTATGTAAAACAATCTGACCCTATGACTCTCTGAAGCTTAAATCTTTTGATACCAAAAATCAGTCTGGCTCCAGAGAAAGCAGGAAATTGAAGGAAGCAAATTTAAGATTTAGAGATGAATTAAAAACATGTCTTTGGACTGAGAACCAAATATTTGCATATCTTTCATAATATTTAATGTAGACTGTTAGATATTTCTCACAAGATTAACAGAATTAATGGATTTCTGTTGTTGCTTTTTTATAGCCAAAACAAAATTACCAATGTACAAGTTTTACAAATACAGAAGAACAAGGTAAATGAATTGATATTCTTAAGTTTATTTTCAGTAGTTTAGAGAAGGGGGAAAACTCATCTAGCATGAAAAAAATGAGTGTCTGAAATGTTTTTTATTTATTTTCAGGGAAGGGAAGGGAAGGGAAGGGAAGGGAAGGGAAGGGAAGGGAAGGGAAGGGAAGGGAAGGGAAGGGAAGGGAAGGGAAGGGAAGGGAAGGGAAGGGAAGGGAAGGGAAGGGAAGGGAAGGGAAGGGAAGGGAAGGGAAGGGAAGGGAAGGGAAGGGAAGGGAAGGGAAGATGTGATTAGTGATAGTGACTTTTGTTTTTTACTTAGTTCTTTGGGTGTTCCCCCTCACCCCCTTGCTTTTCCTGTGAGACAGCATAAAAAGCAAACATACCATTGTCAGATATATGGCTTTTCTCTGGCAGTGGACAAATCCACTCCTCTTGGTTTCTTCCAGCTATTGCTGGCTGTGCTTTGCAGGAATATAGAAATCCTGTCAAAGGAACAACCAGGGCAAATAAGCATAACTCATAAGTCTTGAACTTTACAGTCATAGCAATTAAACATCTGGCCTGCATGTTCTACTTGATTTTTGGGGTGAGTGGAGTCTCATGTTTTGTAAGAATGTGCCCTTTCTTTAAAGCTATACCCATTCTTCATGTCAAGATGAGAACTCATCTCTTCATTTTCTTCTCCATCCTCAAGCTCTGACCACCTAGGAGTCCTGGACAGGATATATACCATCAAATGCACATCCCTGCAGTAGGAACATACCTTCTGTGTGGTCTGTTGCCCTGGTCCCATTCTGAAATGCCATTCCCTTACTATGTTTACCAGTTTGGAATTCCGTAGACATTTGCATGAAGTACAAATTTGTCTTCCAGAAGCTAAGAAATGGTTTTAGAAGACTTCTGTCTGGTTTCCTCATCCATTACTCCTTTTCCTCTTATCTCACTAGATTGTAGGGGTTTTGTCACCTAGCATATTTGCTGGCAACTGCACTGAAGAATTTACACAGATTTACAGCCCTTAAGACCTTACAGGCAAGACTCTATTGTCTTATAAATCTACTTGTGACAGGAGGACTGTAAGTCCCCGAATAGCATGTCTGTCTACAGTGTGTTTGTGTTGCCTCCCAAAGTAATATTCTGCAGGGATGAGAAAGAACAGGTTCCCTGAGACTGCAGCTTCCCTGCAATGGGAGAGGATAGGGCCTTGGCTGGCACAGATGAACCAGTACTGCAAAAAGGGTGATTTGTATTTATTACAAGGTTTGCACAGACTCTTGTCTCCCTGGAACAAGAAAAAGACTGAAAAAGAAAGTCTTTACTTTCTTTTCTAGTTTGTCCTTAATGGAGAAGATCTATCATTCTTTGCTCATGCTGAAATTCAAGTCAGCTTTCTGCTGTATTCTTCAGTAGTGAAGATAATGATAACAAATGATCATCAGTGAAATAATTTTATTCTTTAAAATGGAGGAGCAGCTCATGTATCTGTTATTGTCCATTGTAGCCTTTCAAGTTTCAGGAAAAACAAAATAAAGCAGTTCTCTCCAAGAACAATGATCCTAAACCAAGCAGAAAGTTTTATTAATTTAGCAGCTCCAAATTCACATTAACTATAGCATGGTTAAAATATAAAAGTATCTAGAATTTTGAGCAATGTAATAACAAGTCTTTAAAAGCCTTTAAATTTTAAACATAAATGGATAAAAATATAAAACTTCTTTCTTTACTAAGCTAGGCAGTCTACACCATGTCTTATATGCTTTAGGAGAAAAATTTTGGTTTCAAGCCACATCTTCTAGGCTCCAGATCAGAAGTTACATTAAAGTATGCCAAGGTCTTGCCCCCAGTTGTATTCCTTTAGGCAGTGTTCCAAGCAGTATTTCAGAAAGCATGAGGTGCACAGACCATTAAAAAAAATCATTTGTCCATGACAAGCAGGAAATGAAACAACCTCTCTCTTGACATAAGTCAAGTCACTTAGTCTAGCTCCTGACACAGCTACATCCAAGGTGGCTAGACAGTGAGTCAAGTGAAAAGGGATAAAGGGAAACACTGACTGTCACTGGAGTTCAAGAGAAGTGTTAGCTTGTATTAGATTTTATTTTGCAATTTTTTTTAAAAAAATACTATTATTAGTCTTATTTGCAAAGATTCTTGCTTTATAAAACCAAGAATTAAACAAAGTTTTGTAAAATATTGTCTTTCAAGAAAGCTAAACAAATAATGTTTTCACTTATAAATTCTTTCCCTGGAAGTGTAAAACTATAGATAGAACACAGCCTGGAAAAAACACCACTGAACAGAATTCCTCCTTTGCTTACTGACAGCTAGACACCAGTGTTGAGAATGAAAGGAAATAACTTCTAAAAGTTAGTAGCCAGTCTGATAATTGTGATATCAAAGACTAACGTGTTGAAAAGTATATGAACAGCTTCAGTGATTCTGATAGATTTGCAGACTTTTCAACAAATTTATATTTAGCTTGTTGATCTCCACATTTATGTTACTATGCTGTCTGATTATATGGAGTGGTCTAAATGAGAAGTCAACAACGCCTTTATGGATAGTCTGAAGCCTCCTTGCTCTCAGCCTTCCTCATTCCTTTTTCTATCCCTCACGCTTTGAGTGCCAGGAGGTAATATCAGCCCTGTCTCACCTCTGGTCATAGAAGTTTTCCCTTCTAAGCCTAGGAATTTTCTTCTACACTCCAAAATACAGATAGGTGAGATTCTGCCTGGCACAGGCTAGAGCAATGTGTTGAGGTTACCAGAGTATTAAATCTAGACCTGCATGTTTTGCTGTATCACTAAGCAGAACTAGCAGTACCTCAACCTGGGTGGGTGTTTGGAACTGATGGGAGTTTTGTTGCTCAATTAAATGAAGATGGGATTTCAACACCAACCCAATATGTTCCCCCAGGCTATAACCAGTCTCTAAGTGAAAGAGTTCAACCTTATCCCTGTCAATCAGCACAATAGTATATTGACAACTGTAATACTGGAATGAAAAAGTAAGGACCAACTTAATTCCAGTTACTTCCCCTAGATCTGTCTGTGACCATCCATACCAAGATTACTGCAAAAAGCCAGGGCATTCGCAAGTAGAAGAGTCCTTCATCCTTCTGCAGAGCAAACAATCTGATCAGATCAGCTGCCCAGGCAACTGCAGCCTTAGCAATCACATTTTTGAAGGTCTTATCTTAGGGAAAGATCTGAGGAAACTGTCTTTAAACATATCCTTCTATAATCCAAGCTATTTTATCCTCCTATTTGTTTAAGGCTACAAATATATATATATACACACACCTATATACACATATAAAACCCCTAATAAAACATTTAGACCACTTCCCATGAAAACTTTATTGGTGTCACTATGACCTTAGAGATACTTTACCAAAATTTTTGATATCAAAACAGCTCAGCCTCATAAATTGTTTATTAAAATATTCCGATTGTCACTGACCAACAAAGACTTCCTCAGCTATTCTAAACACCTTCTAGTCTAACAAATTACTTCATTACCTAGCTGCTTTGCCCTATTATTGTCTTAAAAACCAAATGTATTACTCTCTATCAAAGACAAATAATTTCTAGTTTTATCTCTGTTAAAAACTCTGTCAGCTAGAATTCCAGATGATTGGTTCATTTTTCCTTACCCTATTGTTGATTGCTAAGAAATTCACAGGTTCACTAAGAGACTTCCTGTGGACATCAGTGTGTTGCAAATGAGACTTATAAAGAGATTTTGTTGAACTGCATCTGCTGGCCAAAGAAGGGAAAGCATCCATGTCTTTATTCCCCTCTATTGTACTTCAGGTTAGTATCAAATTTCACCAATGCACAGGAAAGAGACAACGACAGTTTTTTGAGGTAAGAGACACAAAAGTAAATAAATAGAAACGTTAAACTAGTTTGACAGAAATAATCAGAGAGAGTTTGGAAAGGAATAGGAAACTAAGCTGAAAGTCAGAGAGAGAGATGCTTTGGTTTCTCATTTTAAATTTCTGAATACTTCAAAAGAGAATGGTGCTCAGTTATTTCTGCTTTTGGTGCCCTTATTAATTTCAATCATATTATCACAGCCATTTGCTTAAACATATGGGCTGTTTGAATAACAAGGGTCATGTGAATACAGACAACGGGACAATTATATTATACTGTCTTTAAAAGGTTTATGAGGGTGTGAGATTTTTTTAGAAAATCTAAAATGTAGAAATAACATTATTAATGGAATTGATCACCTGAAAAATGGTGTAAAGTGTATTCTAGTTTCAGCTATGTGTCGTGTAAATACTCAGTGTCATCATAGACCAGTTTTTCAACTATTGTAAATTAGTACAGATCCCTTTAAAACATTTTATGACCCCTAAGGATCTGCCCCAAAAAAATGTATCTGAGAGTTAGTGCAATTCTAATATATAGCCTGTCATCAGCAGAACTACTTATAGAAAACATTTTGTCATGACAATTTATTGAGTTTTTCTTTTATCCTGAGAAAGGCAACCTGTAACTTAAAGTCTTCAAATGAAAGAGCTACTTTCATTTAAATTTATGTAACAAACAAAAATAAAGTGCTATTTGCAAGTACCAGTGAATGAACAAAATTGAAGAAATATTTGGTAATTGGTGTTATGAATTAAAAGAATATATTCTTTGTATTTGAAAGAGAAAGAGAAAATTGCAAACATTGATTTCAGAATAGAAACAATTCCCTTTATTGTCTGGAAAGTGCTCATCAGGGAACAATAATTTTCACTCACAGTGATCTCTTGGTATTTATGCCAAAAAAACAAATCAGGAAATAGACTTCTTTTCTATAGCTACATTGTCTCCAGTTTTGAGGTCTCCTATATGTTTGCTGCATTCTGTAAAAAAAAAAAAAAAAAAAGAATGCTGCTGTAAATAATTTCGAAACACCCGCAATTAAATGTATACACTGCTGAAAGTCTACAGCCTACAAAAACTGGTCTGTAAAAGTAGTCTGTGGAAGATAATCAATCATTAAGTTGATTAGTTTTCCCTTTACAATCATTATCTTTAGGGAAAGAAAGTGGGAACTTAATGAGCTCTTTAAACCAGACTTTTCTCTCCAGGTTCTCTTAATTTCTGTTAACTTCAGTAGAGTTGCGTGATCATGGGAATGGGCCTGTGTACACTTGATTATCTGTTTAGAGCTACATGATGTTGGCAAAAGTCAAAATCATCACATTTTTATTAGTCAGAGAATTGGGGGCTGAGATATTATGGATAATGGAATAAATCTGAAACAGAAGTATTACCTCTGGGTCTGAGCTGTTCTGGTCTAGAATGGTATAGTCATGTCCATGAAGGGCTGTGAGTAGTTACTAAGCTGTCCTAGAACAGAAAATATTGCAACTACACATTAAACACATATTACCTGGTAATTCACACCCAGAAACTCATAGAACCATAGAATAAATTAGGTTGGAAAGGACCTCTGGAACTGAAGCCATTGGTCAAAGCCAACTTCAAAGTTAGATCAGGTGACCATCCTGTTATTGTAATTGTCTCTTACCCTTTCTCCGTCCCTTTCCAGGAAGAGTCTGTCCTCTACAACTGTTATGTACTTGAAGACAGCAAGTAGATTCCCCCTCAGCTTGTTCTTCTTCAGGTTGCACAAACCCAACTCTTTCAGTCTCTTCTAGTGTTATGCACAACAAGCCTTATAGTCACCATGATTGAATCTTTCCAGTTTATGTAAGCCTTTCTTACACCAGGGAGCCCCAAACTGGACATAGCTCTCCAGGTGTGCTTTCACAAGAACTTAGCAGAGGTGAATAATTGCTTTCTAACTTTAAACGTGTTCTTACATTTCCAGTATTGAAACTCCATAGAGACTAAAGTAAGAGATCATAACCTTTTTAAAGAAATCCTTGAGGATTCCCAGGCAAAAGGGGAACTTCATCTGGCAGCCTTACCAGACAAAGGGTTAATGTGGTCTCTTAGCAGCCCCTTAATATTGTTTCTCCCGAGCTTTCTATTGGGGTGTTCTCAGGTGCATGTGAAATGTAGAAAAGTGAAATGTAGAAAATTAATTTAGATACATGGTTAGCAGGTAGTTTTAAGTTATCATAATTCTAAAGGAAAAATATTAATGGAAAATTCATCAGCTTACCACTTTCAACTTCTAAAAGGGGTTTTATAATCATCCTGTTTCCATTTCACATCCACAGATGATAAGTATAATGTTTTAATTTTAACCTGGGCAGACAACTTGCAGAAATGTGATTTGATTGAACTCTGTTGTGACTGAAGATTTCTTTTGAAGATCCAGCACCTTAGTGAGAATATTGAAACTCAAGTGAATAAATAAAAGTTGAACATCAATAAGGATGAGGAAACTCAAAGTTAAATAAAATAAGATATTATAAGACAACCACAGGATATTTAAATGTGTAACACAGACTTTATAATGAAAGAAAGGAAGGGATGTAATTAATTTATAACCACAGAAGGTATAGATCAATCCAGGAGGCAGAAGAAAAATTAGTTGCCTGTATTAAAAAAGTTTTGTAGCCATGACCACAGATAGGATAAAATGGTGCTGTGTTACAACCCTGTCTTCCTGGTTTGCATGACAGGAGGATCTGCTGCAATGTTTTATAATGTTCACGATGTATATTCTATAGAATTATAGTTGACTGTACATCAAGAGGCCAACTAAGAGATAACATTATTTGTTACACCACAAATTTCAGGTCCGTGAAATCTTCAGGTTTTCTTAGAAAGTCATGTCCCATCATACTTGCATATGGAAATGCAAGGGATTCAGCTGTTTTGGCTATGCCTCTGGATTATGATAAGGTCATATTTTGGTTAGGACTGATGCCCCTGCCCATGTGCAGCACAGGGCTCACTTTCCTTCTTGTCTCATTTGTTTTGTGATATGCGACATGAGAGTTTCTGTTGTGCTCTACAGGATAAATCTGCACAAGGGCTACAAATTTTTGCAGCTGGATCTACACTTGTTGCTGCTGCTTTCTTATAGAAATCACTTCTATTTCATTTTCTAGTGTACATATTGTACATATTTACAGTGTACTAATGACAACCATAAAGTATGAACCTAATCAGAAAAAATTAAGAGCTTTCCAAACACCCATGAATTATGGGCTTTTGGATGACCAACAAAAGATGTTTTCTGTGCTTCACAGAATATGAGTTTTTACATGGAGAAACAACCATAGATTACTAACCACAATTGGCTAGCATTTTTTTCTTTTGGTAATCCAATTTATCTTGAAATGCAGAGCAATGGCCATCACTGGTACTTTATCATTGTAATCATGACTGAGGATATTTTTCAAAAAAAACCCCACATCAAATATCTAATCAGTCCAATAAATGCAGAAATGTTTATGGCTTCCTGTCCCGTTCTTGCAATGAACAATCATAGAATCACAGAATCATTCAGGTTGGAAAAGACCCTTGGGATCATCAAGTCCAACCATCAGCCCTACTCTACAAAGTTCTCCCCTACACCATATTCCCCAACATCTCATCTCAACGACCCTTAAACACATCCAGGGATGGTGACTCCACCACCCTCCTGGGCAGCCTATTCCACTGTCTGACCGCTCTTTCTGTGAAATTTTTTTTCCTAATGTCCAGTCTAAACCTCCCCTGTTGCAGTTTAAAGCCATTCCCTCTTGTTCTGTCACTAATCACCTGTGAGAAGAGACCAGCACCAACCTCTCTACAATGTCCTTTCAGGTAGTTGTAGAGAGTGATGAGGTCTCCCCTCAGCCTTCTCTTCCTCAAACTAAACAGTCCCAGCTCCTTCAATCGCTCCTCATAGGATTTATTCTCCAGGCCCTTCACCAGCTTCGTTGCCCTCCTCTGCACTCGTATCTCTTTTGTATTGAGGTGCCCAAAACTGGACACAATACTCAAGGTGTGGCCTCACCAGTGCAGAGTACAGGGGCACTATCACCTCCCTACTTCTGCTGGTCACACTATTTCTAATACAAGCCAGGATGCTGTTGGCTTTCTTGGCCACCTGGGCACACTGCCGACTCATGTTCAGCTGCTTGTCAATTAGAACCCCCAGATCCTTTTCTTCCACACAGCTCTCCAGCCACACCTCCCCAAGCCTGTAGTGATGCATGGGGTTGTTGTGGCCCAAGTGCAGGACCTGGCACTTGTCCCTGTTGAAGCTCATCCCGCTAACGTTGGCTCACCGATCCAATCTATCCAAGTCCCTCTGTAGTGCCTCCCTATCTTCATGCAGATCGACACTCCCGCTTAACTTGGTGTCATCTGTGAATTTACTGATAATGCACTCTACGTCCTTATCAAGATCATCAATAAAGATGTTGAACAGAAATGGTCCCAACACTGAGCCCTGAGGAACACCACTTGTGACCGGCCGCCAGCTGGATTTAGCTCCATTGACCACCACTCTCTGGGACCGTCCATCCAGCCAGTGCTTGACCCAGCAGACCGTCATCAATGCTTGATGGGGCTGCCATTTTGATGTAGGATGTTTGAGATCTAACTTTGGAATTAATTTTGGTGAAACTGCCATTGGAAGTCCCAAGAAGATTTGATAGATACAAAAGCTGCAATCAAAACAAAAAAATAATCACCTGCAAGAGACACCTCACACCACACTTACATTATAAGCACCTTTAGCAGAAGAGAGTAGATTTAGGACAATAATACAGCTCCTAAGTAGGATTTCCGAGCATATCAGATGTTCTGAGAGAAAAAAGTTTTTAAATTTGAGTGCACTGATAATTGTCCATATAAAATATTTAACAACTTATCATATTACAGCCACAAATAATAGCTGAAATGTCAAGTTTCATCTGCCTACAAGAAGCATACTCATCTATGAGCTATGGAGACCTTTTGTCTGCATTTCACACAGTACCTGTTTCAATGTACATAAAGTTTCTGAAAATTGCCTTAGGACAGTTGACCAAACTTAGGGAACTGTTTTGATGGAAAAGTGTTGCCAAAGCAGCTCTTCATGACGACAGGCCAGGTATATGTCAGAAACTGGAAGTATGTCTGAATTGCATAGCACAGGTCTTGGCTGAGGATCAGTTCGGGAATAAATCTTTGTCAGCTGACTGAAGTGATGGCAGCCCTTAATGTGCTCTTAACTTAAATCAAGATCTAGGCAAACCTGCAGTGCAAGAAGAGAGATGAAAGAGGATTTTCATGTCACTAACTTTAGCACCAAAGTAAGTTTTCCAAGATGGGATTCTCCACTCTTCTTATACTTAACAGAGAATACCATGAGCCTCCAGAGGGAATTTAGAAATCAGAAGCAACAGAGACACTATGCCCCAAACACAGAATAGTCTGTGGAGGCACCCACTTCTAATTTAAAAATACAGGATGTCTAAGCATCAAAATTATGTCTAAAACCAGATAGCATGAATGCTCCCCAAAACTCCTTTCCTTTCCATTTCTGTTGAGAGTCAGAAAGGACAAGCAATGCTCAAATATTGCTGGTGGGAGTGGGGAAGAGGTTCATAAAGCAAGCTTTTTTTTTTTTTTTCCCAGCTTCCTCACTGCTCTAGATATTTTTCCCTTTAGTTCCTGAGTTTTATTTATCAATACTCATCCCTAATGAAGAAAAAGTAGTACTTTGATTCTCCTTTTAGCCTTTGTAGTAAAAACTGGATCTGTAGATTTTCACATAAGGGTAAAACCCCTGGGCAAACAGAAGTGAACTTGATGTTGTTAACTTCAGGTAGTACTAAAATAGTACAAAAGGTATTGCAGAGGCTTTTTACTTTCCCAATTTTATTGCAAACAAGTCCTAACAACTCTCTTGAGAGCAAAAGATGTCTAATACTGATCTCTTTATAGTCAATTCATCCAGTAACAACAAATTAACATTATCTTGACATTCTGTGCATTGTTCTAGTTATTTTCAGTTGTTGTTATTGTAACTGCTTTAAGGCATCATGCTGAACACAGATTCAATTTCTAAAGTACCTGAAGGTACTGTCAGTATTAAGGAAACATGCCAAGGTTCTCATCAAGTAGACTATGGCAAAAAATAACACAAAGCTGAGCTGCAAGTCAAAAATTAAACATCTTCCAAAATGTTTGGCAGAAAGTAATGCAGCTGTAACAGCGTACCCAGAGTTAAATCTACTGTAGCAGTCACAGTGAACATAGAGGACAGGGAAGAGCATTCCAACTATGTTCAGAAACCAGATTTTTTTTATACAATACACTGATTACCTCCTGGAAAATATTTTCTTTTCCATTTCATAAAGGCTGCCACTGAAGGTAATGGCAAACCTGTGGGTCATTTGAAGTATGTTTTTGCTTTAAAAAGTTCATTTAAATATATACATCCCCTGCCCTATGGTTATCAGCTTTTCCCTCCATAAGGCTTGGTATTTAAGAAAAAAGATTTTTTAAATTAAATTTGCACTGAAAATGTTAAACTCTTACTGATACAGTTGTCAAATATCATGAATTACCAAAATCCTAAACAAACAAGGCTGAAGCATTTCAATTCAATTTGGTGCTAATGCAGTTGTCCAGGAGTAGTTTTTTACCTTCTTAGGCTCACATGGTTTTAGTATCAAAGATAAGAACATCAAGGTACAATGTATATATATGCTTTTTTCATCTTATAGGGTGAGAACTTGACAAGATATCAGTACAAAGATCTGCTACCTTCACTTTCATCATTGTTTTTATTAAGGAATCCGAGAGGCAGAAGGTGGACAAAGGGGTCTTCATGATTTCTTGAATGGTATAGAGAAGTCCTGATTGTGAGGAGTTTATATTTTCTTTAGTTAAAAGGATAATTTGGCCCAGAATTTGGAAAGACGTTGTTTAATGATGTTGATTACCAAGTAGTTATATTTTTAAAATCATTAAACCTCTGTAGTCTCTAGAAATATATAATTGCATCAGCCAAGGCTATTGTAATTGTTTTTTCTTAATGCAAGTCCAATAACCTGATAATTACTATCTGAGTCACAGAGGACTATTACCTCTTCTTCCAGGAAACAACATGATTAAAGTTAGGCTACTCAGTTTCTAATAGTAAATAATCATTAATAAAGAAGGAAAAAGAAAAGGAGAAAACCCCGTGTGTAAGCAAGCAATAAAAATTGTTGCTTCAGAGGCAATCTTTGCATGTTTGTCACTGGAGTGCTTTTTACAGACATTACCATTTTCAGATTAGATTTTCCTTACTGTGGGCAGCATCCTCCAAATAACTATGAAGTGTATTATTCCTCAGATCAAAAGCGAGTTCTTTCATAGCTGACTGATCAGGCTTTGTTGCTTTGTTTTTCTCTGAGCTTCTGATATTTGTCCATATCTGTGATATGAAGTGAAAGGAAATATAAGACATATTGAAGTAGGGCAGCAGTGTGGTGGAAAAATATAACCAAACTATACTTGGGAATGTCCTTTTCATACATCCAGAAAAAGCATTGCAGTCAGGTGTCAACAAGCAGCTCACAGGATATGTAGTTCAGGATGAGCTACTGCATTAAACAGAACTTAAAAGAAATATGAGACATTTTTTTCTTATGTAGTGTCCCCAGTGGACTGACTCTTGTCTTGGAGTCACTCATAGTTCTAGAAGCAAGTGTATATTTGTTTACAGTCAGCTGAAGTACAATGGGAAAATCAAAATCAAAACCAGATAAACTTTGAAATTGGCTTTTTGCAGAATGAAATTTACCTACACAGAAAAATAGGTCTAATTATTGGTATAATTCATGCTTTTTATAGAAGAGTAGTCTATGAGTCACTGAAGTTTTGTTTAACATCTATTTTGAGAATGTCTCCAATAGAAAGTTTTCACTCAGTGTATGAACCCTGAGAAGAGAATGTCAACCAAGAAAATGAATTGACTTCTAGGAATAGAGTTAAGGAAATTATTTTGGTTTTCCCATACAAAAAAAAATTCTCGTATCAAAGTCCCAGCTGAACAAGCCCCTCCAGAGCCACAGAAACAGTGACGTCTTCCCCCTGACTTTGCCTCTGCAGCTGATCTCTCAGATCTGGGGCAGCATCCAAACAAACCAAAGGAGAGTCTCTGTTCTGGAGCTAGTACTCAGAAAGCATGAAGGAGCAAGCTGTTGGACTGGATGTAACAGGGGATGAAAACAAAAAAAACAAATGAGAAAAGAGCATAATGGATTGAGGGGAAGAAGTTGGGAGAGGAGATGGGACTGGCTGCCTAAGAAGACTGGAGGGAGCAAATGGAGAAGGGAAGTGTTGGGACTTGGAGCTCTGCAAATCTCTAAAAAATGTGATTTTTCTCCCAACTTCCTTCAGTCCACAGAGATGAGGATCACCTATTCTTTCTATCAGTTACACCAGTAGACCTAGTGATAAGTTTTAAGTTGAATGTATTTCCCACACAGATCATGGAGGTACCAGTGCAATGACATATAATGCAAATGGCATGGTTAACATATAGGTTTTAGAAATATGTAAAATCACACACACAAATATATACCTCCAATTTTATTACCTCCTTTCTCAAATCCCCACGAGTTAGGATTTACCAGAAAAACATTCTTTCACTTTAATTCAGTTCCCTTATGCACAGATTTTCTAATATATATTTTCATTTAGAAATGACGCTTCATTATTTTCTCCCCAGACTTATTGTGCATTCAACATATGTCCACACAGCTGGCAAAACCCCTGTGCAGGTCTAAATTTGTGCCTTCACTAGCTGATCATCCATGCTGTTAAATGACAAGCCCAGGCTGTCACCTCCTGGCTTGCAGCCTGAAACCATCTGGGAACCACAGAGGAAATCTTGTCCCACAAGTGGAGTGGTGGATTCACGGAAAAAATCTGGCTTGGTGGCTACTGCTGAAAGCTGAGAGGCAGTAAGAAAATGGCTTCATAAGCTGTTGTAAAGCTATAAATGAGACTTTGAGCTCTTACAGATCTTTTCAACCCAAAATCAAAGGGTTTTGAAATAGTTTCTGGTAGTTTATAAATCTATAGTTGTATACAAGTACCCCTCCCAATTCTTTCAATAGCTTTAGGTAAGTGATTTAAACATACATCTTTGCTCAGGCACTGGACCGTAGCATGGGTGTCAGAGACAAGTGTCTTTTGAAGGGTCCTTCTTCCCCATCCCACAACCATGGTGTCCAACCACAGACTGCTGGGATACAAGTGCAAGACACACAGCACGCCAAAGTCGTACTATGCCAAAGCCCTGAGACCAGGGGTGGGACAAATGACAGGTAGTCCTATGTCACCTGTTTTCTGTTTCATTGCAACATTTCTATAGTATACAGTGAGTAATGCAATGCCTAAGGACATCCATTGATCAATGAGGATAAAACAAAGGCTCAAATAATTGCTTATTCTGCAAGCACTGAGCATTTTCTGCACTAAATGAAGCAAGGGTTGGAGAAAAAGTGTGTCATATACTTTTGAATTATATGCATCAGAAATTGTATGTACAATGGCTTAGAGTAAGGCATCACCTACAACTATAATTCTGCCACTTTCTAACTGTTGAAATTTTGAATTCGCAGCCTTTAAAAGTGCTCAGTTATCTTTGCTTGAATCTTTTGTCTATTATGTATATATGCATACATCAGAATTGCTACTTGGACCAGTTTGAACGAGTATCGAATAAGCTTTTTGATTGTCAGTTCTATTAAAATTTAGTGCCATTATAGCAATAACTTTTCTACTTATTATGTTTTTTAACAATATTACAACATAGACCTTATTTCAGCCAAAAAGAATATCCATACACTGCAAATAATGTGGGATTTTTTTCAGAAATCATATATGCAGTATCTTGTTCTAATCTGTATATACAAAAAATAACTGCATTTTCTGTGATAGAAGATCATAGTTTCATATGTTTTATATAGATTCAATTCATATTCCAAGTGCAGTAAGAAGACAGCTGTTGGAAAATACATTGATCTTACAAACTGTGAAAACATAAAGACTATAATTCAGGATTCCTTTTTGTGTCAACAGGATTCCTCCACACTTCAACAAATCTATTCTGCCTTCTGCTGATCCCTGCATTTTGTTCCAAATTGCTAAATGAAAGCCTTTCCCTTGGTGACCAAAATGACCACTTTGTATACTGCATGAGTGATGTTTTTAATTTCTCTCTCTGTTACTTTGGACATGTATTAGAAAACAAATGGGTATAACTGTACACTTATGGAAACATAAATAAGCGTGCCACTTACGCTGAGAACAGCCACAGTGAGTAGCATTTAGTAACTTCGGCAGATTCTTTTGACCTTGAAAGCAACTACTGCACTATGTAAGCTAACACATGAGAAACGATTTTAAAACAAAATATATTTCCAGCTCAATGAGAGAGAAAAGTCAATCTATTTAAAAGCTGTGCTCTCTTCTTTTTTTGCTTATGCTATCACAAATGCAGGTACAATAAAGAAAAAGGTAAGATTTACAGTTTTGTTTTCCTATCTTGACTCCAACAGAGACTGACATGCTGTCTTTGTTAAAGACTTATTAAACACATACGATTACAACCATAAAATGTTGTTATTGTTTTTATTATCTTATTAGGGTTATAAAGTTTTATAGATTAGATGGAATATTAAAATGCCTCAATAACACCAGTATACACATTCCCTTGGGAACAGTCAAAAAGAGCCAAATTATATTCCAGAAAGCTAGTGTAAGAGCCAACACACTTCTTCAGTTGTACTTGTAGTTCCAGTATGAAATAAAGCATTTTGGTTATGATGATTAGGTCTTCCTAACTGTCTCGATGTACTTGAAAAGAATGTGGTCTGAAAAATGAAACATTATTTTAATATATTTGACTAAATTCTACATCAAATCATATCCCCAAAGACTTATATCTGGCTGCTAGCTTTGATGAAAACAGATTTTGAACCACTATACTGAAAATCCTTCATTTTGGTATCTCACTTGCAGCCCTGAGAGGTAAGTAAAAAACACTAGGCCCATAGCTTCAAAGCTATTTAGGATCTGTGGCCTACTGAAATTGGTGGAATGTTTGTTAACTGATGTCTGGAGGAATTTACAAATAACTCATATTTAATATTATATGTATTAATATACTGTCCAACTGTAATATACTACTAACAAAGAGATAGATACTTTCATTTTCCTAGTATAGAATTTTCAGTTCACTTTTTTTTCTTTTTTTTTTTTAAGGAAAAATTGTCAGTAACCCACCATGTTCCAGTGCATCCAAGTAGACACGTAATTTAGTGGAGCTGTCAACACATATTACTGGGAAACTGCACCTTGTTTTTCTTCATTTTCTAGTCATGTACCAGAGGTGGAAAGACTAATGTTGTCACAATAGAAACAGAGAAAAACAACAGAACTGTTTTGTAATTTTTACCACCAGAAGGCAGAGCAGCTGCAACTATGTAATAGCTCTGCCTTTAAAATGCTTTAATATGTCTTTCATTGTGTGGTAGGATATTTACTGTACCCAGACTGAATATCACCGTGAAATGAATGTTTTGAACACATGAAATGTCACTGACATATGTAAACGTGCAACAAAAAACAACAAGGATTTTCACAGATGCTGTGAAAATACTTACATTGTAGTCATTCCACTTTCCTATTTTGTGCTTTGTAGTTTTATCTTCTGCTTTCTAATTCCACATTTCTTTGTTTGACTAACTAATGTACAAGAGAGATCAGACCAAACATACCAAACAATGTGTAAGAATCTGTTTTCTTGACACTTGTCTGTTCTTATCCTTTTTCTTTTTTTCCTTGTATAACCTCAATATTTTTTTTAATAAGAGATGCCCTATTCATTACATATATATCTCATTTGAAAGATTTCTGAGAAAAGTGGTTTTCAAGTTGGTTGACTGGACTGACTTCTGTTTCCCTAAACCAGTAGTGTAGAGTAGCTACATTACATTAAAAAAAAAAAAAAAAAATTAATCCACCTTCAGCTGTACAACATATTCAGTAGTTTACATTGGACTTGTCATATACCCATCCATGAACTGGGAACTACAGTATGAGAAGTTCACTGATATCTTCCACGAAAAGGCAGATTGCATATTTGTTCATCACCCTAGTTTAGATGTAAGCCATGCTCTGTTGCACTCCAGTTGAAATATCTTGTTACAATTTCCAATTGTGATTTCAAGCAGAAGAAACAGCTATAGAAAAGTTTCACATGGTTAAGGATTTTGTACTGAAAATATTCAATTATTTGACATGATTTCAGGCAGTGTTACAGAAAAATGAGGAAAGCTAATTGTGAATTTTAATCATTGTGTCACAAAACCTCAAATATTAACCACTTTATGGAAAACACCTCTAGTCTAACCAATTAAATTTGTTTTAATAATATTATTCAGTATGATTGAAAAAAATTGCTCTGTAGATGTTTATAGTTTGATTTGTGCGAATAGTGTGACTTTCTAATGGACGGCATTTCAATTTTAAAAATTAATACTATAGCATATCATTAGAGTACGCTTTCAGTGCTTTACGGAAAGCAGAGTGACAGCTCTCAAAAAACATTGGTTCATGTGAAATTATCAAAGAATTTCCCAATAGGAAAAAAATACTTACAACCCTCCAAAGGAACCCTTTTAGCTCCAGAATTAACTTTTTCCATCTGATAGAGCAACATCTCCTCCTCAAAAGGCTGACTGCCATTCATATCTGAGCCAATTGACATGAGAGAAACTTACAATAATTGGCTTTTTCAATGAGTCCTCAGCTTCTCCTGTTACTCACTGTACCCACAGTATGAAAACCTTAGCTGCATAAGTGTCTCTTCTTATGGCTTCTTCCTCTTTTTGCTCCACCTCTTTTGCTCTGGGACTACAGCCTGGTGGTACAATATAAACACTTTGGTGTGTTTTAATGTGTTGTACAGTGGCTACCTTCTCTTCTCACTATTGCTTGCCTATAAAGTGCATCTACCCATTTCTGAGGCTTAATGACAAAGGTATAAAATGGACTTCAGCATTTTTCTATCTGGCCCAGTATGCACTGCAAGTTTTTCCATAAAGTGAGGATTTATTTGAGCACACATAAGTATTATCTTTCTTATAACAAATAAATATAGAAGACAAGCTCTGAACCCTTTAACTTAACTACTTTTGAACACTAAAGTAGGTATAATGTATGCATTATTGATGAAACACATCACATTTCCTTAGAAGAAAAAATGTGATGGCAAATCCACCCACCACATAACAAAATTTACAATATAAACAAAACAGAAAACTACATATTTTAAATAATACATATAAATAAATGTGTTTAAATCAGTTTTATACTGTACCATTTATAAATCTAAAAATAGTATATTTTTTAAACAATCCTGTGATTTGAAAAGAAATTAATATCTTTGTGTTCAGGAGTATTGATTGTTGCAAGAAATGATCCAGAATCAATGTTCACTTCTTTACATTTACTTCCAGCATACGATACTTAAGATACATCCATTTTTTCAAATGAATCTTTAGGATATTAATCTATTACTAACAAAGGTAACCACAAGTATTTTTCAATACCACATCCAACAGATACACTAAAGGGAAAAAAGACAGCCAGAGGAACCATTATCTGCATGTTCAAACTACATATGTGATTTTAGTTTAAACCATATGTATCTGGAATGGAGGTACATAAAATGTATATACAATCAAATCTGCATAGGTGGAATTTTTGCATGTAGGTACAGCTTCATTCATGTCAGTTAATTGCTCCGTGGATACAAGTATCCAATCGAATAGATTACGGTCCCTAATTCTTGAGTGAAGTCCTACCTAGATAAAAAAGATGGTTGAAACAGAGATCACCATCAGAAGAGCAATACATATTCTTCACAGTCATATTTACAGTCTGTAGAAGCCAATGCCTTTCAATGATAAAGGAAAACGTTCTATAAAGCAAAATGGGAAAAACATCTAACTAGAAGTGTCAGTAAATCCATATGACACAATGGGGCTGGAAAACCTTTCTGATGATATTCAAGGATATGATTTTACAACATAAAAAACATCAAATAATTAAAAATATGTAATATTATTTTCCTTGTAAAAACTTGAAAATTTCATTATTTTCCCTACAGTTGTCTTTTATGTCTATTTCCTCTGCTTTAGAAACTGGTTCCTATGTCTTCTGCAATTAACATTTTTATATTTTCAACTGCTCATTAATTAATTTCACATTAGTGTTCAGTGATATCGGTACTGTTCTATGTTTTAATGTTCTTCAGATAAATCTAACTACTCAACAAGCTGAAAAAATTTTAAGGATTCAGAAGTATTTTTCTCTACTTCTTTGATAATAATTCAATAGGATACACCTTTGTAAGAGATACTTTCTGAAATACAATTAATTTGTATTCTAATGCACTAAAACTGGTAATGACACCTGTAAAAACAAAGCCAAAAGTGCTGTCTAGCTCGTAATCAATGACAACACTATGATTTCCTCACAGAGAACAAACTTTGTTGTGATTCTGATCTATACTTCATTTACTGCTGTTACTGTTGCTAGTAAAATCTTATTAACCATTCACCAGTAGATTCTGTAGCAGACAAGGACAAGAACTAAAGAAATATAAAATATACTTTAGTCATTAGCAATATCATTGCACAAAAATGATTCCCTACAACAATTTTTAAAAAATTAAAGAAACAGTATTTTAGGTGTTATTTGAGAAAGGACTTTACACTTAAATAGAATTTCACTGATTTTATGACTTCATCTAGTCCATAGAAAAATACAGATTATTAGATTCTGTTACAGGCCATGATCATCTAGTCTATCCTTCAATAAACACAGAGTACAGAATCCCTTGAATTAATTCCTGTTTGATCTCAAGCATATCATTTAATAAAATATCCAGTATAGATTTATAAATATTCTCCAGAGATGGAGAATCCATTAGCTAAATGCTTACTATAGGCAATTACTTTCCCTCTTTGTTAGTTCTCTGTTAATAGATTTCTATTCCCAGGAAATTATTTATCGATTACACTGGGGTCATCCCCACAGACTTGTCTTTCATTAGACGTATTGTTTGAGCTATGTATTTCAGTGAGAGCCATGTTTTTCCATCCCTTCATCATTCTCAAGGTTCTTCTCTGAACCCGCTCCAATTTCTCAACATCCTTTCTGCACTACAGATGCTGTACCCTGTCTCTGTGTTCCAGCAGTAATCACTCCACTCTCAATATGAAATACAGTCACTTGATGTTTCCTCAGTAAGCCTCTTTGTACGCAAAAGGGTTTTTTTGCCTCAAGCTTATTAAGTGGTTCAAATCCCTTCTTCCAGTCCACTGACAAAAAATGGTAAACTATGCACAGTCCGTTCCTCTGGGACACTGTAAGAAACACATCTCAGTGTAGAACTTGCTACATGCCTTGCAGAAGTGTAAGCCAGATTCTGCAACCCTATTACTTTTCCCAGCAACCTTGCAAATAATTGGAAGTTTGTTCTTTCAGTATAACGATTCTACTTCCTTATACTCCTGTTAATTGGTGTTTATTTCATTATCCTACTTCAACTGATAATTAATCACACCCCATCTCAGCTCAGACTCAATGTCATGCCAATACAGTTTACAATTACCACAGTAACTTTTTCCTTCCTTTGTTGAATGTCTTCTACTTTTGTGGAACTTCTGTAAATCTTTTTAAAGCTGATGACACCGTTCCAAAGAGCTTCTTTCTGGGGGCATAAAACTTCCAACAGTTGTACCTTATAAATTTTTATTTCTCCCATCAATTCAGATTTGGAGATTACTCTCAAAATTGTGTTAGCTCACTTCTAAAAGGGCAAAACCAACATTACCTGCTGGGCAGATGAGTAGAGATCATTTAAACAGGTGAATCAGATAGACGGTATTAGGTCTCAGTCAGCAGAGATAAAAGACTTACAGTGTGGATGGTGGCTTAAACCAGACTGAGCTCCTTCTTCAAGTTTTCCTGCTTTTGTATCAGTGAGTAGAAAATGACTGAGTTTGCATCAGTTACATAAGACAATCATCTGGGGTACTAAGAGGATTAAATTCCTATCTTTCCTATGTCAGTCATTTTAAAACCCTTTTTATTATCAAGAAGGCTTACACACACGCTTCATTTTAAACATCTTAAAATTATATCCACTCTCAAGTCTAGTGAGCCCATTGAAAGAAGATTCAGATCTTGGCCTTAATATAAATTCTGATTTCAGAGCCCAGAAGAGCTCACCTTAACACCTAGCAACCATATCTTTCGAGGAAGTTCTGAAACATTAAGGTTCATATGAGAATCCCAGCTTCTGTCACTGTCATAGACTTGTCCATCCCACTCGATCTTTCACAGCAAAACTTGAAGAATGTTTTGGCCAGAAAGAGAGCAAGAGGGGTAAATGCAGCAGTTTGCGTACTTTCTTGAGAAGGCCAGTCTTCCATCTCAGTCTCAAACGATCTGCCTAATAACTTTACATATATATTAGACAGAATATAACATTAGACAGAAATGTTTACCGAGGCAAGGAGTGGAGCTCAGTCTGCTGTCCATGTGCATACCCTGGCCAGTCGTGAACCACTGTGTCAGGAACACCTGTGGCTCTTTCACCCCAGGAGTCCTGTTTGCAACATGTGTCTTGAGTCAGGAGGCTGTAGCTTTATTTCTCTTCAAAAATAAAAGCAGTTCTTTACCTACTGTGTGACTGCTTTACCCACTGAACTGCTGTGTAGAAGAGAGTGAGCGGAACCATTTGACCTGCTATAAAAATGATCCCCTGGGACTGAATTATATTACTTGCACAAATCAAAACCTTACTAGATCTCTTTTTAGACCATAATAAATTTGAGATTCCCATGCCGGTATTGGTTGAAGTGCCCTACAAAAAGTGGTACTTGTTAAAAAGCTCCTAATTAATTTACTGAAGTTTCCTGTCTGAAAACAGTTTTGTGACACCCCTTGGAAGAGACTGTAACAAAAAGAATTGAATATTAGCAGTAAAAGATAATTTTGAATTAATCATTCTAACCTACCCAGCTAGCAATATCATCTTTCTGTGTTCAGACATTTCTGGACGTTGCAAAAACATAACCTTTTCTGAATCTAATTATATCTACAAAGCTGGTAGCTAAAACTAAGTCTTTGGCACATTTTTCATTAGTATGAATATTAAAAATCATCTTATACTTTCAAATATTTATTTTTTAATACTACTAAAAAGCAGTTGAGGATTTTCTGTATCTGCTTTTAATGTAATCTCAGCAAAATCTTAAGGATTTTTATAACTTTTCTATTTTCTGTATATTTTCCGTGGACTCAACTTTATTTGCCAGTTGTGGAAGAATTTGATTCTGCTAGGGACAATTTCTAACTGTGCATAACAATGACATCTATCCATCAAATTATTTTCCATAGCATATTATGTAAATTGTAGGTCAAAGCTGAACTGAAGCCAATTGTTGACAATGGTTGCCATCCACATTCTTTCATAAGAGCCTGATGCAGGATAGCTGCTAGTTTGTTTTGGATTAAATGGTTGAGGTTTTGATGTTTCACTCCGCTTCCAAAATCAGGAAGTATAGGATGCTTAATGAGGGAAGTGACAGACAAAAAAAAACTGTTAAGTAAGTTTCACAAGCCTGACTGGACCTGAGAAATTGTTGTTTACAGCTGTTTCTGTTTAGTCTCTGCTTTTGATAAGTTTATGAATCCATTGGAGAAAGTGTATTTCATCCATTTCCATGTGACGCACAGCTCCAGCACAGTCTCTGCTCATGCCATGAGCTCATCTGGCAGAAGTTCTTGCCATTGGGCCAAACCCATAACCTGCAGTTGAACTGTGCACAGGTTTGTATTGTTCACATGTTGAGATATCCAGCCTGCTCCGCAGGGCAAACACAGCTGAACCCCTCGGGTAATATGGTAGCACCTCTGGGAACGTGTACATAAGAAAGGGCAAAACACCACCTGGCAGAGAGAAGTGAGAAAAAAAAAAGTGTGAGAAACAGCCCTGCAGACACCAAGGTAGGAACAGTGGGAAGGGAGGAGGTGCTCCAGTTGTGGGAGCAGAGATTCCCCTGCAGCCCTTGAAGAGGACCCATGCTGGAGCATTTCATGAAGGACTGCAGCCCACGGGAAAGACCTACACCAGAGCAGAGAAAAAGCATGAGGAGGAAGGAGCAGCAGAGAGAAGCTGTTGTGGACTGACCACAACCTCTGTTTCCCATCCCCCTGTGCTGCTTGCTGGGGACACAGAGAAGAATCAGAAGTGAGGGAGTGGAGTTCATCCTGAGAAGGGGGGCAGGGGGAACAGACAGGTTATTTTAATTTTTGCCTTTGTTCCTTGCTATCCAAATCTATTTTAATTGCCAGTAAATTAAGCTAATTTTCCCCAAGTCAAGCCTGTTTTGCCCATGATGGTAACCAGTAAGTTATCTCCCTGTACTTTCTCAGCCCAGGAGCTTTCTTATCTTATTTTCTGCCACCTGGCCTTTTGAGGAGGGGAGATAGAGAGCAGCCAGGTGGGCATCTGGCCCTATTATTAAATAAATCCAAAGGATATGCATCAGTTGGGAGGATGAAGAAAATTATTAATAGTTACCTATCAGCTCAATGAGGTAAGATTCAGCGGTGAAAAATTAATATGCAAAGAAATAGTTTAAGATTGTGATTTGGGGCAAATACAAAAGGAGGGCAGTATTAAAATTGTGCAAACAGTTATCATTCTTGCATGTAATATTTTTTAAACAAAGGGGGCTTTTAAGCATGTTTTTTAAGATACCTTATCATTATCTTGCTGTCTCACTCTTACTACATATATACATGTTTATGTACATATGTGTATATATAACTGTTTATTAAGATATCTGTTTATAATGTTATTCTTAAATATTTATGTGTTATTCACATCCTTAATGTCCTACTATGCCAGAACAAATGTATAAGAGGATTTTTGCAGTAAATTCTCCACTTCTGTAATGGAAAAAATGCTCCTTTGACAGATTAATTATTAAAAGAGAACTCTGGCTGTTTACAGCATTTCAGATATTTGGAATGAAAATGCATGTCCTGCAGACAGCTAATGAGATAGTCAAATGTAATTTAACATGTCTTTGATTCTCAAAGATAGCTTCACCACGTTAGTGGTATGTCTGTATATTGGAGTGAAATTTATCTGTGTATCTGTTTGCAGCTGATCAGCTAAGTATTACTCTGAGCCATCAAAAAATACTTGCAGTAAGAATACATTAGAAATTCAGGCACAACATTTCAGAGGTTATTCCCTCTAATCTCATCCTTCAGCAAAAGGAGTCTTTCTGTCATAATTAATTTTAACACTTTGACCAATCAGTTCTGAAGTGACTGTCACTCCAGGCTGTTCTTGTATCAGCTTCAGTGGCTATTTTGTAGCTAGCAATCATTAGCTCTTTCACCATACTGTAATTTAGCTCTGAGTTCCTATTTTTTTTTCTCACATTCTGAGTCTTTTTTTGGAAAGAGACTAGAATAAAATTTCTTCTTAAGAGCACAGGGGTTGATTTACCTGATTTCCACCAATATGTCAGTATTACAACAAGATAAGCAGTGTTTTCCTTTAGTCACGGAATCAGTAAAAGAACAAAAGAATCAAGGTTGCTGTCAGTGGAAGTCACCATTTCTCAAAATCAAGATCTAATTATTAGTATGTTTTTACAGCAGATTCAGAGTCAGCTTTTTGCAGCGGCATCCTGTGTAATGTCAGGGTTTAAATTAATGTATATGCATAGAGTCAGCTGGTTATCAGGCATAAAAACATTTTTGAAACTACCAAAACAACCTTTCCAGGTATGTCAAGAGAGACCTTTTAGTCAGTCTTGGGGTTCACACACCAGAGTCTCAATTATTTAGTAATCAATGCAACAGCATGTGCATTATAGCTTCCATGGGAGGCTTCTGGGATATGCACTCTGGCTTCCTCTAAATGTAAATTTGATGTGAGACAGTGGCTAGTCCATTCTTTGTAGAAAAAAAGGAGGAGGGAAATTAAAAAGGGCAGTATATAGGAAAAGAACAGGGAAGAATGACAAAGTACTGGGCCAAGAAGTATGCTATCGTGCTGACATAAAAGAATAGATAAGGAGGGATGAATAATTGTGAACTGAGATTTTGTTAATCCCATTCCTAGAATAACCTGATGAAATGGAATAATTCCCTTCTTGGGGCCATACTAAGGTCTCCTACATTACAGTGGTAAGGTGCTATAATTTTCACTCACATTAGTGTTGTAGTTTTTTCTAATAACATATAATTACTCCCTCTACTGAGAAACAAAATAACAATAATATACAGAAAATACACTTATATGAAAATATTTACTGAAATATATGGTTGTACCAGTAATTACAATTAAAAAGAAAATCAATAGAGTACTAAATTAAATTATTTTATTTTTAAACCTATGTCTTTTTGAGTTTGCACATTTTCATTTCCTGAATCTCAGTCTGTGAAAGGTTAGCCATCCCTGCCATAAGAAGCATCTTCTCACACAAGTATGACAGGAGAAAAACAGTAGAACCTAATTAGAAAAATGATCAGTTATAAGATTATTTATTTTTGTTAAATGAAGGATTGAGAATTGTAATTTATTCTCCTCTTATGTGAATAACAGTAATATCTAATATCTTCTTATGGCATGTCTTTCTAAACCTGTGGAACAGCACAACAGATTTTTATGAGCAAATATATACAAATTCAAGGAGTTTATGATAAGAACTGGCTACTATCATTTTGAAGTGAGAAGGAACTTCAAGCTGAGATGCAGTTCATGAACAATAACTTTTTCCAACCTATCATTCAGTATTTGTCACATATGATTCATTCCCCTAATAGAAAGCTTAATTTTCCCAATGAGACCTGACAGTTTTCTTGAACTAGTTTCACAGATGATATATCTGCCATGAGTATAGATTGATGTGTCTCAGGCGGCATTACAGATGCCATCTTCTGTTGTTCTGAGAAGGAAAGATAGAAACAAGATCACAATTTTATGAAAAACGCATATTTTTTTTGCAGAAAATGAAAGAAATTTCAAACTGACCTTTGAGGGGAAGAGAGACAACACTTCAGAGCATCTAGTCCAGTAAACAGACACTTTTACAATAACGCATACACTTTGTAGATTGAAAGGTTACTTGATGTTTAAATTGATCATCTGACAACAAAATGTCAAGATATTGTTCATAAACACACAGTTCATTCTCACCAAGAATTTTATTAAGAATATTTAAGAATGCTACGAGTCAAACTCATAAAGGGTAGACGCTTATTGTGCTTGAATATCAGAACACTGTTGTGCTGTTGCACATACAAATATCTGATCTCCATTAAGATGTAGGATGTGAATCACTCAAAAAAATAACAAGAAAAAGCATAACCATGTTATCGTTAAAATGAATATTAGAAAAAAGGAATTTTTATTTCATTTTTACTGTGTTGAATATAATGATAGGTTTTTTTCCCACACAAAATAAAAAGCAAGCACAGATTACAATGTAAGAAATGTAGGATTTAGATGAGAAAAAAAAAAAAGAAAATATAGCCATGTGATTAATAACATTTTAGCAGATATAGTTCTGTGCTTAATTTTGTTTGCCCTCGGAATCTACCAATTGTAATGCTGGGCACTTAGATAACCCCATGTTAAAACATCTATCTTAAAGATTCCATTTGAATGAGAATTGTAAAATTTCTTTCCTTAAAAACAGGGAAAACTATTGTAAATCTATAATATGAAATTTTATATAGATATTAATGTCTTCAAACATCAGACTTCTATATGCAAAATTTAAATTAGAAACTCCAGTTCTTTGCAGTTACATTCCTGCAGCTAAATCAGTTCCATTATATTGCTGAAGTTGAATGTATTCAGGATATTTTAACTATAAATGATGAATGGATTACAAATATAGAAAAATGTGCTCATTCTATAAAAGCAATGCTTGGCTTCCTTTGAAAAGCAAGCTGTTCTGGACATTATCGCTCATCAAAAATGGAAGGATAAACTGAGAACAAGAAAAGATCATATAATGATCAGCTTGTCTGTGCATAGCCTGTAAGCTGAAACCAGAGCTTAACTCAATGAATACATTAGCTGCTAAGTCTTTACCTAGATAGAGCATCTTATGTAGAAACTTACTTCGGCATTCTGCCGTGTTTCTTTTCTTTTGGAGCAATGCATTCAGTGTGAAAGCCACATTTTAAATCAGACACTGTCAAACAGGAGAAGGGTCAGACAAGAACAATAAAGATTATTAAAAGCCCAGAAACTGTGGCTATGAAGAAAGGTTAATAGAACAGGACTCTTCAGTCTGGTAAAAAGATAGATGAAGGGAGACAGAACTGTCTACAAATGCATACGGCGATGTAATGAAGTGAGCTAGGATTAATTCTCCCCATAGTCAACATGGAAAGAAAAAATAGCAATAGACTTAATCTTTAGAAGGGACAATCAGATTAAATAAAACTATTGTTCAAGTATGGCAATTGAAAAATATTTCCAGGAAAAAATGTGGTTTCACCCCAGATTTTGGGTCTAGGAAAGATGTTACTCTTCACATTTGTTTAGAGATATCTAAACTATCCTAATCACATTTTCAGGGAGTTAAAGAGCACTTCTGCAATCCAAACTAATTCTGTGATTGCTGAATTGCAAACAACATTATTGCTGAAACAATTCTTGTATGTTAAGATAATCTCTGTGTTATGATATCTAATAACTTTGCAACTGAATGCTTGAAGGTACTCATTAATTTTACCAATATATATACAAAATACAACCTTTTTCAGTGACAGATGCACCTTATTTGATTTTTATAGCTTCAAAAATACTTGTATGTAATTGTGATTTGCCAGGTTTTTATAGCTGCCAGCAACACATTAAAATGTATAAATCTGGCTAGCCTTTCAAACAGATTTGACCTCTTTACTTTAGTAGTCATGCATTTCTAAAGTGTGCTTAGAATACATTAATTATCTTACCTACCTGAGATTTATGTACTTTAGATAAGCCTTTAATTTCCCGTGAGAAAACAGTTGCAAAATCAATAACTATTTCTATTTCCCATGTTTACTTGGAAAGAACCATTACTTAATAAAGAGAAAAGATAGCCCAGCATTTTGGCCTGTGATAAAACGATAAGTCTGTGTCATATATCTTTCTGAGACAGTCACATCTTTAAATGAAACTAATGTAAATTCACTGCTAGGAGAGCAAAGCTAAAGTTTCTGGCAAAACAGACTGAGCATTGGCAAATTGTTATGACAGTTATACATGCATACAAGATTTTACTGCTCTCTTTTCATTTAGTTAAATAACATTTTAAGTTATATTTGCCAAAAAGATCTATGAATTTAAATTGATATCTTTAGGTATGGTCTTATTGTTTTCTGGATGTCATTAACAGTATTCTGATTTGCTATGCTTTCTCTAAACACAAGCTGAGTAACACCTGAGAATCAAAATATATGTATATTAAACTGTATTAAACTTTCTGAATTAATTTCATAAAAACATCCAACATTTTTTCTCCATTTTGGATAATTTTTCTGTTTATCTCTTTCCTGTTAATATCAAACATGAGATGATTCATTTTAAACATGATTGCTTATAGTTATCCTTTTGAATATTTTCCATTAAATAATAAAGAAGATTAAACCTTCTGAGTATAATCTTCTCCATTTTACTATCAGGAAAATTTCCTAGATTTTGGTAAAGATTCAAGTTCACTCAAATTCTTGATGAATATTTAATTTCCAAATATCACATCTCAGCCTAATGTTGGATTCCTTGGAGCTATTGGAATCAGAAATACACAAGACAACAGAGGTGTCCATTTGAACTTATGACATGTGAAATACAACCATAAGGTTGTGAAAGGTTCAGATACAAAGTCATGATTTCACTTGAAAACTGATTTTAATGTGGGTTTTTTAATTATTTTATGTGGAGCAGTTTGAATTATAAATGTTACCCCATCACTGGTACTTACTGCTTTGGCGTGTGTATATTCTGTATTGTCCAAGCCCATGTTCCAGATACGTATGTTTGTAACATTTCTTCTTGTCACTTTATCGTATAATAAACTCCAGAGTTATAGCCTGACTAGTATGATAAAGTCACTAATGGTTTTGTGCTTTAATGATATGTGTATAACAATTTTGTGGCATAGTAAAATGAGGGACAAGCGTGTGTGAGGATACACCAGCTGTAAAAGGAAAAGAACAAATACAAACATCATTAGAAGAAAGTCTTTAGACCTTGGAAAATTATTTGTACTAATGACACTTGAAAGAGATGCCTTAATGTATGAAATTAAAATAATGAACAATGAATAGAACCCCCAGTTTACGAGAATACATACTTCCTGACATGGCACTAGCTTGGTTTTGATTAAATGAAAAAACTGTTTGAAGTCAGGACTTGCCTTAATGAGAACTTCCAAAATAAAAAGATAAAATACTAAACTAATAACTCTAAAACATTTGTAGGTGTCTGAAATAAAGAAAAAAAGACAGTAAATTAATACATGAAAGCAATGTGTTACTCTGTCTGGCATCACTGATACAGTGAAAGCTTGACATTTTTAAAACTATTTGTCATTGAGTATTATACTTCTAAGAATGCTCTTTTGAAAAATGTATATTAAAAAGAATTTTTTAATATTTGTTAAATTCACTGTATACAGCTCTGTAAAGATTCAGCTAATACAACACTCACTTTCTGCATATTTTTAGCTGTCATTATAATAATAATTGAGTTTTTACTATAAGGTAATAATGTACCCCACACAGTCATTTGAACTTCTGAAGTTTGTCACATTTGGATATATAAATAAGAGCTTTATTAAGGATAGTGTTGGGTTGAGACCTTATTGCTTACAATACTGCCTAAGAGAGCAAAACAGTGTTAAACAATAACATTTCAGTTCAAAAGTGCTATTAACTCAAGATTTGTGTAACTTGCTGAAACCTCTGATTCTGAGATTAATCAGTCCCTGCAGCAAAAGCTGGCTGGACACATATGATTCCCAGAGCTCTCTTGGAAAACATATCTGTAATATTTTACAGTATTTGTGAGATAGGCTGTATATTAATGAAATAGTGAAGATTTTTCCTAGTCACTCTAGCAGCTATTTAGTGGAAGCCTGAAGATAAACCCATTCAGTGATGTCCCCATGCACATAGACTCCACCTCTCCACCTGCACACCTACCTATGTACCTGGTAAAGTTGTCAGTAGAAGGTAGCAGAATGTACTTTTATCTCAGGATAAAAAATGCTGTAATAAACCAGACCTGAAATCTCTTAATCAATGTTAAAAAATAAATGTGATGGATAATGAAAACTTGAAAGGAGTAAAAATCATTAAAACACCCAAATCTGCTGTTAAAATGATTCCTATTATGATGTCACATGGCCTGGAAGTTAGACATTACAGTGTATTCCCCAAAGGATGTTTCATAATATATAATTGCCAGTATCAGCATAAGATGAGAGACAGAAAGGTGCTTGAGAAAGAAGGAAGACTTAAATGTAACAAACTAAATAATCAAATGTCTGCTATTGACCAGTCCACATGTCTAGAACTATAAAGCAGAGTATATACACCGCCAGATTTTGGACACCTACTTTAACTAGTTTGTCTCCCTTGGCTTCACTCATAACTGAAGAAGAGCAAGACCCTCCTTCAAAAACTCACTTGGGGTAATAAATTTCAATGTAAATGGCTCGGGTCTGATTAAAAAATGCTATGGCCAAATCATGCAAAGTACAAACTGGTATAAATTCTTCCTTTCATCTGGGAGGCATTCAAAGCAATGTGTAAATAAGATGCCTATTTGAGGTGCTTAAGGTTTACCAGTATATATACTGTCCAGAGTAACCACCTGGCAGCACCTCATTTCAGAGGAAATGTGTAATTCAGGTTCTTCTTCCTTAATCTGTCTTGATTACTGCCTCAGGTATCCAACCGATACAAGAAAGGGATATATTCACACTTCCCACTAAGGTTAGAGGAACCAGTGAAAGAAAAGCCATGTACCTTTAGTACTGGCCTGGAGCTGGGGGCTCTGTGGTCACCTTGCCCCTTCAGTGCACAGCACAGAGCAGGAGGCTGCGATTACTACAGTCCATCATCTGCGAGTAGAAAATAGTAATGCCTCCTCCTTCAGGTCTGTGAGATTCACTTGTAGAGAGGCTACACGGTCAGGCATTATCATTAATAAAGGGAAAGAGGGACCTTTAAAAGTCCCTTCTGACCCAAACTATTCTATGATTCTATGACTGTTCATACATGATTGTGTCAGACAACCTGGGAAGACACAGCTCTTTGCCTGATGTTGATGGAGGGCTGAGACAACTTCCCATGCTTCCCCTTCTGTAAAGTTGCCCTGGGCATGTAGGGCACCTAGAATAGCTGCTTACAGATTCTTTTAGCAAATTGCTAGAAAAATTCTGTTCAATATAATGCATTAAGAGGAGGGTGGAAGACTGGGAGCACATTTTTCTATGCTTAGGAGAAGGAAATGGCATCAACCTTTTGCTCGTATACTTCATTGTGGGAAACCATCTATGTTTGAAACACAAAATCTTCTACCCTAGGTCCCTCTGGACATTTAAAATCTATCACTAGGAAGTTTCTTACCAGAATGACAGAATTGTAATGCAGCGAGGAGTAGCGGACTTCCCTAGGGGCAAAGGAGGCAAATCCTGAGTAGCCACAAGATGTCAATGCAGCTGTTCAAGTGTACATAAATCACTCAGTTTCTGCAAAGAAAAAAAAATAATTTCTACTAGTGTGCTTCTCACTGTGGAAAAAAGAGCACTGAATATTTACCCTGTTGGAGTGATTTATAGTGAAAACGTGGTTTATTTCTATCTGTGAAAAAACTCATTGCTAAGTAATGTCTCGTGTACTATGTAATGAGGAAAATTAATGTCTCACTAGGGTTAACTAACTCAAAAGGAAAATAGTAATTACACCAATTTTGTGAACTTCCTTTGGTAGCAATAATTGTAAATGACAGGTAGAAGAAAAGAAAAAAATGAAAAATCTAAGAGAAAGTACAACATGACAGAGTAAGATCTACAAAGGGAACAACAGCATAACTACACTGAAGCCATTAATGCGGTCAGCCTAAAATTGTTATTTTAAATCTTACTTTATATCTAAATAGTGATAGTTGTTCCAAATGCTTAAGGACTGTAAAGTTGCCAGCAGGTCATGTATAGCACCTATCACTGATGTCAAAGCAGTCTGTATATATCTGTATATATGCATATGTATATATACATATGTATGTACGCATTCCAAAAATGCAACTTGCTAAATTTAGGGGATTAGAAAGCTTGGAAATCAATGAAGAGAAAAGAACTCTGGGTTTAAAATGAAAATTAAAAATACAACATGCTACATGAAAGAAAAAAAGATTCTTAACAGGCTTGTCTCTAACATGACTGCAGATTTTTCATGTTAATCAACATACAGCCTGGAACATTTGATTTGTGAGACCAATTGTCTTGCTCTGCTAGATCTAGTTGAATCCCCAGTCTGTGTCTGTGTCATTACCACCTAGTCTCAACAACTCAAACCAATGGAACAAAAACATCCATGCAATTTTAGGTGCTAGAGCAGTACCTTAAAAATAATAAATGTATTCCCATTAAGAGAGTCAAACTGAAAAGAGTGGGCTTGTTAGTTGATCCATGCTTAGGTCTGTTAGACCAACAGACCATATGACTGCTACATAGCACTAAGTTCTTACTAAACACAGAGCTGGAGTCCAAAGAATAGATGCAGAAGCTGCAGAGAGTTATGAGATGCATAAGTAAAGGTAAAAACAAAAAGCAGAAGAATCTGCGATCACTGTGATAAACATTTTATTTTCTGCTGTGTGTTAGGGTGAGTTATTCAATTATTTGGAAATCACAGATTGGTTAATCTCATTGTTTGGAGTCTGAATTGTAAATAAATAACTATTTCTTTGTGTCTGAATGTAGCCAAAGTAATGCCATATTATGTAGGTATTAGACTGTTTTGCTTAAATGGGCAGTCACAGTCATCAACAGGTTACTACACCTGACAGATACCTGAAGTACCTGAGCATTTTCCATAACTGGGCAGTAAATCTCTCCAGTGTCATGCCAAAAAGGTATCTAAGCAGAATTGACAAAGGTGAAGCAAAAAGAATGATATTATGTGTGTTAGAGGAAAAGAATGAACATACCTAATGCGTACTCTCTTTCAGAGTACAGTAATTGTAAATACTTACTCTCATTGCCATTTTATCAACATTTGGAAGCGCAAGAAGGAAGGCTAAGAGGAAGCACAAGCAAGAATACTGGAGTTTATATGGACAGCAGTACTAAGCTTGTAATTTTATGAGAGGTTTGCTGAAGGCAGGAGAACCAAGGGTTCTGCATTTCTCCTATTAGCACAGCTTGGTGAAGGACACTCTACCCCCTCCTACCAGGGAAAATGCTGCACTGGTGCACAAATCCCTCTTTATCCTCATCCCACCTTCACCATGACTATATATCTGTGTGGCTTCCTGGTTTTCAAATGCTTTTCAAAGAGGCTGACTTACACAGAGAAATGGTAGATACTGGTATTTTACACCGCAGTGATTTTAGTACTGTAGGATAGCCAAAACAATAAAAAAAGACATAAAACATATTTTGGGGGAAACTTAGACAAATAAAAGGTAAACATGAGTAAAAATATAAATAACAGCTACTATTTAATGATTCTGTGACAAGAGATCTGTATATCTTTATTCTATCTGTAGTTGCTGAGGAGTTAAAAGATGCCTAGGTATACTTTCTTATTCATTCACTCTCCACAGAACAGGAAGCAGAAATATAAAAATGCACCTTGAACGTAGAAGTCAAGCAGCTATTGACAGATGAGATATGACATTTTCAACATCCCAGAGTTCTTATTCTGGCTCCGCTTAGAAGACTAAAAAAACCACCCAGGAATTTGAAGCTATTCTTTCTTAAATGCCAAGGGAGGTGGAACCAGGCTGGAAACACAGCTGAGAGTGCTTTGACGATGATGAAGGACAGACACAATTTGGTAGAGTGGCCTCCTAATTTACCTGGGAATGCTTCAAGCTGAGCTGAGAATTGATGTCTTTGCTCATTCAGCTGGCCAAGTTATTGCTGAATACAGTATTTACCTATCTAAATTAAATGCAAGTAATAACCTGTTCCTTTGGCAAAGCAATTCTGGAAAAGAAAAAGAAATGGGCTGCACAGACAAAAATATTACTGTGTTGGAAGTTTAGAAGAGCTGGACTATGGAGCAGGAAAAAGATCAGTGGAAATAAGTTCAAGTGAATTAGCAGCTGGTCTAATCATTTATCAGACAGACTTCCACGTGAGTCTCAAAGGGAAAATATCCAAAATCAGAAGGGTTTAAGCTGTGCCACAGATGGGCTCTGGGTCAGAATAAGCAAGTGTTTATATCACAGAACTGTGAAAAAAGCAAAAGTATTTTTTCTTTGGTCTGTCCCATCTTTTTTTTTTTTTTTTTTCCAGTTTAGAGTTAGACTAAATATATATTTTGAGGTTTTTTTTCCTTCTTATGTAGGCGAGATCACAACTATGTGTACCAAAAAGCTTTATTTTCTTTCATCCTAAATTCATGTCTACATAAGTTATATGTTGTGACCTATTAAGTACGTGTTTGTTAAATTTTCACAAGGTTGAAGTAACCTGTTTAAGCTACTGTAGAGCTATTTAGGGAGAGGTTTATGTATGTTGATTCATCAAAGATTAACATTTTGCAGAACTGTTTCAGTTTCTCCACCCTTCTGACAAATAAATAATGGTTCTCATCAGAGACTTCCCTGTTTCCCATTGTCACGTATGGTGAACTACTTGAGAATCTCATTTTGCAGAATAAAAAACTGTAGGACAACCTTGTCTATGGGTTGCCCCTAAATCTGGGACCCCCGATCTTCCTCTATACAGATTCAAAAATTGAAGTATTTCTATGGAGTGTCTCAGGATTTTCTGTTGAGGAGCTGAGCTTTGAAAGCATGGAAGTCATGAGAATCCCAGTTAGATGCCAGGGCAAACAGTTTCCAGGCTTCTTACTGTTAATGTGGCAGTCACAGGGGCTGCACTGTACTGCCTTGCTTGAGTGAGTCAATGATGTTTAGGGAAGCAGGAGAGTGGAATTTTTAATCCCTTGCATAAAAGCTTAAATTCTGTTCTGAGACTCATCTTTTTAAAAAAATCTTGGCTTCTTCTAGACATTTCTTTATTACACAATTTTGTACAACTTATTTGGCTGTGATTTAATTCACAATTGCTAATACATCAAGTAAATTTTCTTTTAAGAATGTTTTCTTTTTGGGAGCTGCCCTACAAACAGAGCTCCTCTGATGTCCAATCATGTATGCACAGTGTTCGCTTCTATCATAAAATACGCAGGATCGTTTCAGCTTTGATGCATGACTGTAAAAGTGCTAAGATATAAAAGCCTTGAGGTGATGTTGAGTTCATTATGGGAAGCTGGCAGTGCTTCTTCCACCAGATAAAAGAAATTTAATTACTGGCATCTACAGGAGACAGTTGTGTTGACTTTGAATGTTATGATTCCTTTTATAACCTAGCTAGTTATAATTTCTGTACTGTGCATTTTCTCTGAATGGGTCTCGTACTTCACTCAAGTTTTTCCTCAAGAAATCACCATAACAAGAATATCTTTATTTTCTTATCACAAGAATAAACATTAATCTGATGCTTGAAAGGTTTCTGAAGCCTGATGGCAGAATTTCAAAGGTCTTCTTATTTGTTTAAGATCTTTCAGCCAAATTCCCATTGCTTTCTCTCTTTCCTAACTGATGTTGAAGAGAATGACCATCTATGTGAGATGTTGTTTATTCTATTCCTAAAATATATAGCATTTTTCATCAAAGCTGAGATTACTACGTTATAAATGTGGTATAAGATTTTGGGGTGACAGTTGATTGCTTCAAATTAAAGAACTTTTTCAGCAGACATTCCTTCATTAAATCTAAGAAGAAAATTATAGTCTAATCTACTTCTCTCGAGGAAAGAGAGAAGTATATATATACTGTACATATACAAGGTCTGGCTGAACTTGTCATACATTTAATTACTGAGTCCTCTCTCTCAGGAATAAACCCAACCATTGAAAACGCAGCCAAAAAAAAATCTCCAAGTGTTGGTATTGAGAGAGGAACTGTAAAATAATGTTCTCTCAAGCCAGAGGGTAGAGAAAAAATAGAACTTAAGCACTCATTTGCTTTCTGTAGCATCTTTTGGGATCTCATAGCATTCTTTGGCCTCAGTGCAGCGCAGGCTGTACATGTTTTGAACAGGAATGGATGTAAGTAGTTCCTTATTTTTAAATACGCTGCTTTTCTGAAATGGGCCTTTCATGAGCATAATGTGAATATTGATCAGACTGAAGTTATCTTTAATTCCTAGATTAAATTTCTATCTTTATCTTTAACAATATAAGTGGAATTTAAACAAACTCAGTTGCTCTGTAATGGGAATGACATGCATACTGACAGGCTTCACAGTCTGTTAGTAGCTGTGTGTCTGATCTGACAAGCCAATTTGGGCAAAATGCCAATTGATTTTAATGGAAGTTTTGCTTGTGTAAGAATACAAAATGAGTCTCTTTATGATTATGTGACAATCTGAACATCCAGTAGCTTAAGCATTAAAAAAGCTTGCAAAATACTTTTTCAGTAGCAGCTAATGGAGGGCTAAAATGTTGTAACTTAACTGGATGATTGGAATTTTGCTCCATGTACATTTCAAAGAATAAAAAACCAAGATGAAGGTAATTTCTGAGCTGTATTTTCTAAGTGCTATTACAGGTCAATATTTTATTTCAAGCCTGATCATTTGATAGAGTAGATATGAACCTGGTGGTACTATGACACAACAGCACATACTGGAATGCTGTGTGTATACATTTAATATTTTGATAGAAGGTAGCTTCACCTCTTCTGAGCTGGTTATTTACCAGGCTGAATTCTGTGTATTTGAATAACTGCTCTACTGAACCACATTCCAGGACAGATTATACATCTTGATGTGATATTTTAAAGCCCAGTAATTATATACAAGGTTTCTAGACAATCTGAAGAATCAAATTAAGGACAGCATTCTTCAGTGTTTTTGTACAGTTAACATGGAGAGGCAAATAACACTAGAATCATTACATATGTATAATGCACAACCAAGAATTTGAGACTAATGTCGGAGATATAAACAGAAAAAAATCATAAACTTTGATTAAATTTAATTAAATACAAACAGAAATCATAAGCTTAACAAGACATTTGGGAATTCAAAATTTTGTCCTCCGTTGTATCAGTGCAACTTCTACTCACCTTAGTAAAAGTTCTGAAACAAGTTGCCACGGTCTCTCCCTCAGCTTCTTATCAACTACGCCTATGTACATAGACAGGATGGCTACTCATCCTGAAACTGTTCCTCACATACAACATCAGAAGAGAAAAAAATCTGTTCCCTGCCTTTGTATTTCTACTGATGGAAATAAATGGTTCACCTTACAGTTTTCTTTGGGGACCTGCACTGATGTTTTGACTAACATTTGCACAGTGATGGTTTGCACTCAGTAAACCATGCTTCATATCTTAATATTTGATCTGCAAAGACCTTTAAAGCCCTTTGTACTTTCCCAGATCTCTGGATGATTAGCGGACATACAGTATCTGGGAAAGAGGAGAGATGAATAATAAATTCTAAGATAAAAGAGACTTGTGGTTCCATCCAGAGAGGAGAAAAGGTATGGAATGCATAACAGGAAAAGCGGGAAGAAAAAAATCCCCACTCTTAGTCTTTTTGGAGAAAACTTTAGACAGTACTGTTTAAAAAATGGACAAATAAAATGAGAACTTACCAGTTTGTAGCATGCTGGTCCATGGACTGTCTAGAAGAAAGAGAAGGGCAAATCCAAGAGTATCTCAGCCATCTTCCTTTCACCCAAAAAAGGAAACAGGTTTTTAAAGGAAGGGGAGAATTTCTAGCAAGGACTCAGAATGTCAAAATACTGTAGGCTTCTGTAGAGAGTATACCTGCCACAGTTAGGCCTGCAAGAGGTAGCCTGGCATTTGATGACAGCTGAATGCCAAAATACAGGCACTATCTCCCTACTGAATCTTGGACACAAGCATGAAGATCAACACAGAACCTGTGTGGAGATCTGAATTTCTAAGGGTTAAGCCAAAATCTTAGTGATTCAAAATTATCACTAAACTAGTGAAAGGGATTGGGAGTGGTTGAGGACAACAACATTTTCTTTACAATCTTTAACAATTGCTGAAAATTAAGTTAACATTTTCAGAAAGTTGTTAGAAATCCAGTATCTTGCTCCTGGTTGATAAAGGTAATTCAAAGCCCATCAGCGTTTGCGCAAAGTACAGATTACTTTTCCCATCTGCATACTTTATATTTATTGATGTTGAGTTTTATCACTTACTGTCAGAGATCGTCTGCAATTTTCTAGGTCAGTACTAATTTTTTATCATTCCGGGTAATTTTCCATCATCAGCGAAGTTCTCCAACCCCTTATCTAAGGATGTTAAAGGATAGGCTGTTGCACAGATACCTGTGGGATTACACTGGTGTCCTTTCTCCACTGAAAAAACTGACTGTACCTTCCTATCTCTTTGCCAGCACTGGGTGGCAAGTTTGAAGGAAGTGAGCTTGGAGGCTGGTACACAGATATTTCTGAAAGAGAGAGCTGGTTTGGGGTACATCCCAAACTATGGGAATAGCTTTGATGTGATGTCATTGCCTGAAAGGTAGTAACATTTGATCCATGCCAAAGTGTCTGGAGATGGAATGAAACTAGATAGTAATAAGAAATGGAGAACTGTATGTTAGATAGAAGAGTAAACCACTGTAAGAGGAGCAGATATCACAAAAGAACCAATCATCCTGGAGTTTAATGATGAAAAAAGTGAATGTAAAATGTGAACCTGGAGGAATGCCAGATACAATGAAGTTATGGATGGAGAAGCAAATCCACTTTTATATGAAGTCCAGTTAAAATAAAAGATACTTACTGTAAAGTTTTGGAATAGAATAGAATTAGAATAGAATAGAATAGAATAGAATAGAATAGAATAGAATAGAATAGAATAGAATAGGATAGAATAGAATAGAATAGAATAGAATAGAATAGAATAGAATAGAATAGAATAGAATAGAATAGAATAGAATAGAATAGAATAGAATAGAATAGAATCGTTTCAGATGGAAGGGACCTATAACAATCATCTAGTCCAACTTCCTGGACACTTCAGGGATCACAAAAAGCTAAAACATACTACAGACGTTGTCCACATGCCTCTTAAACACTGACAGGCTTGGGCCATTGACCACCTCTCTAGGAAGCCTGTTTCAGTGTTTGACCACACTCTTGGCAAAGAAATGCTTCCTAATGTCCAGTCTGAATCTCTCCTAGCACACCTTTGAACCATTCCCACATGTCCTATCACTGGATACCAGGGAGAAGAGAGCAGAACCTCCCTCTCTACTTCCCCTCCTTGGGAAGCTGTAGAGAACAATAAAGTTGCCCCTCATCATTCTTTTCTCCAAACTAGACAAACCCCTAGATAAAATGTTATAGGGTCTTTCAGCTTGGAAATAGACAAATGAGGGGGAATATTTTAAAGGTATACAAAATCATGAAGTTCATGGATAAATTACTAGGGAGCAATTTTCACTAATCATAACTCAAAATTTAAAGGGGAGAGAGTAGCTTTACTATATATATATATATATAAAGAAGTATTATTTTCATACAATGTGCCTTTAAATTCTGAAACTCAATTCTACAAGATGTTACTGATGCCAAAAAGATAAGTTGAATCTCTCAATTGCTATTAAACACAATTGTGTAGATGCAACCTCTGACTCAGGAATCCCTAGGCCCAGAGACCAGAAGACAGCAAGCAGAGGCTGGTCCTGTACTTTTATTTTCTCTCCATTTCAATTTTAACTGGCTGTTGTAAAAGATGGGATACGGAGATAACTGCATTGTGATCTGATGCAAATTTTCAAGATCCTGAAAAAAAAAAGTCTTAGAGATATTAAAAATACAGAAGAGTTTGGCGTTAGTGTGAATTGGAAGAGTCTTAAAGAGAAAACTATAATCATTATTAGGAAAGCCAGACAGGAAATACAGGTAGACCATTCAAATCCTTATCTCAAAAAGGGAAAATTAATTACTTGCACCATTCGAATGAAAGAAATATAGAAAAGAGAATTTTTGTCATGCTGTATTTCCCATCATATTTTTATTAGGTTTCAAGTACATTACACTTCTGTCCTTTTGCCTCCTGTTACATCTTTATCGATAATTGTTTTTAAGTTTTTGGGGATTTATTGGGGTTTTTTTTCTGTCTTTGTTGGTTCCTTTACTGCACACTCCATTTCTTTCCATTGTTTTATCCTTCCATCACACTGCTCCTTTTCTCTCCTCATTTAAATAATCCATCAAACAATGGTGTTACACGTGATCACATTTTTAAGTATGATCTTAAATGTTTTTATCTGATTTCAGCTGATGTAGATGGAGTCACCTTTGCATTGTTAGTTGAGTCACTTGCTTCCTGACAAAACTTGCTTCCTAGAAGAAAGAGATCTATGCTCTTGCTGTGTTTGGGCTTTTTTCCCCAAGTCTGTCATTTAGTTTTCAAAATAATCAGGAAAAAGAATTACTAAATATATGGATTATTATCCACAAAGTATCTTTATATTTAAACTTAGAAGATTTTTCAGAAACATAGTTTTGTACCCACAGATTCCTCTTAAGTTGATCTAATTTTGCTGGGTTTATCTAATCAGTGTATTGAAGGGAAGTAAAGCTAGAATGTTTTTTTCCCCTGGAAATGGCTTCTGACAGTTCCTTTCAGAGAGGAGTAGAAAAGAAAATGAAATGAAATAGTACAAGGTGAGAGCTGCTTTGTTCAAACCACTCCCCAAGATACCATAGAAATGAGTTAGCTTGCATGACAAAGCTCAAGGTAAGCCTCTGAAAATCAACATGATTGATAAATTTAGGATGTCTTAAGAAAGGAAGGAGAATACATTTGTGAATTACTGAAACAAGGCTCATTTTATCAACATTCTTTGTTTCAAAGACTCTTTGCATAGTGCCTGTTGACCATGTACTGATATCTCAGACCTAGTTAAAGTGTAAGAATAGATCAATGAGTTGGCTTATGCTTCAACTATATGGATACGCAAGTTTCATCCATCAGTTTCATAATAAATAGTAATAACAAAGAAAGTGCCTTGCCAGCCTGTGAGCTATGAAGCAATCATCAAAGATGCAGTGACTGCACAAATCTGACAATCAGAGTAGAATTTAGCACAAGGACTAGCCCCAAAACCAGTAAGGTGATACCAAACTTACAAACAAGCTTACAAATTTTCTGTGGAATAGACTTAGCCTTGTCTAGTTATTACATATTCCTTACCTGGGGAACAGAATGGTAACTACTAGTGATTACAAACTTTGGTACCTACTTTGATTTTAAAAAAAAAAAAGAAAAAAAGAGTCTTTCAGTTTTGTGCAACTCAATGCTTGCATTTGCGTTGTTCTAACAGCTGGAGGCCCTAAGTAGGTAATATTGTGTTTTTATATGCTATTGATGCCCCAGAGAATCGCAATTTACATATTTTTTTATTTGAAAGAAAAATAATGATGTTGTAAAGTAATAAATTCCTACCAAGCAGTATTTTCTTATGTGATATCCCAACATTTAAGCAACAAAACCCATAATCAGCCACTTATATGAAAGGGATCCTGGATCATAGTAGCTCAGCAGAAAACAGAGGAAGTAACAATAAAATGACAAAGGCAAGCTTGGGGTTGTGCAAACTGTCAGGAAGAGGAATGGTCAGAAGATCTGGATCTGTAAAATCAGTTGTTAATGTGCTTGGGATTGCTACAGAACTGTGAATTACTACAGAACTGTGAATTCTGCTGGACCTTGGAACTATAAGTGAATTATTCACACACTGCATTGCTGAGAACCATGTGGGAAATCAGTGTGTCATACTTACAAATACTTTTCATATGTTGATTTAGCAAACAATATTATCTTACCCAGTAGCATAAGACTAACTCAGAATAGGCTAAGTAAAGACAACTAGTAACTGTAAATTGACCTACCCTCATTCTTAGTTTTGTTATTTGTCCAGAATAAACAAACTTCAGTCCTTAACACATGAAAATCAAGCTAAGTCTAACACAGTATTTTGGATGATCTTATGTCCAAAGAGTGCTATAGCAGAGAAGTCAATAGGAAATGAAACAGTAGTAAAGGAAGAGGATTGACACAGATGTTTCAATGTCTTAAAGACAGATGAAGAAGATCTTCTAACAAGGGAATACTCCAAGATACAGCTGATAAAGATTATTCTACCAAGGAGGCTCTGGGGCTCAATAATAAAACTGACTAAGGGGAGAAAGGTTGAAGGTTCATCAGGAATCAGTGGAAATCCTTGAAAGGAAACAGCATGCTCCAAGCACTCCATCTCTTCCAGCCCAAGACAGAATTAGCTGTTTTAAAGTATCCTGTCAAAATTTATCAAGGAAGGATTTAGGGGAAACATGCATATATAGGAATGTTACGTCCTATGATCTTTCAGGTGAATAAAAGTGTTTTCTTCTGAAGATGATGGTTTTTATCAGTGTAATCAGACACTGACAATACCTAGAAGTAAAGAAATGCAGGTGCTAAATTATGCATATCATGTTAATTTTTCTGAGAGTATCATTGCACCTTTGTGAAAGGAGTTACTTGGCCTTGAGTTGTTGCATTTGAACTGAATCTGACAGGGACACAAAGAGGTCAGAAGAACCTTACAGCTCATGCTTGCTCTATAACTATGGTATTACTTCCTGCTCCTTTCCAGACCAGGACAGTCCTTTTTATTTTTTTAGATGTAATTCCTTTTGGGAGCCTTGAATATTTGTCTTTGTTCTGTGTATGAGGAGAAGAGAGGGTCTATAGTTCTAGTTATTTTTTGGTTTTGCAGTATAAGCTTATAAAGTAAATGTGGTGTGAAATAGAAATATTGGACAAAAATGTGAAATGAAAGAACAAACTTTATTCAGAGATGGTCAGAAGAGATGAAAAAAGTGATGTCTCAGAGTAACAACTATGAAATCTTTTCTGTCATTTAGAAAACTGGTCCAGCTCTCTGAAAATCCCTTGAGTTTAAGGATAATTTTTTTTTACTGAATCAGTTTGCATATTGCTAGTTATAAAACTGGAAACCATATTATCAACCGTGAAACTATATAATTAGGTTCTTTATGGACCTGCAGTTTTTGCTAGATAAAATAAAAACTGTCACCAAATGCAGATGCCATTATGAATATGACAGGTCATTTATGGAAAAAAGGTTGTGTAGGATAACATCTGATAATTTGTTGGAAACATTAGCATATAGATGGCTATGGGATGTGTGAAATACTATCAGAAGAATTCTAATCTAAATTGCTACAATGTCCAAATAGGATTTAGTGTTTTGTTACTATAATGCTCATAGCTGTTCAGACTTAAACAATTTATAGACCTAGCATTCAGCTATGAATAGAACCATTCATTCTTTCTCCCTGTTAAAATATTGAAAGCTGTTGATTTGAGAGCATAGATTATTGTTATTATACAAAGATATGTGATCAAGGGTTCAGAAGTGACTAATAATCCTGAGGAGTAATGATGATTTTTTGCTCCAAGACATTTGTATAGCAGTGGCAACTTTTTTTTCTAATCATATTATTTGGCTAAAATTAGTAGGAGTGCTTTTACAATTCCTGCATGCAGAAGATTAGGTAAATATTTCCTGAAAAGGAAGAGGTTTTCTGTAACTCTGTTCCATTAGGGATTATGTTAGAAAACAAAGAAAAAAACCTACTTATCTGCAGAGCAACTGTCTGTGAGTGGGACAAAAAAAACCAACAAGTTTTAGCATTTCATGTGTAAATGGAATGGTTTAAGGCAGGCTACCCTGACCTATGGACTAAGGTGATTCATTAAAATGGGGACCAGAAATTTCCTGAGCCTGAAATCCAAGATTATGCCCATGCCAAGAAAGTAATGAGATGATAGCAAAGTTGGAATTCCCTTCCTGGCTGCTCAGGGAACACCAGTAACGGACACACTTCATGTCCTCCACTGCTTGCATGGGTCGTGCAGATCTTCTTGACTTTGTACTCAGTGTTAGGAATCATTGGTCAGATAAGAGATAACACCTAATTTTTCACAAAGATTCTTGACATTCCCTCTAAGAACTTCCATGAGAGCGTTTGTAGCAAAAATAATACTGTAACAGCTGCACATGTATATGCTACTTTCATAGTTTGCTCCAAAACTCAACATAGTAAAGCCCTTTGTCCAAATGGCAGTATCTGCTGCCAAATAGTAAGCTTGAAAAATTCCACAATGCATGGAAGCTATAAAAATGATCAGCATCATTTCTGCCTGCTAAATAAGTTGCTCCATCTACTCCAGGTGTATACCTTCTAATTGGAATTTCTCTCCATTGGTTTGTTTGGGTTCTGTGGGTCTTGTATTCAGTGCTCAATATAAATATACTTGGATTCCTCATTTTTTAAGTAATCACACATTCTTTCCAATGTCTGCAAAAATACAGGGAATATAATTTTCTGCAGCTAAGCACATCCTAAAAGAGTTGTACACTAAATATGAAGAAACCAGATTTCTTCCCTCTTATTTAAAAAGGAACATCTCTCTGATCATGCCTTTCAGTAAGGGAAATAAGGATTAATTCCTCAATAAATGAAGTAATTTTACATATTTTTATGTAAGTGGGTCAGAAATATATGTAATTTATATGATAGACGGGACCTAGTTCTGAGCTGATTTAGGGAAAAACTTGTTTTTAATTATGAATGTAATTTACTGTGACAAAATGTAATGGCATCTTCTGATATTTTTTCTAGATTAAAAATCATTAAAACATTCTAAAGTTTTTCATATTAGTTCCCTTAGTGTAGAAAAAATACTTTTATGGAAAAAAGAGTGATAGAGGATATGTGCTGGTTAGATTTTTTGTATTGGTTTTAAGAAGCTGGTTAACTACTGAACTAGGCCTTACATAACGTAATCAAACTTCTAGGCATGCATCTCGATTACAGCCTGTGTTTGTGTTCTTGGAAACACACCTACCTATACTCCAGCCAGAAAAGTTTTCAGCTCATTAAAGATGTAAAATGATTTATGGACACTTCCATAATTACTTAGGGGCCAAAGACTGCCCATTCTGAAAATACTGGGCCACATTGCCTGTCCTAAATGCATGGATCCAGCTGTTTGACTACAAGGTTATCAATACCTCATGCGAAGCAACACCTTGTGACCTTGGAAAAACAGATCTTTCTTGGAAAAAAAATATTCTCTAGAAGTGCTGTTGTCTCCCCTGCAGCACCAGTAATGTCTTAAACTATGCGTTCTTCTCTACCAGGTAACCTAAAAGAACACAAGATGAGAAAGCCATGTAAAACTGCTATCAATTTGAATGATATTGCATGCTTTCCAAATTCCAGACTTCTAATGACGAATCTACATTATATTGGGAATAGGGGAAAAAAGAACTTGCGCCAGTAGTTAGGTACAAGGAACTGCGAAGTTGAGGCCATAAAGGGAACCAGTCCAGTGAGTGCTCTTTCTTAATATGAACCGAGACACTGATGCATGTCTATCCTCAAAGCAAACATACAAATATAAAATGAACATCTTTATTCCTCTCTGACTGGGTCAACTAATTGCACTGATTAATTGTTAAAATGAGTGTTAGGTTACTTCTCCTTCAAATTTCTAATGCAAGAGTAACACAGAATAATTTGAATTGATTGCCTGATGTATTAATTGGTGGTTTGATCATTTGAATGTGTTGATTTATTGATTCAATTTTAATTGTGACTTTGATTGTCACAATTATGATCATCATCCTCTGGCACTTTTAATTAGCTCTCTGAAACTGTAGTATATCATATTGATAATGTGTTTGTTTAGTTTTATTAGAAGGATGAGCAAGCAAATATAAAAACCATAAAAATCACACAGGTTTGTATTTCCTCCACCAAATTGCAACACGGGTCATGTACTCAAGGGCAAAGACAGCATTAATGTACTTGCAAACTACTTGGCTCACCTAAATTAATATTAAGTTACTCATATTTGACTTGGTGAATAGAAATGAGTGTTGAATATATAATCTAAAGATTAGATTGTGTAGATGAAATATTAGGTATGTAGATATTTCATGATGTTTTCTTTGGACTATTTTAAAGGAGCCTGGTTTTGTATCAAAATTATTTTTTAAAGAAAGTTTCCATTTTAATAAGAATGTTTTTCTTTTTTTCTGATCAAGTGGCAATTAAAGTGGAGTTATCTTTGGGTAAAAACTCTGAAATCTTGCTAAAATTTTGAGTTTACAAACATGAAATAGTTTTATCAGCACAAGATTTGAAAATCACCATTTTGAGAACTTGGGTTTATATTAGAACATAATTCACTGTACTCACTGATCTAATGAACCTCAGGAAACAGAAGCTGGAATTTTGAGCCCACCCAAACCACCATTTTAATCCATTAATATTGCTCTTCTACTTCAGCCTCATCATTACCAACAAGCGTGTTACGTCCCCTTTGCCTCTTGACAGAGCATGGCTATGATCCTCAGGAAAGAGTCTAAGTTCACTTCAATTATTATCAGCAACAAAAGAATCTTTATAACTAGGAAACTTCACAATTCTAAGTAATCTCCTGGCTTTAGGTGACAAAGGTGAGTCTGGGGAGCACCTACTCTGTTTCCTTTCCCTGTAGCTTTTCAGAGACGCAGGGGTCACGTGAGGAACAGGAAACCAAGACCACATGGTGCCTACTGGCTTTGCCTCCAGGTCTCATACAAGAGCACGCTAAGCACAAGCTTAGCGGACACCTTCCACTGGGCAAGTTTTACATATTTAAATATTTGTTTAAAATTACACAGCTTCAACAGATAAAATAGAAGGTCTTATTTCAAAACATCCTATGTCCTGGCAGCTTGAACACTCTCATGGAAATGGGAGACCTGTGTTTTAAAATTTAACCAGCGTGAGAAGTTCTGAATCCAGATCTCCAGCCAATAAAATGATGCCTTTGTTGGGAAGGAATGAGTGCTTTATTACCATTCTTTACCTCATTGAATTCAGTACATTCATAGCACAAACAATAAAGCAAATATGACAGGGAGAAGAATACTTACCTTGTGTTTCCCATGAAGCTTAAATCTAAAATAGGTGACAGGTAACTTAACCATCAAGACCCGGGTGCTTTCACACAGCTCAACAAATAGGTACCAGCATCTAACGATCTTCACTGATTGAAATTTCCCTATATAGAAAGTGTCCTGGATAGATGAGGGGTTTGTGACATTAGTGTGGGGCTGGGCATCTAAAATGACAGGTAGCTGCCCACGTAGTCCAAGTGGCAGCCCTGTGGCACAATGGACTGACACCAGCACTTTTCTGTGAGGTAGATACAACACCAATAAGACATTGACTTCTTGTTTGCAACCTCTCAGAGGCCTGACCATCTAGGGAGCTGGGCACCTTGTCTTTTCCCTGTGCTGCCCCCACAACAGCTAATATGTGCAGGGACCATGAACACATTGAGAACCCCTGACACACTACTAAGGAGCAGTTTGTGGTGGCCACCTCCTACTGCACTCCCAATCCTGCAAGGTGTTGTGAGGAAACATCTGAGGATGTGTTTCTTCCTGTTGTTCACATCATTGAAATATTTGTTAGCTCCAAATGATGATGGGCCAGGGTCAAGTTCCAATAGGCACCTCAAGAGTTATCATTTTTCAAAGTACAACAGCACTGTTATTTATTCAAAAAGAACCCCAAAATTTTTTCTAGTTGTTAAATAAAAAACACTGCACCGTTACAGCATCATTATGTTGTGGTTTTGTACAACTTTTGGCTGGGTTTCAGTCTGAAGATGAAAGGAAAACATTGTTTCTGAAGACATTAGCAAAGCTACTGAGCTATTTCTCCTTTCTTTCCATTTATTTGTATTATTGCATTATGCACTGTTAAAGTACCAATTAACTCACAGAAAACTTTCAGGTTCTCATGATTATCAATCTCTGCTTTTCAAAGAGCTAACTGAATTACTGTTGTGTAAACCCAGAGCATTATTCATGAGGCTGTGGCTGAAATGGCATTTCTTTCAATCTTCAAAAAGATCAAGCATATCCTTAATGAACAAGAGCAAATGGGAAATAAATCCAATAGAGGATTTTGATATTGAATTTGAAAAGACTACAGTCTATCAGTCTTGGCAAGAGAATTGCATAAAAAAGAGAAAAATAATGTTTGAATTATGCATGCTGAAAAGAGCGAAGGAAATGTGTCCTGGTTGCATGAAAACATTAGGAATATTGTGATGATCAACTTTGCTGTATAAACCTCACAAGTATCATTAGGTACACCATTCCTACTTCATAGCATATCACATCAGATGAGTATAGATGATTATTCTGACTGCATGTTAAAAAAATAAACAAGTTTACAGGAACACTTTCTTTGTACCCTTGAATAAAATCTCACTGATTTTATTACTTTCACTTGGACCCTCTAGCGTATTTAAAACAGTATGCAACAAATCTGAGACTGAAAATTAAAATAAAAATAATTTATTTTAAGAGACAAATTTAAGTATATTTGTGCATTACATTCTTTTAAGCCAGTCTCTGCTGGGAGATGGTTCAATTCATGATTTAATCTGAAAATCTGCTTTTTTCTCAAATTCCTTCTGATAGTTAAAGTGAATTTGCTTCCATGATGACCATTTCTGCAGCATATGCTCCATACAATAACACTAGACTAACTCACTGCCATTAACACCCACCAGTACACAGTCAGCAGGTTTTTGCATCAGGTAGCAGACAGGCTATGAGGGTCAGTGGCATTCAGGGCTACTTTTCCACCTGATATACACATGGAGGTAAATCCTTGACCCTGCTTTAGGACTTGCATATTAAAGTTGGGGAGGGGGCAGGTACACCTGCAGGGCTGCAGGAGACATTTCTGTCCCCCTCACTTGGGCAGACAAGTTCTCCTTCTGGAGACCTCCAGCTGCACGTAGTTTCTGCACTGGCTGTATGGGATTTTTCTGCACTTTCATGGGGACTTTACCTCTAAGCGCATGAACTTTAGGCAGAAATTAACACTCACGTAAAGAAAACTTGATCATATTCTTTAGTTTGTTAAGTGTGTTTAATTACCACACTCACATTAGTCAACAGCAGCTGGCTGTTCTATGCTTCACTCAAAAGCTCTTTTTATTCACCTGCTTTGACATCCCAGTCACTGCTTTCTGTTAATTGTGTTTTGTCTGTTCTGCAGCAATTGGGGCCCCTTTCTGTTAGGCACTGTGTATTTTTTTCAATGTCTATTTACTAGAAAGATCTTGCCACCTAAGTACAAAATCAGAAATGGATATGAAGAAGGTGGGAGAGTCCTGAGGTAACAATGAAATTATTATAAGGAAGGAAAAAGGCTCATGTCAAACCAGCTATAAACCTAATCAGAAAATTTGAAGACTGCAATCATACAAAATCTGCACAGGAGGGGAGACCATACCAGCAAGACTCTGCTTGCTGGTTTGTCTAGGAGGCTGTTGACAAAACCATATTCTGATCCCTTTGCAGAGGAGTAAAGTTATGCCAGTTTTCCTAATTGTGAAGGAGATGGAAGAGACTAATTTAACTAACACATTTGGAAAACACTTCAGTCAATGTCACTGAATCTGCATCTTTCAGAGGAAAATAAATTTTGGCCCAAATATTTCATTCAGTTCTATTGGTGAACAGTTACTCTGGCCATGGTTGCAAAGACATAGGACATGCTTGTATGTCACTCAGGTTTGTCACCTAGAGCACATTAATCATTCATAGCTGCTTTGGCAAACCACCAAGGAAGGCTTATTCTCAAATATGTGCAATGCTAATTTCACCAGAGATTTTATATAAAGCAAATAATTAAACAAATGTGAAGCAAAACCAGGAGACAACATAAGTATGGAGCTGTCACCTACTAGATTCACTCTGTGGTGTGCCAGCTTCCTAAGCAGTGTTTGTTTTTAAATGGTCTTTGGTTCTATGCTTAGGTAGAGTATGTTACTCAGACCTTCAGTTTAGAAGAGAAAGAAAAAGAAAACTCTTGTATAGGGTGGGGATTTTTTTCCCAGCTAATTTGTGTAATATTGCTACATCATTTGTACCCAATTCAGTGACAAGCTTGTAAAGGGACTTTATCACACTCTGCGCCTGCAACCAATTAAGGGAAAAAGGGCCTTTGTTCCGCTAATCATCTGAGTGTTATCAAAATGAACCTTCTGGGCACCATTTAGAACTCTAAATACCTCTGGCAGTTGAAGTGTAGCACATGTAAATAATTAAAATTATAAATATCTCTAAACAAATGAAATTGCTAGTGATCTGGTAGCTTGCCAATAAACTCTTTCTCAGTGAATCCGCTGAGCTGAGAATAACAAAGAAGGTGCTGTAATCGGACAGCATATGGCAAAGTTATGTTTAAAGTTTCCATGTAGTGTTCTTTCTCTGACTCACATTTAAATGATGTGCTATATAAACAGAGGGTATATAACTCAGCTTGTGGTAGAAGACAGATGTTCCAGGCAACAAGAAATTAAAGGAATATATTTCAAGTATCTGACTTTATGTTTTTCTTTGTATTTTTAATGCCCCAAAAGTAATACCACAGATGTCAAATGTAGGACTTTAAGTAGTTTACTGATAGAAGTCATTTTACATATTTTAATAGAACACACCTCTTGTTTAAAATAATGCAATGAGCTTCATGAATTAAATATTTTGCAACTGCAGGATCTCACTTCATTTTTGTTTACTTGTACTATAAGTAGTAAAAATATCTTTATATGCAGCAATATATGATGTACACATACATGCATTTATTTACGCATCAGAAATAGCCAGAGCTGAGTTAAAATCAGAGGCAAGGAAATAAAAGCACTTTGCACAAATATTTATGATATTGTTATTTGGTCTGGAGTGGTGGTTTACAGGTCCAAAATTTTTTTCAGTGCACATTTTGGAAACATCTGTGTATTTTGGTATTCAAAGATGTGAAAACTCACTTCCACTTAAAATGCTTTACTTTTCAGGTGCTTGAGCAGCACCTTAAATAATTCATTTCTTTTTCTATTTGAGTGGAATTTCTTCAAAAAGTAATCTGTCTGTGAAATGTAAATAAGGACACTAATAGTCTCAGAGAATAAAGAAAACCTGGCCACATTCACATACCACTTCTGTTTTGTGCAGCTGTGATTAGAAATAGTGCTTGCAGAATAAGATTTACAGCGTGACATCAAATTCTGGTCACCTACAAATGGCTATACTGGATGAGAAAAATGGCCCGTCATTATCCTATCCCCAGCAGTGACCATGAACACAAGTCTAAAGAAAAGCAAAAACAGGTCAAGTATTTATGACATCTCCCATCAGAACATTCACCCTTTGCCTGTTTTATGTTCAGGAGGGTTCCTGAGACTGATGTGGATTGTTGTTTAGTTCTCTTCATCTGATCTCTCTTCCAAGAACTTGACCAGTAACCTCTGAATCCATGTAAAATTTTTACTTCCACAAAATCCTTTGGAAAGTATTTCCATGGCAGTAATACCTGCTGCAATGCCCTTGTTCTCCAGCTGACAGAGGTAATGAACTGTGTTTTCTATGTCTCCTATCATTCTGTAGATCTCTGTTACATTCCCCTTACATCAGCTCTGCCTGGGCTGCAGCAGAGTCATCAAGTCAGTCCTGCCTCACATAGAAACTGTTTCCTACTTCTGATCATTCCCATCGCCTTTCCCTGAATCCTTTTTAGTTCTAATATGTCCTTTATTAAAATGAGGGGATCAAAACTGCACACCATGAGCAGGGTGTGGGAGAACTAAAAAATTTATTCCAGTGGCATAAAGATATTTTCTGGTTTGTATTCTGTTCTTCTCCCTTCAATTCTTAGCTCTGGATTTGGCTAGACGACTGCTAAGCACTAGCTGTTGCTTTCAGGGAGCCACAGGACAAAACCTCAGATCTCCCTCCTAAGTGATAACAGCCATCTCAAATGCATTTTGACCAAATGCATTATTTTACATAAAATTGAATTCCATCTCTTATTTGACTGCCTAATCATAATATTTCATAACTGCAATTTTTCACAACCTGCCCTTGTCTTGTTAACCTGAATAATTCCAAATCACCAGTAAATTTTCGTCCCTCAGTTTACATCCTGTTTTATAGATCATTACAATGCAACATCTTCTCTTAGACCTGTCCAGACTTACTTTATCCAAGGTGATATGACACATTAGGATGGAAAAGTCACTAAACCAGTGCTTTTCCAAGTCACTTCCTAACAATATGCTCTCACATCACCCTTTGCTATCTGTTCTCATAGTTATTCTTGTTTGTTTCTGGATGAAGTCAGCACATGAGGACAAAATATATTTAGCAGGATGCTTGAGAGGAAGCTTCATTCCAGGCTCTGGTGGTGAATTGCAAGTTATTTCAAATATATTTGGTACATTATAGCCACACTTACAGGTCTGGGAATGTTAGAATCAAAATAATGAATACCAATGAAAGTTTGTCTTTAAAACTGAAATAAGATGATTGCAACTTCTGTTACTGTGGAGTGATTAGTTACTTTGCATCTTTTAAGCCTTGGGCCAGTTTTGGTGTTATTGGTTGAGATAAAGTGATATTTCTTGAAAACCTCTAAAAGAGTATGTGCTGGAAGAGCTGTCATTCACCACTATTAACTGTCTATCCTAAATTTTTCTGGTCAGCTTTCATATACATCTCTTTGTTTCATGGGATTCTTCAGACAGCTGATTAGATAGTTCTATTGTCTCATTGCATGTGAGTATGATGAACCAATGTTATTCTTTCTCTTTGCTTCTTCTGTGCTACTTTTACAAGATAATTTTCTTCTGTCTCAGCTGACAAATTTTTCTGGGAGTGTAAGAGCCTAATCCAGTAAACATTTTTTAAAAATAGAGACTACCATTTTATTTACATTTCTGTGTATTATAGAATTAGGTATAAAAGTTTCATCAAAATGTAATTAAAATAGAGACACTGGAAAAAAATCTGAGGTAGAGAGGTCTACAGATGTAGACTTTCAAAGGAACTTTACAGGGCTTCTAGCATTATTGGTTCTGCTACAGTTATTACTGTTGTTGTTGCAATGTTTGACATATTTTTAGCTATTGATTTTTTTTCCCTGTAAAGATATAATATACAAATTGTCAGGAATATGTGAGGAAAGAGCTCAATATTAAAAAAAACATTGGGGAAATAGTACCCCCTTGACATTTTGTCGTGGGAGAAGGACACCGATTTTACCAGTCATGAAATAATAACTCCAGAAATCACATCAGATAATGAGATGTGACTGAATATAGAATTCATTATGACTTATCCATCTCACTCCTTTAGAAGCTGAACAATTCCATAGGTCAAAGTTTTCAAAGAAGGGTTACAGATGTACAGTTCTGAAAAATTTATATGTTGAAGTAAAGGTCTAGATCTCTGTCCTAAGTCCTAAATCCCATGAAGAGTTATTGAACTCAGGCACAGTTTCCAAGCACACCATACACAGAACGGGAGTCTCACTGATTTGCTTTTCAAAAGATTGACCATTCAGCAGTTCCCACTGAAACCAACATGGTTGCTGAAAACTTGGCACTTCTGACACTACCATTTTCTGTGAGTCCAGCTAAAAGTCAGGAGTTGAGCTAAAGATCTGATAATATATTCCCAATATGCAAACAGAAGATGTGGGAATTGGTGATTATATTTAAAACACCTTTACAGATGTTTCAGATTTGTTCATCCATACTGCATACGATTTTAATTTAGTGTGTTAACTCTTAAAACTAGATTCCTCTCTTCATTTCTGCCAAATGCTATTTTCATTCTCCTAATCTAAATTGAACTGTGTGATGCAGCAAAGTACATTTTCTCAATGATAACTTTGGACTTATATAATTTTCTCACATCCCAAAGTCTAATGTGAAGGGTACAGCACGAAGTAATGCTACTTTTATACATGGGAAAGTAAAATTAAGATAAAAATGCCATTACTTCAGGGGAAAATGTAATTGCAAGGTTTGAAACTAATTTGAATATTTGAGAAACTAGATGGCTGTGTGGAGAGCTTTGCAGGACAAGGCAAATATAATTGTTAGTCTCCCTTTGAAGGATGCAAAGGTAAAAGAAGTTAGCCTTAAAGTGGAAGGCATCTGGAGATTTTTTTTTACATTATTGTTATTTCATTCTCTAACTGAGCATGATAAGAGTAAATGTGTTTTCCCTGGAAAAAGACATACTTTAAATTAAGCTTCATATAAAAAAGAAGCTTTAATAAAGACATAAATTAACAAGAAATAAAATAGTCAATGGATAGAAAGTTTCAAGAGCCATGGTTCAGATACTGACCTACCTGTTTACATGATAAATCCTTATTAGGCTGTCATCACTATAGTCTCAAAAAAAATCAGAACTGTAATAAAAAAACTGTACATCTCAGTGAAAAATGGAAGTAGTTTCTTCATATAAAGCAAGTAAGGAATTGAGCTATGGAGAGGTTAAAATGACCTTCCTAATGTCACAACAGGGCATCTGAATAGGGACTTTCTCATTCCCCTTCTGTTTTTTTCTGTTTAGGCTACAGTCTCTTGGGATTAGTGACTGGTTTTTTTCTAAATCATACTTATGGACTAACATAATGTGACCTTGTGCAAGTCTGCACTAAGTTCAACTCTGCTTGCTGTTAACATGGTGAAATCCTAAATAATGTAATTTGTCAGAAAATGAGAGATAAAGAACTGTAGAGGAAAATCAGAAGTCTTAATTTAATTATTTTAAACGTTACACTTTTAATTACTCAAGAGAAAAATCAATTTAGACAATTCCATATTTCATTTGTTTTGGAACATGTAATTTTAAATGTTTGATTTTGTACATTGTCTCCCTTTTTGAACTACTTTTACTCAAAAAGTATAGAATGAAAGTTAGGAAGAATATGACAATTACTTAAACTCATTTTACATTGTTTAAAACTTTTTCACAGAAAAAGAAAGAAGAAATGTAAGTGAAATCTCTTTTTCTCCCTAGATTTACAAGTTTCCCAGGATTTCTAGTGGGAAGAGTGTAGAAAACGGAAATTTGAAAATATGAGAAATAAAATTATCCCATGATCTTTAGAAACATACATTTTCAGAATTCTTTCATCAAATATGAAAAAAGAAACATTGTGAGAATGTATATTTTTTCAGTAACTTTTTGTTACAATTAAACTCAGTGTTTCCCCTTGCATTGCTCGAAGTAAATCTCAGAAGCATTTGATAATACTGATGATAATGAAAGCTGTTTCATGTTAATTGTCTGGCCCTGGGCTATAGTTTCATGATACGAATTATTCAGAGAAAGCGCTAGCTTAAAATATTTCAGTCTCCCTTTGTCTCCTGACACTTCTTCCCACCTCTCAGTCATTCTCACCTACTCCCTTTACCGTGCCAGAAAGTTGTTTGTAAGGTCATACTGCCCACCAGATCCTGGACCAGAGGCACACCAAGAGGGTAACTTAATATAAATGTGAGACCAAGGAAGACCCTTTGTGCTGTGAAACCAAGATGTTAGTCATTATTAAATAACTTAATGCAAGTAAGTGTTCATCTATTTTGTCCACCCAAATAGCATTTGTCCCAACACTAGGCATGTGAAGTTTGGGCTACTCTCCTAGGCTCTCCCTATAAGCACTGGAAAGAAACAGTCACTTCTTCAGGACAGTATGTCTCATTCTAAATTCACTATCTTAGGACAAATGAATAACTCCTTTGAGATCCATATTTCTTTTTTTAAAAAAAAAAAAGATTATAATTAAAAGTTTAAAGTAGGTGAGATCATTTCCATCTACCACACTATTCTTGAATTTAAGGTTTTGATGGATACATATAACCATTCATATGTAAAGCATGTGTGTAATCTCAAATGTGTAGACAAATAAATAAGAAAAGGAAAGAAGACTCAGTCTATGGTTTAGGAATATCCTGCTAAGAAGATGACATATAGGTAAGAAAAAGAGGAAATAAAACTAACCTACTGGTCAAGTCAAATATATTTTTCATGTTGGTGATCCAGGTTTTTCTGAGTTGAAATTAACTTCACATGTTTAAATATTGAGTGTTTGAGGTCTATATATTTGAAATGCAGGACATTACCCCAGTTAAGCACCCTGTCCCTGTACTGCAGATCCTGGCTTGCAGGTGGTACGCACAAAGCTTAAACACACACAGCTTCTACGCTGAAGAACAAAACTGCAGCAGCACTCACGTGCATCTGCACAGGATACCAGATCTACAGAATCAAAATATTATAATTATTTGGAGCACATGAGATAAGACCATCACAATATTAGGCATAGTAGAGATACGTGAAAATACAGTTCATCCTCTCAGTGTATGATTTAAGGCTACAAGAAGAAACAGTGGGACGTTACATTCAGGCAGACGGGGCTTATACACAATGCTGAAACAGAGGCTGAAATGGTAAGAAGAGGTCCTCAGTGCTGCACTGCCATACTTGCATGGTGCTTGAGGTGTTTCTCCCAGAAGCACTGAAGTGGTGAGGCTGGCAGAGCAACAGCAGGACCCGCCTCTCCTGGGCAGTCATGCTGTCCATGTAGAGTCCAAGAACTCTTTATAAAATTGTGATTCTTCCCGTGCACAAACAGAACAGCAGTTGCTTTATGCTTCCTGGGGACAATCAGTACAGTGAATGTCTGATGCACAGAGATGAATGTACACGTACACCATCCAACTTGTGCCTTTGTTCGAAGTGGATAATAACAATATAAGCTCAGTGTTTCTTGATAAACTCGTTCAAAGCACTGATTAAAGAGTAAGTATCCTAAGTACTGCTAAATATTCATAATTCTTCATAAATCAAAGCTGGCTCTGAGAAGAATAGGGCATACCTTTAAGGGTATTTTTATGAGTATTTTGATTCCCTAATAACACTGTCATAAAGAGACTCCTTATGCCACTCTTCACAAGGAGAGAATTTTACTCTTTATAATAAAATCTATTTAAATTTACTGAATACTAGCCCATTTTTTAGTCACAATAAAAAGGATATTCTAGCATTCTCCTTCTACTTAGCCTAGCAAGCAAACTGAATACTTGTCTTTGAAGATATATTTGTATACAGAAAATGATTCATTTATCTGTAAATGCAAACAAATTATTCTGCCAACCTGATCTATGGAAAGTAGAGCCAGAAAAAATATAAAAGCAAGTTGTCCCAGATTTCAAATACCTTTGAATTCCAGAATGTTTCTATGAACATAATGTAAAAGCACACACCATCTGCAAAATTCATATTTCCTATAGATTGATTGACAGGGAGAGTGGATAGTTGATTCCAGACTATGTGTGAATGGGTGGCAGATTTTGTTCTCTACAATATATTTAACAATACCCACACTGACATTTTATAGCATTATCATGCCAGCACATAGCATTATGAGTAGAAGACTAAAAAACGTTTAAAGCATTTAACTGACTTAATTCCAGCAACTGACCTTTGCTGACATTACTTAAATGCTGTTTTGCAAAGGAAAAAAAATGTAGCTTCAATTGTTCACAGCCTGTCAGCTTTTCAAATTACTTCAGGAACAAATCCTTTTTTTCAGAAAACTGGCAACTTTCCCATTGGCCTGCTTAGAGGACTGTTGAACAAGCTCAGGCACTGAAGGAGGAAAAGATGTCAATAATGCTGTGGCAACATCGTTAGCAAAAAGGTTTTTCTTCATAGGCTGACTGCACTGCTGTCCTCTAGCTAATCTGAAACATCAACATATTGCTTATGTTTTTTTTCTTTCCTCCTGCTTACTGTAAATACTTTCATCTCCTTACTTTCTCTCAAGTGTTTTCCACAAACAACAAAAAAGCTTCATGAATAAATACCAATCCAGTTTCTCCTGGCATCCCTCTGAGCCTTTCACTTTTGGTAAAACAAACTCAAAGAAGCCCTTTTTGCAGTTCATACATCTTCATCTTCTTCTGACAAATTCTTAAAGTGTGTTTTTAAGATTTAATTCTAGTTTACACAAATTTACCTTTTAAACTTCCATTAGAATTTCTGTGCCTTAAATCTTTAGTGATAATTAACATTGTTCTAAACTTGAGTATTTGTGTCAGCAAGGATCAACCAGGTTGACACACACAGCATCAACTAGCATTTCTAATACCTGCACAGGTCATTTCACATCCTATTTAACCCCTAACAACAATGATTTATGTGCATAATCTTCTCTTTCATTACCCTTGTCCATCACCCTAAACTGTTCTGGCTTGCTAGAAAACTGCCTGCTTCGGTAAAATTTTCATATATAAGACTAAGCAGAATTCAATTTGTCATACTATTTTAAAAGAGGATTTGGGCATGCAGGAAGATGTAACTTTTCCAGTGAAAAATAAGGGCAAACGCATGATGATGGGCTGTCTTCCTGCTATTCTTTTGTTAGGGGCAAAACTGATCTTCAGCTAAGCAACAGCTGCAACCTGGAAGGTCTAACATTTCCTCGTTAACTCTAGAAGGGTTTGTTTGGTCTTGTTTCTCATTTTTCTTTAAAATTTAAGTCAGAAAATAGCTTCTGTTAATTTAAAAAAATAATTTAAATGTGTCCTCATTTTTAATTTAAGTGAGAACCCTGCTCTGGTGGATGTGTATCAGCAAAATGGAGGACCCTTTCTACTGACAACAACTAGATGAAAATACAGAGGTATGATTACTGATGTTTGTATGCTTCAGGTTTGTTAAACACTGCATAACAGCTTGGCATTAATAGCTATGCTGCCTGATAGCTTTGTCTAAGTTAAACTATTTTTAAATATAGTGATTTTTCAACCCCATGGCACTTTGAAGTGTGTGTTAGTACCAGGACATGCATCCTCTTTTGAAATATGTGTGGGATTTCTCTCTACCTGCTGTGTTTAATTTCAAAATCCAATGCTATCATTAGGGAAAGACAGCCATTTCCTCTTTTGTCTCTGTGTTCTATTTCACACCAATTTCATCATATACCTGCCATAATTCTTTTATAAATTGATCCTGTGTAGCCCTGCCTGACTGTCAGACCCTACAAAGTGGTATTTTTTAAAAGTTTAAAACCTTGCACTATGACAGATCTAAATAGCCAGGGACACATTTAGTCCTATTGTAATTCCATTGGAACTATTTCATTTACAACAGGAATAAGTTTTTACACAAGCAGTGCAATTTTCTAGCAGTTAGTACATTCCTGCTCACTCCAATATTGTGCAGAGCTCAATCTGCCTTTATTTGATTGACTGGAATAAAGAAGGAAAAGGAAAATAATAACTCCAGGTCTCACCTGATGGTTGCTGCATAGGCAAAAGCACCTTATTTGAGAGTTGCTAAGGTGTCAGACTTGGAAGCATTGCTGGATCTTCATGGACCTCACAGCTGTATACAGCCTGTGCTAAGTTATATGCTGGAATCCATCCTGTTCTTCAATTTATCTTATTCTTCAATTTATATTTTCATATTTTAGTCTAATCATCTGTTTATAAACCTGCTCCTAAATGAAATATTTTTTATATCCTTTTCCTAATACATTCCTTCTTTAGACTTATAGTTTTAAAAGCTCTTCTTTGGTACTGTTGTTCATCAGGTTTTGTTAATAGAGACAAAATAAAATTAGTTTGGCCACTCTGAACCTGTCCTTGGTAAACACAATGCATAAACACATTTCTGTATTTCAACTTGAAATCTGGAGATTTCTAAACTTAAATATAGGGTTTGGGCTTTACCTGTCATTAGGAGAAAAGCATTTTTATAATAACACTAGTATAATAATCAAGTAGTTACTTTGCACAACAGTTTTTTAAAATACATTGTTAATAAAAATTAAATACCGTGTTAGGCAAAAGCAGAGTAAGAAAGGGGCTGAACAGACAAAAAGTGTTCTTGAATGTCCCAGCACAGGCAGAGTGACTTCTACAGTTCCACTTCATGGGCACAAGATGGTTTTGTAATGCTAGAAAGGAGTGACTTTATTAGTGTCCTCCAAATACCTCCTTGTGAGCACTGCATTTCTGGGAGAAAAGAGAAGATGCAACTTGCAAAGCACTTTAAGAAAACTTTACACTGTCTGCCTAAAAAGGAAGAACCCTTTTTCTCTGACTCCAGAATGTTTCTGGATGAGGAAACACGATTAACATGGCTCTGAATAATTATTATTCTACACAAAAATGAGGTCTGAAAATACATCATATGTAAGAACAGATTCTGAATCAGTTTTAAAGACACTGTTGAAATAAAACCCTGGAGTTCCTTCAGATGGCTCTGTAGTGAGTTTTATGGGATACAGTCAGAAAATAACATTGACTTCATTGGTCTGCTGGGCTAGAAACGTCAATATTGTCCTAGCTCTGCAGTTCTGATTAGAGAGGATTTCAGTGGGAGTTTTCCTGGCTTTACAATACTGGAGCTGTGCCCACTGTCTGCAAAGTCAAAATGGCACCACAGATTACTAAACATGTCTGTTCCCATATCAATGGTTCCATGAAATATTTGCTCTTATATTTGCATTGAGAATGTCGCAGTAACACAGATGGTGCAATTAGATGGTTGGCTTTGATAAGTTGCACCTGTTTTTATGGCCTCAGAATGTAATGTCTCTGGCCATTTTATTTCTTGTAACATCTTTCTTCAACTGGTGGAAAACTACTTGTTTCCATTACAGCACTTCTATGGCAGCAAAGTACGTCTTTACAGGAATATAGGGCCACTTTTTTATTTACTGATGTTAATGGGACCATATGACTTTTACCATTAGTTGGAAAATGATGCCACAATGTGATGTGTGAAACAAAATTATATTTTGCACACAAACACTTTTTCTCAGTGAACTCAAAGAAAGTCTGCAATGACAAATGTTCTGGCTAGTAATGACAATCTACCTTTTTAAATTAAATAGAATATGTGTTTTAAAAAGGAGTTAAGGTAAAAAAAAGAGATAAAATGTGCTAAGTGCTGGGGCTAAATAAAAGTTCTGGTTTCCAGGCAAAGTTCCTTAATTTATTTCCCTGGACTACAAGGATTTTTTGACGTCTTCTGCTATCAGCTAAGAAAAAGAAGCTTGTTATTTTCACACTGGCACTCCAGGCTTTCCCAGACTTCTGAAATGAGTGATCCAGTGGTTAAGGGACACAGCAGGACTCAACAGGGATTTGGAAAAGACTGAGAAGTAGGTAAGGTCATAGCTTAAACCAAAGAGCAAGGATAAGTCTGTCTAGGTTTGAGAAGACTTAGCAATTCTGATCACTAGCAGAAACTTTGTCAGCCCTGGATTATCTGGGAATGAGCCCTTGATCCAGGGAAAACACTTACATTTGTTGCAACTACTGGAAGTAAATGTCTAAGAAAACCATGCTCAAATTTCCTCCCCTTTAGATTGCTAATAACTAACGAGAAGCTTTTCCTTAGTGTTGTGTCTTTTTCTCAAATCAGGCAATTTTACTACATTAATCAAAAGACTTTTTAAATCACATCTTAGCCCTCTACAAAATTCTGAGAAATATTAATTATAATCTAATAAAGTGTAAAATGTAAATTAGAGTCAGAAGAATCATGTATGTGATTTTTTTTTTAACACTGTTTGCACAAAACACATGTAAATTTAACCATTAGTTAACTATTAGTTAACTAACCATTAGTTAAATTTAGGTGATTTTTTTTCAAGACTGATTTAATAACAAAGATTTCTCTTTCAGCATGATTCTTCTGAATCTATTTAGAAATTAAGAGGGAAACTCTCAATGAAATTATATAACCTATTGTCTTTCCAACATTTCCTCCAGTTCTTCAAATGGAAATATTCTATCAGAAGTTTTTATATTGTTTGAAAATTGTACATAACAGGACACAGAGTCACCTGATTTCCATTTCACAGAAAAACCACATGCAGCATGTGTTCAGATTCATACCCTAGTGTTTGATAGATGTGTCTCACTTCCAACTAACACAAGCAACTTTGGTAGTTGTAGCAGTGGATAATAGGGAAAGGTAATTTGTTTAAAATGGAGAGAAAATGAAGTGTCTTATGTCCAGCTGGTAACAAAGCTGGACTTGCAGAACATGAAGATCTGTGTTTATCCTTTTTCTTCTATACTTGTCTCCGCAAACACACAAACAGATCAGCAGTTAATCTCCCTGCTCTTTCTCAGACTAGCTAAGTATTCATTCAAGACCAACTATATGCTTTTTTTAGTTTACCTTGCATCTTAATACCTTTATTTTTCATAGGAGAATCATGTCTATTAATTGCTTCTCAGAACAAGTATTTACAAAACACACTGCATACACAAGTTGAAATAAAAAAAAAAAATATATATATATATCAAGTTACAGACTCAAATGTAAAGGCACAAAGGAAGAGTATTCAGGCCTTACCTCTTAAATGCAAAATTTTGTAAAACACCTGTTTAAAAATATGGTGGGTGTGGGTGTGTGTGATGTACATGTATGATACCTTCATATTGTGTCATATAATTTCTTCAGTCTTTATGAATGACAAGCCAATTATTATGGTCATAGTCAAGGGAAGTAGATACCAGCAGAGTATTTTTCCCCACAATGTGAACTGCAGATGTATTTGTTTTTCAAAGTACAAAAGATTTAATGTTTTCAAATAGCCAAGAAACTTGGAGAAGGTATAAATGGCCACGCAAGTCAGAAATAAATACATATGACCAATACACTCCCTCTCCTCAATAGGACAGGGAGAGGAAGTAAGATGAAAAACCTCATGGGGGAGGTAAAGATAGGGAGATCACTAACCAGCCCCCCTGATACCAACACCTTGACAGCTACACCCAAAACAGTACGTGAGTGTGTAACAGTGTGTGTGGTGGGACAAACCTGTTTGAGAGAGCCTTTACCCCAAACTGATAATGCTAAGGAGGAACTCCAAGAAAACCATTAATCGGATTAAACAATAACCATGAAATTAGAAAGAGACTGTTAAGACTGCCTGAAAAGCAGTGTAAAATAAACAGAAATTTGTAGAAGTTTTTGGGAGAGTGTAAGGGACTATGTCAGATGTTTTGTCTCGGCACCGCTGGTGCGCTATTACCACCTCCTGAGCCGCAGGCTGGTGTAAGACTGTCGGACCATGTCAACTGTCTGTTTCGGCACTGCACCACTTCCTAAACTAGGCTTCAACATCCTTTTTCCATGAAGAAGTACACCCTGAAGAGGACAAAAATATCCCTGAAAAACCCACAGTGGACCAACTACCTCTTTCTTAACATCTACCAAGCTGTGCGTGCACGCAGGGCTGGGGGATGAGGAGGACGTGCAGAGGCTGAAGGCGTCGCTGGCTGACCCCTCCTCCAGTACGACCACTGTGGACACTTGTGCATGTGCGCATGGAGGAACACGGGGCAGCAAATATGATAATGAGCTCTGTGGAAATGGGAGGACTTATTGTGGGGACTGGGATTATAAAAGGACTGCGTACTCTTCTCTCGGGGGATTCCCCATCACCTGCAGGGACCCCCCATCATCTGCACTGAGACCGAACCAATGGGACACTGCTGGATTCATCATGGTGGTAACTAATCTTGCTGCATCTCTTCCATTTCCTTGCTTAGGTATTCTGACTTTTTCTTTCTTCTTCTCTCTGTCCTATCGCTATTATCAGTTGCTACAGGAAATAAAGCTTACAAGGTTGTACGGCATCTGACCTCGTTTGTGTCTTAATCTCACTATTGGGATCGTTTAAGAACCCTCCCCGATATTGGATCGGGACAGAGAGGCCTTGTAGCTGGACAAAGATTAGTGACCCTGGTGGGCACTCCCAGACATCACCCTGTGGCATCCCCATCCCTGCCTGTGTCAGGCCCAGCAGCTCTCCGTGGGATGCAGGAGAACTCTGTACCCGGTCTGTGACCCACCGCACAGGGGCAGTGTGGGGGTACCCCTCCTCAGTTTGCACATAGAACCATGTGGGGCACTTGTCCATGCCCCAAGCAGGGGAACACCTGGAGGACCTGCACCCACACAGAAGGGAGGGAGAGGTACCTGACCTGCCAGAGGGTGCAAGGGTGCATGTAAGTATGGGGGAGCACATTAGTTACAGAAGGGCTTTTGGAAGTCTGTAGGGCTATATTAACATTTTCCAAGCATCTGGGATTGTGGTTTATCTGTTGTACTGCCAGTATTGATCCTGAATGTGTAATTCACTGATTACCAGTTAACTGTGTCATTAATAAATCAATAAACCACTTTGATCCTGGTTTGATTTAAACCACATGAGTTGAGCAGTTTTTCCCTGTGACACATATGATCTATTGCTACATTGACTCAGAGGCCTGAGTCCCACAGAGGAGGATACAGGACCACACTTACCTCCATAAATAAATAAAGGTTCTTAACTCAAATGGTTCAGCAGTGGCAAGGTTAAAAATAGTGAAATACGGAGGGTATAAAACTCTAGAAAACAGAACTTCTCATTATAACACCACCACTAGAAGAGAGCAATTTGAGAAAATTATACAGCGTGTTTTGCAAACAAGACTCCATATGCTTGCTAGTTACTATTTTTTCAATTTATTGAAATACCACATTTTCTACCTGTTATTCACTGTCAATTTATAAAGAAGATAAAAAGTTTATGACTATTTTGGCTTCCATAAGGACAGGATGCATTTCAGTTGTTAGTTTTGAATGTTGTTGCTTTGTTGCTAAATATGATTTCAAACACTCACGGACAAGTTTGGTTATCAAATACAACAATGTTATGCAACAGTAACCACCATGTGGAATAGACAGGTTAAACTGTAGAGAGGGTATTACAGCAAAATCTTCAGTTTACTTGAAGGACAAACCACTCCTACAGCAGGGCACAGAGTCAGACCAACAGAGACATTAATTAGAAAGAAAATCTGAACTACGCTTCTCACTCAGAAATCAAATATATATGAAAAATTGTCTGAATATTTATCAGGTAGAAGGATGAAAAAGCCAAGAAACATAATGGAATTTTAGAAAATTAAATACTAAAAAGGATCAAAAATCATACCGAAAACTTCTGCACTGAATCATTCCTAATAAAACAAAGTCTCATGTGAACAGACAAAATTTCCCAGTGCTTCCAAAACACGGAAACAGAGATCCCAAGTGATGTTCCAGAGCCTAAATAGAGATTGTGGGGAAATTTGGTAGTTAATAGATAATTAGACCTCATCTCTCAAAACATCTTTCTGTTTTGCAGCAGTCTTTAAGAGGAAAGCTTGAAGGAAGAACAAAACATTTTCGGTAATTACTTTGGTATACAAAAAAACAAAACCAGAAATGAGACCGTCTCTGCAACTCAGGTAATATTTTAAATCTAGAGAGACCAGAAACAAAGATTAATTAGTTTTGCTGCTTCTCTACGTATCTGTTGGTAACTGCAACTAGAGTATTCTACATATGACTATTTGACATACACGACTATAAGGAATTTTAATTTAGAAATAATTTAACTTCATAAAGTTGATGTTTAATAAATGGAATAGAAATATTCAACTTCAGAATTTTTCAAAACATTAACATACAACCTTTCTACCAAATATTTAATAAAAATATTTGCTTTTATTTTGGACACAGTTTTAACAGTCAATCACAGGAAAAAACTGTATCTATAATAAAGATTTTTTTTCTTGCCAGTGTAGTTCTGTTGCTCTTCATCCCTAGATAAAAGACCTATTCATTGCCTGATGTGCTGAAAAACACAGTTATAAATGCCATTCTTCCTTACAGTCTTAAATATTATAGTTAATTAATTAGTGATAGAGATCAAAAGATTTAGCATTCTGGTTACATTCAGATGAGAAAAGATTTGGGTCTTTAATTGTATCTTAACTTAAAAATCCAAACAACTGAAAAATGCAGAACTGGATCAAAAAATCTCCTGTAAAGGGTTTTCTGCATACAATTTTAATATTTTTGACTAATGACTGAGCTAAATAACCAGTTTTGTTGGATTTTGACCTCTGACATATTCTACAATACTATATCCTACAGAGTAAGAATTGTAGAATTGTTAACATATTCATGCATATGAGATATATTCATAGTTTCCCCCCTCTAGCCCTCCATGTGGGATTTGTATCCAGATTAAAGTGGAAAAAAAGTAAAAAGAGGAAATGGCATTTCAAGGCCAAGTTTTTTATTATTATTTAAATATATCACAACTATTGATAAATCCAAACATAGCTCCCATTGAAGGAAATCTGAATAATTGCCATTTTTATTAATGCTATCGGCAATATCCTCTGTAACATATTAGCAGGCACTCTGGTAAATTCAGTACAAAAATGCCACAATCTGATTCAGTCCCTTTTTAGCAAGAGAAAGGTGAAAATAAATTATTATAATAATAATAAAACACTTTGTTTATAAAATTTGTCCCTTTAAGGTTGGTTGGCTGTTCTACAGAAAGCTTAAACTAGTTTAAGCCAACTGAATCTCAGTTTGCTCTTGGCTACAAGTTCCCAATCTTTTTTTGTGTCAGCACAAGTGCTTATGTGATCAGGCACATAGTTACATTCTACAGGTCCTACTGCAAAACACTTTTTTTCTGCATTAGTTTTTAGCAGAATGCACTTTCTGACTTGACCGGCTGCAAAGCCACACAAGTGATCCTGGCAGAAGTGCACAGCAGGACCACACCATGGACAGCAGGCTGAAAAAAGCCCCCGGGGAAATCCCTTCTTGAGATCAACTAGAGCCAACTCTGCTCTTTAAATCCACTCTTTTCTGAACTGTGTAGGTCATCACATCATCCATATTACATAGCTCCTATGATATTGTGATAAATAACATGGATAAATTTATTATGGTCTGTCATGATCTGCTTAAGAACAGAACAGTGTGTGCAATATAAAATTAGGTCTGGGAAGGCAGAGATTTTCTTTGTGTTGTAAGAAGAGTTGCTTTTGGAAATAGTTGTCGAAGAGGATTCCAACACATCTTAGATTAAGACTGACCTTGTTAAGAAAGAAACTTTGCAACAGGTTGAAAGTTTATATTTTTATTTTTCTAGAGTCACTGACACATGCATCTGCTTATTAAGGAGCACAAGATGGAAAAACATCTCCTTAATTCTCTGATTCAGGTCTTTGCCATTGCAAAACCATGCTATATGATCACTTTCAGAGTTTATCAAGCTCAAATTTATCCAAAATTCTGTTAGACTTCTTGTACCCACTACTCCTATAAAAAGAGTTTTAATCCAGCTTTCAGTGTTGACTAGTAATAGACAAAATACCACACAGCTCTCGAGTATTATTTTTAAACACCACACCAAGGAATCCTCCAGTTTTCTTCTTCAAATTACAGACAGATCTCTCTCATGCTGCCAGTCTTCTTCTCTACAGGTTCAGTAGTTAAAAATGGTTCTGTGTTTCTCTTTCTTCTGCAAGCTACATTTCTCTCTCAGTTCCTTCAAGTTTTTCCAGAATTTTTCAACCTCAGAGATTTTTCAATACATAGCAACTCTACTGAGTTTGTTTGATCTTCTGGGGATTTACCTCTCCCTAAACGCTAATGTTTTACAAGAAACTGCCTTTACCAGGAATGCATTGTCATCACCTGAGCAGTTTATTTAGATACTGATGAAAATAATTAACCTTTCATGGGTAGACATTAACAGCACTACTCCCTTCTCATCTCTTCCCAGCTCACCTACCAAAACCATGAAGAGGCAGTTTAAGGTAAAGACAGGTAAGATATAAAGATAGAATCATGCCTGAAAATCAAACTGTAATTCATGAAAGCTCATAATGCATACTGACTTTACTGTCCCATCAAGTAAGAATATCACATTGGGATATCACCAGGATGTTCAAAAAAGGTTTTGCAAATGAGAGTTTTAGAAGCATTCTTCAAAGAAATATTTTTCTTTCTTCACTTTCACAATCAAGATGTGCACATCAATATCAGAAATGAACTGTGCAAGTGCCTTTTCTCGAAGACAGCAGGAAATATGGCTTAATCAAAATTGATTATCATTTTGATTATCCTTTCACTGAATATATTTCCATATCAATAGAAATAGTAGTATATAATTTTAAATAATTTAATCTATTTTGTAATTTAATCAATTATTTAAATTGAATATCTATTTCTTCTCTGAAACTTTTAAACTGCTTCTAAAACCCCCACAAAAATATTGTGGTAGATTGACCCTGCCTGGACACCAGGTGCCCACCAAAGCCTCTGTATCACTCACCCTCCTTAGCTGGACAGAGGAGAGAAAATATAATGAAAGTCTCATGGGTCGAGGTAAGGACAGGGAGAGATCCCTCACCAATTACCGTCATTGGCAAAACAGACTCAAATTTGGGAAAAGTTAATTTAATTTATTACCAATCAAATCAGAATAGGATAATGATAAATAAAACTGAATATTTAAAACACCTTCCCCCCAACCTCTACCTTCTTCCTGGGATCAACTTCATTCCCAATTTTCTCTACTTCCTTCCCGCCAGCAGTGCAGGGAGACAGGGAATGGGGTTGTGTCAGTTTATCACACGTTGTCTCTGCTGCTCCTTCCTCCTCAGGGGGAGGACTCCTCACACTCTTCCTCTGCTCCAGCATAGGGTCCCTCCCATGGGACACAGTCCTTCATGAACTTCTCTAATGTGGGTCCCTTCCACAGGCTGCAGCTCTTCATTAACTGCTCCAGCGTGGGTCCCTCCCACAGGGTGCAGTCCTTCAGGAACAGACTGCTCCAGCGTGGGTCCCCCATGGGCTCACAAGTCCTGACAGCAAACCTGCTCCAGCGTGGGCTCCTCTCTCCAGGGAGCCACAGGTCCTGCCAGGACCCTGCTCCAGTGTGGGTTTCTCCTCAGGCTGCAGGTGGAGATCTGCTCCTCCATTAACCTCCATGGGTGCAGGGGCACAGCTGCCTCACCATGGTCTGCACCACGGGCTGCAGGGGAATCTCTGCTCCAGTGCCTGGAGCACCTCCTGCCCCTCGTTCTTCACTGACCTTGGTGTCTGCAGAGTTGTTTCTCTCACATATTCTCAGTCCTTTCTCCAGCTGCAATTGCCATTGCACAGAAACATTTCCCCTTCTTAAATATGTTATCCCAAAGGCACTACCACCATTGCTGATGGGCTCGGCCTTGGCCAGTGGTGGGTCCATCTTGGAGCCGGCTGGCATTGGCTCTGTCGGACAGGGAGGAAGCGTCTAGCAGCTTCTGATGGAAGCCACCTCTGTAGTCCCCTGTTGCTACTAAAACCTTGCCATGCAAACCCAGCACAAAAAAGGAAAAGGAAAGGAAGGAAATTCTTATATGCTAGACATCACCATATGCATGCAAAGTATTTGAAGTTACCTGTAATTCTACTACAAAGCCCTTAATGACCAGCAAGTAGAAAAAGTTGGAAAAAAACCTGAGCTATACAAAAGTCAACTCCATCCTGGAATTAGCAAGGTTACAAGTAAAAGATACATACAACAAGAAAGAAATAATTACCAAAAATGTAAGTATTAGAATAATTTTAATATAACAGAAATTAATTACAAAGCAAATGTTATTTTAATATATACTACTATGACATATCTTTACATTTGTGTGCAATACTCCTTGCTACTCTGTACAGTGTGTATTTGGAACTGGTGTCTTAGAATTACTCAAGAATAGAAGATATAAAATATATGCATTGAATGAGAAATAGTCTTGGTCAGAAGAAAAAGCTGACATTAATCTTCCTGGATCCTACATGTCTCTCTTCTGTTTGCATCCAAGCCAGCTACTAAAGTGAGTTCTTCTAAGACTTTTTATTCATTATTCATAGCACTGGCTATTGTTGGCTCACCCACAACACGGTACAGTTCATGTCTCACTTTGCAACTTCTTGGAACAAAAAACAGGGAAAGTGAAAAGAAAAAATATTTCTGTGGAATTTTAAAAGAATATGTTTTACTTACTTTCATCTTATGCACAGGCCACAGAAGGATTTCTATTTGAATTCCACAGTCCTCAGCTGGTCTGTATTCGCATATTCAGGATCAGAACATTGCACCTTTGGAAGATGTCATTTTCAAAAACTTTGTCTTAATAAATGTGGACAGTAAATTTTCTGTATGTTTTATGATAATGATGTTCAAACACTTGAAAAGCATAAATCCTAACACAGCTTCCCCTCAGCACATTCTCTGCATCATCTACCCACCTCATCTTTACTTCACCCATGCACAACAGAATGCCAAGCTCTGAAAGTTCACTTGTTTGAATTAAAAAGTTGCACTTCAGTGGATTCATCCTGACAGAACAAATAAAACAGGTCATCTCTATGAAGCGTACATTTCAGTCACCTTAAAAAACAGACCTTCAAAACCTGTAATGCGTCTTTCATACTTGTGAGAGAAACATTATACTCACGCTTCATGGGTGAAATATTGCATATTTATAATGATTCATTGAGCCATACTCAAGCATTCTGGACAGAGGTAACTGGACTATTTTTTTCCCAAGCACATAAGAAAACAGAGCTGAAACACAGTGAGTACCAATTGTGATAATTTTAATAGGGAATTCAATACTTATGCTACGGTGTTGTTATGAACACCGTGACTTTAGTTAGGAAAGTGCTAATAGCAACTTGCATATTGCATGACTATTTGGATACCTGCATCAGTTTTTGTTTTAAAGAAAAAAGGGTTAAATTCCACATTAGATTTTGGCAAGTTGTTTCATGTTCTAGATATTTAACATAAATACAGATCTTTAAATCTGTGTTTATCAGTGTGTAAAGTATTAAAAAAAAATTGAAAGAAGATGTGGTAGAAGGTAAAAATACCTTTTTCTAGCACTTTTCTACACATTAATATTTTCACTTTCTGCAGAAGCCTAGACATATTTATCTTTCATGAACTAGCACAGAAAAGATACACATAAGCAAACCAAAACACTCTTTGCTGAAGATCAATCAGTTGTATGCTGCTGCAAATCATTATAAATATTAAGGATAATTTCTTGGTCATAGTCTAATGAAAAAAAGTGCCCTGGAGTGCCTTTCCCAGAAGAAAACTTGAGTATCTGGAAAATAGGATGGTTTGGGGACTTATTGTCTTGTTAACATCTTGTCTAACATTTTTTCAACAATGCACAGAAGAGTATAATTTAACAGGACATGTATAATTTAAAAAGAAACACACTTTTTATTTGGATTGCCATTATTGATCCAAATATCAGGTCTGCAGTCTGAATACATTTGGCTTTATAAGGAAAGTTATGGTATCTTACATGTGTACTGGATAATTCAGTAATGAACTAGTGTTAAATAGAGTTTGCTGGAGCTGAAACAGTACTGGCAGAATTTTTACATATTGCTTTCAGCAATTGAGTGTAAAATCATTATTCTTATCACATCCACATAAAATATACAGGTAGATTAGATGCGCAGGATTAATCTGTCCAAATGAAGATGCCTATAATACGAATGTCTGAATTCAAGCTAGACCTTGTGGGTTTTCTTTATAGTGAATGGAGAAAAAATAAGTACACTAGAGTACAATTAATCTAATCCTGAACCTCAAGTCTATAACAGGTCAGATGCATCAAAATCAAGAAGGGCTAGGACCCAGGGCAACCAGGTTATGGGTAGACACCCACACTGTGTACATCTAAGGTAAGATGAGATGACTGATTTCCACTTCACACAGGAAGGACCAAGACTGAGATAGTCCAGCCACATGCCTCAATTTCACAGAAGCTGATGCCCAGCAGAATTAGTTCAATGGAGAAAAGAAATTACACAAAACAGCTCCAGCTGAATTCTGGGAGCTATTGATTCCCATACTGTGGGGTTTTTTTTATGAGAATTCAAAATTAATTTAGATCTAAAGGAAAGTAGAACTGAAGAAGAGAAGAGATAAAGAGATGAAAATATACTCCTCAGCTTGACAAAAGAGCTTTGCAAAATAAAGTATGCCATATGTTCAATTAATGCTCTTTTCACTGCTGCTTTCTTCCACAGATACATAAGAATGTCCTCTGAGTTACACAGTTTAATAAACTCGGTCTTTATACTGATCCCCTGTCCTGGTTTCATCTGGGACAGAGTTAATTTTCTCTTGGGCTGGGAGGGGGCACAGCTGGAGTGCTGGACTTGGATTGGCCATTGAAGCATTTCATATCATGTGACATTATGCTCAGTATATAAAGGAGGCGGGTTCTCTCTCACTTCCAGGTTTGCGATGATAGGATCTTTGTTCTCTCTGGATCGCTGTCCGAGAGTGGGCTGGGTATCATTTAGTGGGTGGTGAGCAATCACATTGTGCATTATCTGTTTCTACTTTCTATTACTGTTATTGTTTTGTTTTATTACAATCACTAAACTGGGTTTTTTATCTCAACCTATGAATTTCCTTGTGTCCATTCAGTCTCGACCCCATTTACCAGGCTGGGGGATGGTGAGTGACTGGCTGTGTGGTGTTTGGCTGCCAGCCAAGTTCAAACCACGACATACCCAAGTCAGAAAATTGGAAAAACATGGGAAAATATTTGAGGGCATATTTGAACTTTTATGAAAGAATATAAATGAAAGTCAAGTCTCCAGTCAGTTTATGTAATGGTAAGCCTGACAGGACTTCAGCACCACTTTTCTCATTCAAAACTAACCATCAAAGTTGTCTTTTATGTCTGGTCAGACATGGAGAAATCCGGACCAAGAGAAAGAGTTTGTGTGTTCAGTAGGCTCACTGAGGCTTGCTAGGATTGGTAGCATCAGGTTTTGGGCTAAGTCTGTGGAAAGCTGCATGCGAATGATAAAAACAAATACTGAACTCATTTACTGAAAAGATCATCTCCATCTCAGTCACTAAGCAGGGGGATGAATGTCTAATCTTGACAGTAGCAATTCAGTCTGCAGTTAGGACATTCATGAAATATCATTAAGAACCAAAACACAGATAAATACACATTGGCTCCTAGAAGGTTATGTTTTATCAGTAAATTGACACAGGAAACTGTTGCTCATCTCATATGAGAAAGATATGCGTTAGCAGGATAGAGAAGACTTGATGTAAATTTCCTTAGGCAGAAACCCTGAATCGCTATTCTACCTGCCGAGTCTGAAGGTTAGTGGCTGAAATACTTAGCAGTATGCTAAATACTATGCTTTTTGGTTCAAGCAATTTCTGTTATATGTCAGAAGTTTATGTGTGTGTGTGTGTGTGTGTGTGTGCAAGTTTGTACACAAGGTTCTTTCAAGCAAAGGGTTTTGCTAAGAAAGATGTAAAGGAATTTTTCTCTGGCAAACCCTCTGGAGGAATGGGAAAAGAGCATTTGTATAACTCTAACATGAATTGCAATTTGTTGTATTCCTGCCTTGGGGTTCCTAGGTGTGTTTTAGTGAATAAAGTCACTGATAAGGTGGTACGTGTAGTCCCTGGGTTGAAGGCATAATGTGATATCACCAGGAATAGAACCATAATTGAGATTCAACTTTTCCGACAAACTCATTAGTCTGATTCTTGCAAATATTTAAATGAGAGACACTGACCTGAATACAAACCTGAGTGGCTGTTTCTTGTTATCTTTGCTCTATCTCCCAGCTTATCACATGAAAGGAGTAAGACTGTACTTGAACACATTTTGAAAACATCTGTATTTTCATGGAACAACAGAATTAAGCTCTCTCTTTTTATCAGGAAGAGACCACACTCCTACTACACAGCAGCCACATATAACTTTTCTTTTATGATCATCAGAAATAGTGTACAATGTGCAGAACCTACCATGGGAAACATGAAATGTTCATTCCCCCTCTTCGCTGCAGAGATTGGAAAGAGATGGAAATCCATTCTAATTTAGAATCTGCTTTTGTCTTCCTCAACATTTTACACTCTGTGTGCTGTAACTCTTGCTTTAAAGCCTGTCAAGATTGTTCACAGAAGCATCATCCCTCGAGCAAGCAAGATAACCAGAGCTAACCAGTTTGTAAGTCAGGGAAGAGAAAAATCTCAAATATAGAATAATGGGACTCTGCAGGGTGAACTTGGATTCCTTAATCATGAGGTGTTGTTTCTCAGGGGAAAAGTTTCTCATCTCTTCCTTTTTTCACCCCTGTTCTTACCCACAGAAAAAGGGTTTAACCCCCTTGCCTTCCCTTTCTACCCTTTCCATACTCTCCCACTCAGGCAACTGAATAAAATTCTTCTATAAAACACAAGCAATAAATTTAAAGGCGGGGGAAAAAGAAGCAAATATAGGAAAATGGGAATATTCCCAAGCATTTTACTGATCGTTTTCCCTCAAATGTCTACATTTTATTCTGTCAGTCCCTAGCTGCTCTCATGGCTTTGTTGCAAGCTTTGTAAGTAAGAGCCAAAGAGCAGGCCAGCTGGCTGCAGGCAGAGCCTCACCTCCATCTGCCTCCTGCAAGCTCAGCCCTCCCTCAGAGAGCTGGGGTGCTTAATCACAAGTATATTGTGCCAGCCTTTTTCTTTGCAAGTGCAGTAACTTTCAGGAAAGCGCTGTCGAATATAAGAGACAATTACAATTTCAAAATAGAGCTGTTTGAAGCATTCTATTTAATTCAATAAAATGTAATGGCAAATGGTATTTTAAAAAAAAAATTCATAAGACAATATAAAAAAATCAATAAAAATCTATTTCCCTAGCTCAGTTGTATCATTAGAAAAGCTATACTTTTTGGATTCATATCTATGGGACTTTATTAACTTGATCCCAGTTCAATCTTACAGTATTCCTCCTTAAGGAAAACAAGAAAATAGACAACAAGGGAAAAAAACCAAGACTGTTATAAGTGCCAAAATTCACATTTTACAAAAATACAAAATCTCAGAACATAATGTTCAGTTTCATATTTTTGTAAAAAATTGGGTCACTGCCAAGGCAATAAAATCTAATAATGAGAGACGTTAAATTTTAAAAAATATGTTTCTCAATGATTAAATTACATGTTTTCCTTGTCATTTTGTCAGGTAAGGCAAAAAGGTATGTCTGACATAAGATTTGAAGCTGAAATGCCCCTATTAATATGAAAAAAGGTAGCGCATAATAATAAATGCATAATGAGAGGATTCAAGGCCATATCCTACAAATATTAAAGTTAAAAAGCAAATATACTATTTTTTATTTCACTGTCCCCAAGAAGAGATTCAACATATGATATAAAATGAGCTTTCAAACACAGAAAGCTACACAGTTCTGCAAATGTGTTTTATTTCCAGACTAGTACAGAGGAGGACCAGGTCTCCCGGCAGGCATGGCACGCTGAGAACTTTTCACTGATACATAAAGTCCCCTAGCTCTATCTAGTGGAAGGAAAGAAACATACTACTTTACGTTAAGAGCTGCTTACTGCTTTTTCTTGTATATTTGAATGTAATATAAAGACCTTCTCTTTTCATTTTGAATGTAGATATACTGTCTATAAGTGGTTTCAAGCAATAGCACAATTAGCCGTACTATTTTAGAATATTTCTCTGTTCCTCTTCTTGTTCAGTACAAAAGATAGGGCTTAACAAATAATGGTGAGGTGGGTTTGTGGAAAGAAATAGTATTTTATTAAGCAAATGACATTATTGGACAAAAATAGGACTTTTTTAGTCACACAAAGTCTTCTCTGGAGATAAATCAGACTTGTTTATGCTTTGGACCAAACTAATTCTTCACCCCAAAAGTACAATTTTCCTCTTTTTTCCTCTCTTTTCTTGCATTAGTAATATATGGTCATGATTCTTTTGTTTACAAAGGTACTGCTTGTCTCCCCCATACACAGTCTCACACAAATATTATGACTATGCCAATAATACAAATATAATAAACTTTTTTTCCTTTTTTTACTTTTCTTAAGCCAATTTAATATAGCATCCTTTTTCATCATTTTGATATGTTATACCTACATAGACAAAATAAAAAATAATAAGAGAGGAAAATGTTTAGATGTGTCTATTAGCTGCTAACAGTGTTCCCTCTTGAAACTTGGTTGTAAATCCAGCCCAGGCTTCCACTTGTTCCTGCAAAACCTTGTGCAAGGAAGAAGACCTGCATGTGTGTTCCCAAGTCCCAAGTAGCACAGCAAGATGGGGCAGTGCAGTGCAGCCTGTTGGCTCAAGAGATGGCCAAAGGCCTGGCATGGGGTGAGGGGGGAAGATTTTGGTGAAGGTAAGAGATCTCTTAATGCCCTGAAGGAAAAAATCACCTTTCTCATGAAATTTGAGAAAGCAGTTGAAACTAATTGCCATGTCCCCTCACAAGAGCAAGAAGAGTTCAATGAGATTTCATGTGAGGTCCCTCTATACCCTCCTGGGCAAGTATACTCACTCCTTTCTTAACAAGATATTTGTCAAACTAAAGGATGTGGGAGACAGAGTATTGTTGGAGTTGTACCATTTCTTTGTTACTGTCATGCACTGCACAAGTTCATGCATATTTGGGGTCTCCCAAATGAACTAATGAGATGTTTGGCACGTGAGCTATTTTTGAAGGCCTGCAAGACATTTATACTTGTGCTGAATGTAGCTGCCAACTTGTTTAGTGGAGTGAGAAATAAGTCTTTCTATTCTGAGGGCTCCTGTTTAACTCTGCATAATGTTTGGCTTTTTGTTTTGATCTGTAAATCCCTCTATAGTTGAAACTTTGTGCACTGACACAGCACTGATCCGCTGAAACATTTTAACTAACTTTCTTTAACTTTCCCATAGAAAGGTTTTCAATCTAGAAAAAGTTTGTTTGGGAAGCCATCAAATCCTTGATGCATTGCGATAAAGGACTAGTGCTGTAAAATTCTTGGAAGTGTAACTGCAATGAGAACCACTCAAATCCAAATAAACCAGGACAATCTCGGGAAAGGAAAAGAGAAGTGAAGGGAAATGAAAGATCATAGGCTTAGCTAGCATTAGAAAAAGATTTATTGTACAGCTGTAAGAAGAGATGTTTCTAAGTTAGATACATCTTTTGGCAGGGTAACATATCCAACTTCACTCCAACAAAGTAAAATGCACTAGCAAAACCATTTTTTTTCCCCTGTATAGTTGTGTTTACATTAAGATTTACAACTACAAATATTGTGGACAATGGTACTGCTAAGTACTGTGATTTTTTTAGGTGATACAGTAATTTTTCAGACCAACAAAAAATAGGCAAACTTTATTTTTAGTTTAAAAGTTTATCTAAAAAAGACACTCCTCCTCCTCTCGGACTTTGTACCCTCACAGCCACTACCCTAATATCTGCAGCTAGTATCATCATATCATAAAAACACTCTTGCATGGACCTAGATTTAAATTAGTATTTTTTAAACTTTTTTTTTTCCCTAACATTTTTCAAAGTATAGACACTTTGAAAGGTTTTCCAGTAGAGATAATAGTTCCTGTAGAGCAAATTTTACCTTAATGTCCTTAATTAACTTTAGTAGACCTTTATTTAGACAAAAGATATTGAGAGTCCCATGGAACCACAGATTTGAATTAATCTATTTTGAAACTGTAGGTATACACATCAGAGTTTTCATAACATACAATTTTACCTACAATCAGTCTGAAGAATTGCTGAAGATCAGAGAGCAAGTAAACGGCAGAGATGAGAAGAGACAGCCTGGTTTAGTACTTAGCTGTACACCACTCAAGTATTATCATTAATTATTGGTTTTGCCTGAAGCTGAAGAGAATGTTAGAGGAAGTCTGGTGAGAGCAATGCGCTGTCTTGTGAGGAGATGCTCAGAAAATATTGACTACAATGAAGATGCTACTATGCTGGACATGGGAACATCTCTGTTCTGTTTGCTGCAAGGCAGTCCATCAGAATCATATAAATTCTAACACATGTCAATGTTGTTAATAAATAATACTAATATTGATCTTTCCTGTTAATATTGTGCATGCATTCAGATCTTGTTGATTTAGCTTATTTCCTAAGCCAAAAAATACATACATATTCACATACTTGAGATTTTATAAGAAACTAATTAATATTAAAAGTTGGAATGAAAACAGGAATATTATCACAGTTTTGCAATTCAATGATTTCACAGTCAAAACTCTACAACATGGGGAAGGATTGTAAATCTGGAAACATTAGAAATCTACTTTGATGAACAATTTCAAAATTCCTAAGACTTTTTTGTCCTTTGGTGAGATTTTACAGATAATTTGAAAACTCTAAATATAAGTAGATAACAGTAATTTATTCTGCATAGACTGACACTTAATTAAATTGTAACTAGCATAGTTGTGCTACACCTTGAGGACCCTTTGAAAATGAGGAATGAACCTGTCAGATTATTTTTTCTTGATTAAGGAAAAAAAAAAAAAGAGTGTAAAAGTCTCTATAAATCCTGAATCCTTTTGTTGACAACATGAAGTAGCTGTGCATAATGCATAGGTACTGATTAGACATTTATTTGATTTACTGAAACATTGCTACTTAATGTTTTGCAATCCATTAACCTCCTGAATGGAGGCTCAAACTACAATGCGTCCATACAGACAAATGTTATCTTCACCATTATAAAAACCTCCCAGAGAAGTGAAATGCTTCTGGTCTTCAGCCAAAACATTTTTGACATTTATTTCTCAGACTTTTATATGACTATTCATTATATTGGTGAAGGGATACCACTTCACCCCCACCTTTTAAAACTGTATAAATAGCTATATAGATTGTAAGCCATATATTTCTGTCTCCATGTGCTATCTCTATTGTACCTAAATCCTATTAGGATTTAGTCATTACTAGAGACCATGGGCTTCATTCCCAAATTCTTTATGATTGCAGCTTCTCTTCTTGCTCACCTCCAGACACACAACTGCAAATACAGTAAAAAACTACTGCATTTCTTATAACACTCCCTTATATCTCCTACTATCACTCTGCTTCCAGTTGTAATTCCTGATTTGCAGACTACTGCTGTAGACAGTCCCGCAATACAAATAATGAGTCATGCAGAGCGGTATAAAGTGCCTAGGCAAACAGGTAAAATAAGTTACATGCTCAGGAGTGCTGCAGTCAATGAGGCAATATGTAGACTTTAGACAGTGGCCATATATTTAAGGTATAGCAGAAGATATAAGCCCTTTCTCTCTCACTTAGTCAGTCTGCAGCTGGGGAAGATGCAATTCACAGTGGGAGCCCAGGTTACCCCAAGAGGGCAGTAACAATGAATCAGCAAGAACAGCCTGCTAAAGCATGATCAGACAATGGGTCCCTGTCTCTCAAATATGCTGAAAGAGGGGAGCCAGAGCATGGTAGGGAAAGCACTCCTTGCACTGATCATGAAACAGCCCAACAGTGAGAAGGGAGAAAAAAGGAAGACGCTCTTTTTAAGGCTCAGTGAAAGACGTTATATCGTATTGGCACAGTTCTGAGTTGCAATTCATACGTAAAAACTAACACGTTGGAATCCACCCTCTCTGTAAAACAGATGGTTATGCTAGTGAAGGAACAGCTAGCAATGTGCCCCAGTCATAGACATGGTGTTCAGGACTATGTCTAAACTGCTAATTGCAAAAGATCTTCCAGGTACTTGTGCCTCAGTCACATCTGTGTTATCCTTTACTGGGTTGTATGTTGATGTACACTAAGTTCCTCTCATCCTTCTTCATCTCAGTTTCTGTGGGGTGGAAACCTGGGCATCCCCTGCCAGAAAGGGACCAAAGCATGTTTTAACCTTTCCCCATTCTGGATGATCAGGGAACAAGGACTCTTATCCTGTTAATTCTTGTAAACACAAACATTTGTATAAGAGTTATGACTTGTATTCACTTACCTTTTAACAGGGAAAATGTAATCTCCTCTGTCAGTAAGCACAAAAATCACTCATCATACCTCTGGCAACATCATTGCATCAGTAAGACTTTGTAAGACTATAGCAAGTATTTGTTCAGTGTTGCTTCTGGAGACCCAGAGCTACCCCTCAACGGTGCAACAGCGCAAAAGACAAGAGTCAGCACCATAAAGGGTGAGTATGACAAACCCTGTCCTTTCTGAGAGCTGTCCCTTTCAGTAAACTCATCTGAAGATCTGATTGAGTATCTTCAGTTTGCTGTGTAGAAAGAAACAAGAGAGTTGACCATCCATGAAGATGAAATTAAGGGCTGAACTGTTGGGTGAAATTCTGTTATCACCATGGTGTAAGTACAGACCAGGTCTACTCAAGTAGGTGGGTTTAAACTGACATAAAATGAGGATAAGTAAAACAAGGGGCAAGTCTCCAAATACTAAGGAGGCTTCCCACTGTTGGGTAGTATTATGTAAAATGAAGGCATTAAGGAGAGGATGTTGAAATTAAAGGGTCTGAAAAAAGAGTACCGTTACACAGATCAGATCAGGATTTTCAGAGTATAAGGTCTGATACCCAAAAAGCTGAGATCATAGCCTACTATGTCAGGAATCATGTTTAAAGCATCAGATGAACTAGAATAAATCTTATTAAAGCTAATAATTGCTTTCATTGTTATTATTTACTCAGCAAAATGATGTATTGATTTTGAAAAAGCAGAATGGGCTTTTTTCTTTTTCCACTTCTATCTTTCAAAATATAAAATCTTACAAGGCAATGGCCTAGAGTTTAAACAGGTTAAAGGATATCAAGGAACTGAATGCTCTGATTATTTGGGGTCATTGCACTAAAATAATGAATATTCAGTATATCTCACTGGAGGTGAGATTTGCTTTCTGTAAGAATCTTTTTTTTTTTTCTGAAGTCTTCACTTTTAAATTCTTAATCATAGTGTCTGTTCAAACTGGTTTTAGACAAGTACACGTAGTTGGTGTCTACACTATAACAGGTGAAGGAAATATTTTAAACAGAAAACCCCAGTATTTGTGTCAGACAGAACTATAAGATATCTCTGCCTGCATGCTGTAGAGAGAAATGGCTAGGCAGTAACTCAATCCTGAACAAAGATAAAAAATGTAGTCAGTTATGCACTCAGTTGGCAGAACAGCTCTTAAAAGAAGAAATAGCAAGCAAGTATGATGAAAAATAAGATATTTTAAAAACTCTTAATTTTACATAAGTTTTAAACAGTATAATTAATGATAAATAATAGTTCTGGTTTTGATTGGTTTAAGAGAATACATAAATATTAAAAACTAATATTCTTGCATGGGAAAAAAACTCATGCTTAAGACACAGTGATCCACAGACAGAGACTAAAATTACTATTTTTATTTTTCTTCTTTCCAAGACCAGGATCCAGCAAAACAGAAGGAAATCAGTGAGAATAAAAACAATCTTGAAATTCTTTTCTGTCTTAGTAGATAGCAATTACATATTATGATTTTTTTAGGCTTGGTACTATGCTGCTTAAGCATCCATTTCTTTATGTTCCCATCTCCACTTGTAACATTGCTGTAGGAAAAAATATTTTTCTAGTTCTGTTCCAAACAGGCTCACTTGAATAATTTGGCCTTACTAAAAAAAAAGCTATATAGATATTAGTCGTACTTTAAGTTTTTCAAGTCAGAAACACTGCAAGGTTAAATCTCAGACTAATTTCTTCTATTACCCAAAAATCTTTAAAATAAAAGCCTCTTCTGTTTTCAGGACTCTTGGAAGTACACTTGTAGCCACCAGATAAACTAAACTGGATACAAATGTGAAAGCCATCAAATGTGCGAGCCTTCTCCCTTAATCTCTGAAATCAGGCCAGTAAAACCAGCAATATACCAAACTGTATCATCATTCCATTAGATCTCACACCTAAGAAATAAATCTTGTGGGAGCTTTTTGGGAAACATTTTGTTGCTGCAGAAATTGAATGCTGTACACAGAAATTTGCTGGACGAGCATCTTCACATGGTGGCAGGTTGCACAGAACTGCTGGGATAGTCATCTGCTGAATGAGACAAAATTAAGATGGTGACAACATTTGACTGTCAACATGGATGTGTGCTGTGTGGAGGGAGTTTCCTGGTTAAATTTAAATTGAATTATCTAAATATTTCTTGTCCTTAAAATAAGATATGATGTGACACGAGCAAACTGTATGGTCTTTCCTTCTATTTATTTTGTTCTGAGTTTATGGGCATTTACTTATCCTGTACATGGCTCTGTAAGAAGAATCTGTCTAACCTAATTTTTAAAACAAATTATGTGTATGAAGTATGGGGAAACTATATTGTGCTGGAACCATCAGCCCCACAGAGCTGAGGCTGCCACAGCTCCATGCCGCAGGTCCACTAATAGCGGGGCTGAGCACATATACCCGGTAGGCATATGCACACAGAGCACACATATACAACACATATAGTCTCCTGGGACACCCCTGAGAGGTGCCCAGACAGAGTGTCCCTTCCTTTGAATCCTTAATTTGGGTTCCCACCTGCTCTGGCTCTGCTTTGGGCTCTGTGCTCCTCTGGGATTGTGGAGATGAGCTCATGGTAAACCGATGGCTCCTGGGATGGTCTGCAGAGAACCCAGAGCTGGATATTATTTGGGGTCCCCTCCATGTGTCATTGATTCTTTGTGTTCCTTTGTGGGTGTGCAGACAAGCTTTTATCACCTAACATAGAGGTGCTGGTGCTCACAAAAACTAATTTTGTGTCTAGTAGTTGATCAGCCTCAGGAAGTGCCACGCTGAGGATATGTGGAAGGACAGAAAGTCTTAGAAGGGCTTGCCTTTGTGATTACCTTTGTTCCCAGAACTTTTTAGATATAAGTTAAATAAACGTCTGCCATGAGTCTGCCACCCGCAGTCCTGGGACAAACAAATCAACATTTCAATACCTCTTTCAATGTAATTGCCACAGCTTCATGATTTTATGAAGCAACACGTTTCCAGCTCACACAGTGCACCCAGAGAGACACAGTACCCTCAGCTATCACAGAACAATTGTTGACCTCTATCTTTTCCCAAGATTTGTGACTTCAAACAGCAGGTAAAACATAAGGCAGATATTGTGTGATAATTCAACAGGTTTCCACAAAACAAAACAGACTTTGCTTTGCATACTGCCATTTTTGAAGATGCACAAGGCAGGACATAAATGGACAGCATATCTCATACCAGAAGTATGAGCTGCATGGTTTGTTCTGACAGGATCAATGGAAAGACCTGTTCCCCTGCTATCAGAAGCTGATGGTGGTAACATCCATTTCTGTTCATTAAAGCAGCAAGGTGGGTAGTGCAGACTTTTCAACCATATACTTCCCTCTAGGCAAGTAACTCAGATCCACAAAAATAATCTACTGATAGTTTGTGGCATCTCAAGACTTAATGAAAATCGTTCAAGATGACATTGGCATTTCCTTGGTCATTCCATACAGCTGCTTCTAAAATCAGCACTGAGCATTTAGTTTGAGTGGTTGTTGTGAATGAAGGTATCTCAGACGGTTATGATTTAATAACAATTTAAGGTTTATTAATGGTGTGAGGTAAATCAAAGGTTAAATTTTAGCAGCACTTAATGGTTGATTGATTTTAAGATTAACAACGTTATTTGGTAAAATGGTATGATTAAAAGAGTGACTTGATTAGAGATTAGAGATTACAAGATTCACATTAACTTACTACAAGGTATTCTGAATCAAAGTATATATATATACACGTATACATGTAAAACACAAGACAGACACACACACACACACACACACAAAGAGCTCAGAAATATTTGGATATCCAGTGAAATATATATAAACATCCACACTCATAAAGGTAAATGTGCATAGTTAAACACATGTATAGGTAAAGAGATGGATGGAAGAGGCTAGGCTATATTTAAAATTTCCCTCTTCTCCAGTTTGAAGCAAATACTCACAATGCAGCAGTATTTCTCAATGAGTGATAACTGAGATTCAAGAAGTCTGACTTCACCCTGGCCTTCCATTGGCTTTGTGGGCAGACAATCTTCAAACTTCAAGAAGTCTGAGTCTGAGAGGCATCCCAGCTCAGGGGGAGATGCTGGTCACATCCTGCTGCAATCCAGGAGAGCTCAAAGGGCCTTGCTTAGAATCGCTATTTATAAGATCTGAGATAACTGACTTTTGTCGGGCAATTTTTGCATTTCAGCTCAGCTCAGATGAGGAAATACTCTGGTACTTTCCACCAGTTGTGCAGGCCCAGGACTTGCTAGATTTTGAGGTTCTGGTATCACCCCCCTTTGGGCCATGACCCAGGTACAGAGGTACTAGGCTGTCAGGAGGTGATTGATTGTCATTATCATTCCCAAGCAATAGGGGAAGCAGGAGCCAAGTACGTTAAGGGGTGTCTTAGTGCTCTGGTCTGCTGCCTTTCACAATCCATCCTGGGTTGGTGTGGCCCAGGAGGGTGGGAATTGCACCAAGTACTGAGCAGCCCAGGAGGGGAGAGGATTGCACCACCACAGTAGTACAAGAAAAATGACAACACAGAGATGTTACTGGCATCCAAAATGCTTGGCATACTGAAGGCTACCCATAGGCTCCAAGAAATGGCCTGTATGGCTTCCAGATTTTAAAAATACATTAATCCCTTTTCCTCCTACATAAGAAAGAAATAAACTAAACAATGTATAGCTCAGTTGATATTGCAAGTGACTTTGGCTGGGCCCTGATCCTGATGACAGGCTACACTGTCATTCCTGGCGTCAAGCACAGAGGCAAGGGGATGAAAGCAACATTTCAGCTGCAAGGCAACACCTGGCAGACAGAGCAGCAAGCTTTGGGCTTCTTGGATCCATCAGGATTCAGCTGAAGCAGCAGCTGAGCAGAGAGATAACTGCTATCTGCTAATGCCATTGTAGTGCCTGCCTTTATTGTCTTGTTTGAGTTAGGATAGATCACACACTGGTCCTATAGCATGCAATGTCTCTTCCAGGGCTTAGAGTCAGACCCTTTTTAAAATGACAGATTAATTCATCATTTATGCTTAAGGGAACTCCAGAGAAGCCAATGATTAGACCGAGTAACCATTGGTCTCTATGTGGCTTCTGTAATTAATATTTGATGCTTCAGTGCAAGCTCCATCAACATACTGAACTTCTCAAAGCTTTGTAGGCCATCTCCAAAATAGCTTCCACTTGGAAACTGCCTCTAGATGCATCCCTCTCATGCTCTTTGTTGGTTAGTTGTGTACCAGGTATTCAGTTGGATGAAGGATGAACTCTTTTGCCTGAAGCAGACCTATGATCTCTCTTTTCTTTTGCTTTCCCATGATCAACTTCAGCTTTACTTTCCTGTTCTGCTGGTTTTATTGATGCCTGTTCATCTGCATGAATTTTCCCTTTCCCTTTCCAACCCCCAGCACAACAGACTTACAGTGCAAACATTTCTGTAAGCACATATCCTTAAGAGTACTCCCCTAAGTTTTCAGTGAAAATATTAGGAAAAGAAGATTCTAATCACTGTGATCTGAAGCTACTCATCAAAATAAAACTACAGTAAGTTTTAAACTGATGTTTTCACAGATTTTCTTGAAAATACTGTTTTTCCAGTGTCTAGTGAAGACTTCACTGAATAGCAAAGTATCCCCAAAAGAGAACTGAAAGTTACTTAATGAATGCATATGCTGCTAAGGCAACCTACAGAGCCCCAGGATTAGTTCATCCTCACTTGTCAAGTGAGGTCAGAAAGTCAACAGTGATGAAGCAATGTGCAGAATACCTATGCTAAAGAGACCATCTCACTGTCCTTAGATGTTTAAAATTCTTTTGTTAATATGTCCCTGTGTGTTGCAAAGCTACTGTGTTTCCAAGCAGCATTGTGAGCATCACAAAGGAAGCACAGATTTGAATCAGTGAAAAGTGGCCACATTCCATGTACAACCTCAAAGTCAAAGTGATTTGCCATTTTCCTTAACTTTACTTGTCAATGACAGATGCTCCCATATCACTACAGCAATAATAATAATAGCCCAAATAAAACAAGGTTCTTGTTGTAACTTAGTGATTTATCATATATTACATGAAAGCTTAAAGGTGAACCCTGCTGTGAATCTCCGTGATTTAACGTATAATACAGAGAAGCTTAGCATGTAATTCTGTTGTAAATTTGTATTGATTTGCTGTACAATATACAGAACGCTATGGTGTAGCTTCATTGTGAGACTCTTCTTACTCACTTCTAGTATCATGCAGCTGTAACTGTAACTTCAGTGTGAAATACTCTGATTTACTAGGGGGCACAGCAGACTTCACTGTACAGCTCTGTTGTGGCCCTCTAATGATGTCCTCACTGAGTCCTGCTGGAGGATAGGCTGGACTTTAACAACACACTGATGCTGCTATGTGGCAAAGAACATCTGCAGCCAATGAAAGATCTAAATATAAAAAGCAGCCTCCAGAGCAGAGAATCTGGATTAAAACATATTTGCTGCTAATCTGTCCACTAATACAGTGTCACACAGAAAAGACAATTTTCTCCAAGACATCTAACGCCCAGGCGTAGAGAGTATACTATGTGTGCCTCATACCTCCCAGTTTTCAAAAGCCTCAGACTTTTCTACCTTTTACACAAAAATCCTAGTATTACTAATGTTACACATCATTATTCCCCTCCAAAACCTCAAAGATTTTTAACTAATGCACTGTCTTTCACCTGGGGTTGTCTTGGGCCAGGGGCACAAGGATTCAAATAACTGTTTGTGGCAGGTTTTCTGTGGCCAGCAACTAAGCAGCCACCCAGTTGCTCACTTACCTACCCTTCCATCAGGATGGGGTAGAGAATTTGAAGAGCAAACATGAGAAAAAGTCATGAGTCAAGATAAAGACAGTTTCACAAGTGAAGAGGAAAAAAACCCAAGTGATGTTGTTTTGCTGATCGGGGATGCCAGTTAAACTCAGACACCAGAGTGAAAAGAGTAGGCTGATTTTACTGTTAATAATCAAAGGATATAACTAAGTACTACAGAAAATAAGCAGTAAGAAAAACACAGAATAGTACACTTAATTATTACTCCATACAGTCAATTATAGAAAATAAGAATAAGCAAGGTAATGCACCTAATCATTACTACACGATGGGAAGAATAGTGATTAAGAAAGATCCATCACCACTTGCATACGTTACCATCATCCAGATCCGCAGGCGCTGGGGAGCCCCGGTTACAGCGAGGATTTAGAGAGCCTGTCCCGGCAAGTGGGAAGTCCTATGCGATATGTCCATCCATAGGTGAGGCTTCCAAAGTCGCTGCAAGCGGGTCCAGGCTTATATACCCAAAATCAGCAAGCCAAAATGACTTGCACTTTTGTTTTGAGCAGAAACGTCTGGTTTCGTCCTCCTGTTGGATTCCACCCAAAGCCCGGCCAGGGCTCAGGGGGGAGAACCAAGGGAGTTTCTAATAAGACCAAACACTTGGGTTCTCAGCCTTGAACAAGGCTAAACAAGAGAAGTTGGATACATTCTCATGACATTTCATCCTCACCACTGATTATATTCTGTCTAAGCTACATCTTTCAGTGATGTATACATATTTCGTTAATGATCAGATACTAATAATTAACACTAATGGTAATACAGATTTTACTAATTAACAGATACCAATAATGGATAACATTTGGTTTTGAGGTTCATCTAGAGTTCAACTTTGTTTCAGGGCCTATTATTCAGGCCTTAGCACTACAGATGTAAAGGCAATCACCATCTTCCTCAAGCAGATCAATGCACAGCTAGTTTCCAAGCAATGGCTACTTTGGAAAGACTACTTCCCAGATTTATTCCTGAGTACAGTATCATATTGCACGTGATATCCCTTTGGTCATTTGGGGTCAGCTGTCCCAGCTCTGTCCCCTCCCAACTTCCTGTCCACCCCAGCTTACTATCTGGTGAGGCAGAGTGAGAGAGAAAACCTTGATGCTGTGTAAGCACTGTTCAACAGTAGCTAAAACACTGGTGTGTTACCAACACTGTTTTAGTCACAAATCGAAAACACAGCACAGTATGGGCTGCTATGAAGAAAATTAACTCCATCCCAGCCAGACCTGGTACACTGTTGAATGATGTTTAAGAAAGCAGGTTTCAGTAAGTTGTCCTTAGCCTTAACTTAATGCTACTGCAACAGAACTTAAACAATATAGCATAGAAAAGAATATAATATTTTAGTTGCCCTTTGGAGATGTCTATCTCTTGCCACTGAGCAGTCAGGCATCCTGTGGGAGCTAAGATCCTAACCAAGGGGTACCAGTTAAATGACTAAAATTAGGTGGGGTGAGTCTGTGCAGACCATGTAGAGTGTGTATGAAAGAGGCCTAAAACAATGTCATGTATTAACTGCAATTCTGTAAGTGGTGACAGAGTCCACCTCAGTAATACTGTAACCTTATAACCCAAACAAAAAAAGGGAGTGAAAAATGAAGGACGTAACATGTACCGTGATGGAATATCATAGCCAGTGTGAGATGGTAGAAAGAGCTATCTGTGGATGTTGTTATGATGAGAGTTTAGTATCAGCAAAGAAATAAAAAAGCACTCTTAAATTACAGGTTAAATTGAACAATTGTTGTTGTATACCTTCAATCAAAGAAAATTGCTCTGTAGTTGCAAACTCATCCAAGTGGTTTCTCACCTTCAACTGATCATTCTTCATCCCTGAGCTGATCTTCTGACCACTGCCTTTCTGGGTTTTACTCAGGTGATGAATTAGAGCTTGCACAAAGCACTCTCACCTGCTCATCCCTCTTCACATCTTTCTCCCCCTGCTCAAGTCTAACACACCTATTTAGTTCAATTGCTTGTAAATAGTTCCTGTCCTCTTTACTTCCTTCATTGTCATACCCTGGGACCACATTTGCCTGTTTTCCACAGATTGCACATTAAAATGCTTTAAACCAGCAGAGTTTCAGAGCAGCTAATTTAATGCTCTACAACAACCTTGCAGGATCAATTTTTATTTTAAGCATTTGAAGAATTTTGGACATAGTTGTGCTCTTTACTTTAAAAAAAAAAATGTTGCAAAGAAACAGTTGGAGGAAAGGGATAGTTAAGTCTCTACTGCAACTTTGTGAGGAGATTTAATATGTGAAAAAGGTGAGTTGTGGAAGCAGACTTGCAGAGCAAATCCATATACATATATGTAGTCAGGACCGCTTAAAAATGTCTATCCAAATACTGACTGATATCTAGAATGCGTAGCTATATTCCAATAATTTAAATTCTGAATAGAGTTAGTTTTCCGCTCAGAAATATAAAGGTGTTTGAAATACCTGTGTCTAGGGTACATTTATTCCCTACATATTTATGATTTTTCTTCAGCAGACAGGAAAAAAATATTTGGAAAAGAGGGGAATCAGTATAGGTAAAATGGCAGTCCCTATAAACAAGTGGGCTTCCCAAAGTATTTTAATAAGATGAAAGTCTGAAAGAACTTACAGTGAGGGCCTACATTAAATTACAGATATGAATACTGCCATTAAAAGATTTGTACTTTTGTTGTGAGGTTGTTAAAGAATACATAAAGATGATACACATACACACACACACACAAATATAGACACACACCTTTTACTAGCTTAAGATTTATACAGTGTTATCAAGAATTGAAATAATATTTTGAGTCTTATAGTGCATCCTTTACTGAAAAGGCTATATAAATTCAACAGTTAACTAAGCTTAACTAAACAAATGGCAAATATATGCATTAATTTTCAGCTGCCATACTACGTTTTTTAAAATATTATAAGTACATATATAAAATATATGGGTATATTTTAATGGGGCAATTTTCAGCACAGCACGAGAGCTTGAGATCACAGAGGAAAGTTGCACAGTACACTGCTGCCCTCTGGCTGGAGCCCGAAAAAAGAAAGTCTGAATATTCACCTGTGTGCACAGCATCAGCAGCTTGACATGCTGGAGAAATGTTAGTTAATAAATCAAATTCTCTTTTCATATCCCACAAAACTTGAAGCCTAGTTAGAAGCATGTCATTGCCAAATTTAAAATAAGCTACTTGTATGGAGGGTTCTGTAGATTTTGTGTCATTTTCTGATACTATATCACAAAATAGATCGAGGCATGACATGTAACAAGCGGTGTGAGGTACCTTCATTGTTCATTGCACAACGTAAAATTTACCTGAGCAATGATAACATAGTGTTTCAATACATTTTTACTGTGCTCCTAGCATTTCATTACATGGTGCATCTAACTGTAGCTGTAAGCCAGTTTTTCTGACTGCTTTGCTAGTGTATATCTTCTGGTCTACCTTCTTCCCTGCATACACACACTATTAAGAGAATTCCCTTCATTAAACAATAATGTGATTTAGTTATTATTTGTATCTTCTAAAATAGATAAAATATTTTCCTTTCCTATAAACTCAGCCATGAGTACACTCTAGGAGAATCACGGATCAACATGAAACCCCAGCAAATAAGGAAAATAAGCCAGTTTATTGTACCTGTCAACATTATGCACCTTAAGGATGTAGTGTCTTGGTACATCACAAATTACACTTTGGTATCTCTTATCAAAACCCTGCCACTTTCCACAGACATCTACATAGTATCTGTCATACTCCTTAACACTATGAAGTTTTCCAGACTGTCCAGTCTAAATCTTCCTTGATACAAGTTTGTTATTCTGTTCTAACTGCAATGGACAGCAAGAAAAGATAATATTCTGCTGCTTAACTACATCTTTTACATGCCTGAAAATGATAATTAACACCTATACCCTATCTCTTCTTTTGAAGTTAAACACAGTCATTCAGTTCTTCCTGCTAAATAGGTCCTACCCAGACTTATGATAGCTTGCTTTGGTTCCCTCTGGATTTTCTCCAATTAATCTACATGTGTTTAAAGTGTGTCACCTTATTATCAAATCCTGAGAAGAATTTAATTGAGCAAAAGGATCAGTTTCTGGTTATTGCAAGCTATGCCTTTGTTTATATTTCCTGATCTGCCTATTTTTTGAAATCACTGAGCTAGTGAAATGAACACAACTTGGACTCCTCTCTGAACAAACATGTACTTAGGCAGTTCACATCCTTGTCTCAATGTAGTATCTTGCACTTAACCCTTGTTCAAGTACAACTTGTTTTTCCAGAACATTTCTCCAACCTGTTAACACCACTTTTCTTCTTTTTATCTTGTTCTCTGACACAAGTGAGGAAAAAAAACAAGTTTGGTGGTTTTGAAGACAGTAAGCCTGTTCTTTGTTTCATTAGCCAGGTGATTAGAGAAAACAATGAACACTGGACTCCAGGACAGATCCCTGTCGAATCCTATTCTACACATTCTTCCATTTTCCTTCCATTTTGACAGGTAAACCTTTCATAATTATCCATTTGTCATTTTAGATTTTTCTGTAAAATTTAGTTCATTTGCTGTTCCACTGAAATTATACACTGAATTCTCATAATGTTTGCTACTAGTTTCAGATAAACTGTTGTTCTTATTAACAGATGAGTTTTGGAAAATATCACCTAAATTTACAATATCTCTCTCTAGGATACACTTTCTGTGGGGAAAAAACTCCCACTTCGCATTACAAGACTGTAAGTTTGCTTTTCAGTGAAAAGATTTGTTGACGCATAGTGATGATGCAAATGCTGAATAGGTTATACAACTTATGCAATATGGAATATTCTTCCCTAAAAGTCTATATACCCTAGCTGTTAATTATAAAAAGGTTTTCTAACTTTTCTGGTAAAAAAAAAAAAAAATTTCCCTATTTTGATTTTTCTAATCATTATTGATGGTATTGACCAAAAAGCTTAGCTAGCCTATCAACTGTTTATTTACCTGCATATGCTGAATTGCCTTTACCTTGCTGACATTGCAAAAGCCACCTTCTGGCATGTTAAAAGCTTAGGATTTTACAGCAATGCTCCTTGTAATTCTTCTGTATGTAATGGAATCAAGGCCTAGCATTTTCAAGAGTATTTTCAGACAACACTTCAAGATAAAATGTTAGCAATACAACAGTCAATAGTAATTAATTTCAATTGAGCAGTATGAAGTAATTATCTTATTCTTGTCTTTCTAAAGAAATTTGGTTGGGGATGAGCACAACTTTAAAAATTCATAACTGCTTATTTTGAAATAAGCATGTTTTATGTTTTCCCACAGAGTTGTACTTATTTTATTTTTATTATATAGAACGTATTTAGGAAAGTATTGAACAAAATATTGGCCAAAGTTTGGGACAAACTAGCTTCAAGCTGTATTTGTGAACTTTCTATTTTTAAAAAAAAAAAAAAAAAAAAAAAAAGCATTATTTTGCCAGAAACATGAAATGTTTTTATTTAATCATATAGTCACTGTCTTTTCAGAGCCTATGTCATTGAGGACTTCTTAGAAAATTCTTGTGGATTTATCAATTTATGTTGCTGTAAGATAACCTGTAGAACATGAATTCTAGTTGGTTGGTTTTTGTTTCTAAATAACAGCTTTCTATAACTGAATTTAATCAGATAGTTGAACATATACGGCAAAAAGTTCAGGGCTGATGTTATTTTTTCAGTGTTGTGATAAGAAAACAGTATGGATAATATATATATGTAATGATCTTCATGTTCACTAAAATCAGTTATAGAAGTTCATTATATATTATCTCTTAAAAAGGGACTGTATATAGTGACAGATAATTATAAATCCAAGACAAACCACAGTGTCTTATAAATCCCCATAAAAAATTGTTTGAAAATGAGCATAGTAAGTAGCATGACATCCTACCTATATATATATAAAATGAAGAGAAAAATACACATTTTTATCTGATTCTTTCATTCTTTTTTGCCATTCTTATAACCAGGTCCAGAAGTAAAATGTAGAAAGTGAACCTAAATATTTTCTGAGATTTGAACTTTAAAATGTGGTCAGTGTTATGCCACTTTCCAGGCCCCAAAAGAACTGAAAGAGCAAGGTAACTCAATTTGATAAGGTATTTCATTGAGAAGGCTGAGTTCACTTGTGTTTTGTTTAGTAAGTTTTATTTTTAAAGAATAATTTGTGAAAAACAGATACAGATCTGAAATTGGATTTTGAAAACTGTGGTGTGGGAATGTGTTTCTATTTCAAGATCAACTTCTACATAAACTTTAATATCATTATGCCTGCAGAAGCATTACGTTCTATGTAATGTTTCACAGCCATTTCTGGTACAGCTTTGCTGAGCCAGTGTATTTACTACCATAGAAAGATCCTATCAGATTAACACACATCATACTTGCAGTGCTGTGTTTTAGTACATCCTCACCAGATGAAGAACGAAGGAATAGCTATTAACTTATGTGACTGTTGGGACTAAATAATGAGTACAGTAAGTAAACTGTCTGAGCAAGGAAAGAATTTTTATGGGTGTCTTCTGCCAAAAGCTTGCGAAGATAAGAATGGGAAATAACTAGAAAGAGAAGACAGAAGGCAAGTCAGAAGACAGATGGATTTCCAGAACCCCTGAAGAAATATTAGGGCAGCAAAAGAGAAGGATTTTTTCAGAATGGGAAGGTCTGCTTAAATGCAAGGCTAGACCTGGCCAATGCAAATCAGCCTGGAACAAAGAAAAATAGTCCCATGATCTGGGTCACACAAAAAAATGTGTAAGTGAGGGAGAGAAGCAAACCCACCCACCAACCACAGACTGAAACAAGGGAATGCATTTATCATATTTCCTTAGATTATTTATTTCCTCTTGCTACCTGAGTATAAAGTAAATTCTTCTTTGGAATCCCACAAAAAGTTCTAGCACACGAGGTGCTACATTTCAAGTACAATACTCTGTAGGGGAAGAGTGGAAGATCCATCAGTAGGCAACTAGCACATTTCTGTTCACACCTTCTAGTTCTGCAAGTTGACAGAGACATCAACTGAATCTTGTTTTCACTCCACTGATGACGAAACACTTTCACTCAAATTCCTACACATAGATCAAAATATTGTGACAAAATAAAAACATCAGGAATCACTGATAATGTGGGGGTGGGGTATGAAACAAGGGTTATCTTTAATAATAAAGGGTGACAGCAGCAACAGTAACAAAAACAGAGAGCAAATCTAAAATCCATCTTCTGACATTCCACGAGCTATTTTTTTTACATCCACTGCCATTTCTCATTTTAGGATGGGTCTTCTCTTCCTCTGTTTTAAACATTATTTGTCAGTCTATGAATTCTCATTCTTTCTGGTTTTAACCTACTCTTTCTGTTCCTCTCTTCATGGTCATCTTCCTCATCCTTGTTAACATCAGATTTCCCAACAAAGTCCAGTTTAAGCTCTTAATTCTCTGGTTTCTTTGGTCTTTTTTTCCTCATTTGCCATTCAACTCTGAATCAACCCATTAACTATCAAAACAGATATACCAGCTCCTTTTTACTGCACTGTGGCCTGACACTCCTGGTTTTCTATTAATCATTCCATCTTCAAGCCACCATTTGATTTCTTTATCCACTGTAATTCTTGCAAACTTCATTCAGGAGCAGAATTCCTGATGTATAGATTATTTTATAATCCCTCCTGTCTTTTTATTTATGAACATTAAGATACTGATTCCTGACTCTCAGATTTTACAGCTTCAGTCCTTTGCCATACAGTGTTCATCACTCTATCCTAAGTTTTAAATCAGGCTCAAGATTCTTCTGGTTTAGCAACCCTTCAGCTACTGAATAGGCTGGGAGAAATCCCATAGCCAGGCTGAACAAAAACTTTTTCTTCTTCCTCAGTTCTCCTGCTCCTCCCCCATTCCTACTTTTCTGCACATTATACAGTCCTATTACAGTTGCACAAGTTGCTCTTCTCCATTTTGTCTTCTCTTTTCTTCTTTTCACCAACAGGTCTGTTCACTTAAATTGAAAAAACTACTGTTTTTTAAAGCTTGTTAACATTATTTCATTAATATCAGCTTTGCACCATCCTGAATGCACACTGACAATAAAATGTAATCACCATGTACTATACAAAGGAGGAAAAAAAAATCCCAAAGCATTAAAAACATCTTAAAATATATTTACTAATTTCAAGATTCTTAGCCATTCACTGTATGCATTTACACAGCATCACTACAGAAGAGTGTTCCTTCTAAATAAAATACCCCAGGCATTTATTCCTTTCACTATCCATTTCTTCAGTTTCTAACTCGTAATGTTTCATGGCAACAAAGTATCGGATAAAAGTTTCACCTAATGCTTCCTTAATACATGAATCTTTCTCAAGTGCTACAAGAGCATCTTCTAGTTTCAGAGGCACTGTCGAATGTTTCAGATCAGCAATGTGATTTTCTTCTTGGAGCATATCATCATACCTAAGTCCTCTCTTTACTCCATCTAGACCTGCAGCAATAGTAGCAGCAAGCACCAGGTAGGGGTTTGCTGTAGCAGAACTTAATTTATTCTCTATGTGAGTGCCTTTCCCACCATGACATTTGACATTAAAGGCACAGCTGTTATCATTATATGCCCATTTTGCATTTACAGTCTCTTTTGATTCTTTACTGTATTTAGAATAAGGCTTACGGCAGCTGGTGGTAGGAGCCATCAAGCAGCTGATAGCTGCTGTGTGCGCCAAGAGACCTGATAACCAATTTTTCCCAATATCTGAGAGCTCCTCAACTCCATAACCAACAGAAAACAAATTCTTCTGGCCATTCAAATCCCACAGGCTGTGTGACAGAGGCCCTGAATTGTAGAATCCTGATTCTGAGAAAAAGCTAGCCACATAGTTATACTTCTTAGCCACCTCTTTAATGCCTGTTCTAAATGTGAAGGCACTGTCAGCAGCATCTATGCCAAACGCTGGATGAAAAGTGATCTCCATTTGCCCAGGCCCACTGGAAGAAGAAAAGCTTTCAATGTTGGCACCCGCATAATACATTCCTTCAATGAGCTCCTGAATGAAAGTCTGGTCATGGTTATTTAGTATCGTGGCTGCAGGAAAGGATATTGTCTTCGAATTTACAACTTCAGTAATGCCATAAATACAAAATTCATAAGTGAAGGCAGAGTGCAGAGAAAAGCCATTGTCCTGAAGCTGGCTCAGCTGTTTCTTGGCAATGTGCCTCGGTGAGGTCATTAGCGGGTTGCCCAGCACGGTGAAGGAATCACATATCACTCTTGCAGTCTGCTCAGTCCAGGGTAGTATTCGAAATGTTGATAAATCAGGGTTCAGGATTATGTCACAATTAAAATTGGTTGCATTTATGTAATCTAATTCATTATCTTTAGGATTCAGTGTCAGCTCAAGGTAACTTCTGGGCATGGCAACACCATTAATTGCTTTCTCCTAAACACAGAGCAGAATGACAGATTACCAAAGGAGAAAAGAACTCAACAGTATTTTTATGTATGTAAAATATATGAAACTCAGATTCTCAGCAAGAACAATAGTATTTTTCCTAAAAGAACACTAAAATGCAGTGATTGCTAAAGTGGAGGGCAAAAGCCAGTTACTGTGTCATTGTGAAGAAGAACAACTTTCTACAAGATTGGTATGAAAACCCTGGCATCAAGTATCCCAATGACCATTTTTTAAGTTTCCATAAAGAAATAAAAAAATGTCGAACACTTATCTTGCATGGTCTTTATACAACTATGGGCATCACCAATTAGGTGCAAACTTTGTAAGTCAAAACTTCTATCTATAGTTACTCTGTTAGGCTACCATATCCTCTCAGCATTTCCTTTACATAGATCCAAGTGACCACACAAGACTCATGACAACACGAATTCAGGCTGTGACTTCACTTTAAATGCCATAACACATACCTCACTGTTTTTCAGATGCAAATTTTAACTCAGGATTCTCACTTTCTGGACTTAATAAGTTTAGGGGTAAAATGCAGGGAAGCACTTCCAAGTGAGAAATTATTCTAGTGTTTCAGTATTACCCTTCAGGTAGCCAACAGGATAAACACATTATTACCCTTTCTTGTCCATTTGAACAGAGAGCTTCAGCTTACACAAATGAAATGTTGCTAGGACCCCAAGAAAGGACCATCTACCTTCAAACAACCACCTTTACAACTTACCTTACGTTCAAACCTTTAGCTGATGAAAACTGCAAATATGCCAAGTTCTATCAAGTGATATCTGGCTCATGTTTACATCTTACCTTTATTCTTTGAAGGGAATGTATTACCATCTGAGTGAGCAGAGGAGACAGAACAAACCTATAAAGGGGCAAACTCAGAGCTGAAAAAACAAAATTTTGCCTATCCAGTTGGAAAATTGTTGAAATACTTCAAACTGCCTATGGTGGCTTCTCTTAAAATAAATAAATATATAAGGTCTGCCTTTTCTTAAGTAGGTGGCAGTCCAGTGGTAACAATCCTCCCTGTGTGACACCCATAACCAAGACTGCTGTATTGGGTTTGCATGGCAAAGTTTTGGTAGCAGGGGGACTACAGGGGTGGCTTCTGTGAGAAGCTGCTAGAAGCTTCCCCCATGTCCGACAGAGCCAATGCCAGCCGGCTCCAAGATGGACCCACCACTGACCAAGGCTGAGCCCATCAGCAACAGTGGTAGCGCCACTGTGATAATGCATGTAAGAAGGGGAAAATAAATGTGGGAGAGCAATTGCAGTCAGAGAGAAGAGTGAGAGTATCTGAGAGAAACAGCCCTGCAGACACCAAGGTCAGTGAAGAAGGAGGGGGAGGAGGCGCTCCAGGCACTGGAGCAGAGATTCCCCTGCAGCCCGTGGTGCAGACCATGGTGAGGCAGGCTGTACCCTTGCACCCATGGAGGTTAATAGAGGGGCAGATCTCCACCTGCAGCCCGGGGAGGATCCCATGCTGGAGCAGGTGGATGCCCAAAGCAGTCTGTGACCCCGTGGGAAGCCCACGCTGGAGCAGGCTCCTGGCAGGACCTGTGGCCCCGTGGAGAGAGGAGCCCATGATGGAGCAGGTTTTCTGGCAGGACTTGTGACCCTGTGGGGGACCCACGCTGGAGCAGTCTGTTCCTGAAGGACTGCACCCTGTGGGAGGGACCCACGCTGGAGCAGTTAATGAAGAGCTGCAGCCTGTGGAAGGGACCCACATTAGAGAAGTTCATGAAGGACTGTGTCCCATGGGAGGGACCCTATGCTGGAGCAGAGGAAGAGTGTGAGGAGTCCTCCCCCTGAGGAAGAAGGAGCGGCAGAGACAACATGTGATGAACTGACCACAACCCCCATCCCCTGTCCCCCTGCACCACTGGCGGGGAGGAAGTAGAGAATTCAGGAGTGAAGATAAGCCCAGGAAGAATGGATGGGTGGGGGAAGGTACTTCAAGATTTGTTTTATTTCTCATTATCCTACTCTGATTTTATTGGCAATAAATTAAGTTACTTTTCTCAAGTTGAGTCTGTTTTGCCCATGATGGTAATTGGTGAGTGATATCTCCCTGTCATTATCTCATGAGCCTTTTGTATATTTTCTCTCCCCTGTCCAGCTGAGGAGGGGAGTGATAGAGTGGCTTTGGTGGGCATATGGTGTCCAGCCAGGGTCAACCCACCACAGCTGCACAGTATGGTGAATACTGCTCCAAGATGTCTAAGCTGGCCATTTGACACTGGAGAGGTGTTGAAGGTGATTACTCTATAGTACTACCTCTCCCTCCTCCAACCCCACTACCCAAAAAAATAAAAAATAAAAAGGAAATTGCTCTCAGTGTATACATATGTATGTGTGTGCGTGCACATACACATTTTTTTAGTGTCTAGAAATTTGGACTGTCATGCAAAGCTCCAATTTGTTCAGATGGTAAGGTAAATGCAAAAGCTGTCTTTGAACAAGCTGATCTAGACATCTGCAATTTGACACAGCAACTGAAAGAGAAGTTGCAATTAACCTACCGCCCCTCACAAGAATTAAACTGACTGAGAGTTTATTTTTTATAAAATCCAAATGACATCAGAGAAAGCAAATTGTATCTAGATGATACAGTTTCAGTTTAGCAATATCTAAAAGGGAAATAGCAAAAACATGCTTAGGCTTCAGAAGGAACTTGAAACAAAAGTGCTCTACATCTTTTTATGTTCATATATTTTTTTTGTGATCATCAGTAAAGCTTAAAATATTCATAGTGATATGTGAATGAAAGTATAATGTAGTTATGCACATTAAGTATCACAGAAGCAATATACTGGAAAGGCTGATCCGTTAAGGATACACACAATAAGGATTGCTTCCTAATTTGGTTCTTATTTCCTGAATTGTTAATATGGCAAATATTGCTATTAAGTAATCATACAACCCAATGGTATATTCTTATATGATTGATCACTATAAAATTTCTCATAGCTGAAGTGATTTTCATTCAGTCATTTTCTTTCCTTCAGTGTTTACTCCTTTCTTTTTGCCATTTGCTGATGTTCAGTAAAACAAAATCTTTATAATGCATTGAACCTGAAAAGATAATTCTGTGGGAAGAGATTATTAGAAGCTCAAAGAACTGAAATTACTGGCCTTTTTAAATTAGATTACTGTTTGAAAGAACAGAGGAATAGATGATTGCAGTGATGAAAAATGTTCAGATCCTTTGGGAACATCAACAAGTAGAGGGAACAGAAAATTTGTTCTAAGTTTGAGTTTCTGTCTGCACTATGAAAAAAAAAATTAAGAACAGGGCCATGAAAACACATAAAAATACAGCTAGAAACCAAAGAACTTACGTGAAAAAAGCGAGAAGGAACATTCTTTGATCTTGACACACCATGGAGGTCTATTGATTCAAATCTGACAAACTGTACGTTGTCCCTGGCCATCTGCTGCTTAATAAATTCAATATGAGAGAACAGGTGAAGGAGAGTTGGACCTCCGAGGCCGTTTACATCAGGCTCTCTGCTGGATGCTATAAGTGAAGAGGAATGTTCATGTCAAACAAAATTATGAATGCTGGATTACAGGCTGTTCTCCTAAAAGTGCAATAGTGGAAAACTGTGACATTGAGTGTAAAAACAAAAATAAGAAGATATGGATGACAAAACCTTTTTTTTTTCTCTGAGGACCTGTATAAAATCCTGTCTTTTTCTGAATGGTCTATAACTTAAATTTTTTTTTCAAGTTGATAAGAGAACACAGGGGAATCATGCAGTACAGTCAGGAATTTCTGAGGGATACCTCAGCTGGTTTGTTGGGTGCACAAATAGCAGCTGGTTACCTATTTCCCACTAAAAGCTGATAGAATTCAAATGCTGTATTTCCTCAATGTCTTTGAAAAGTGCATGGATACAGAAACATGATAAAAAGGGAACTTGTCTTCTCAACCTGTTTCAAGACCTACTAAGAAGGACTGCAGTCTTCTCCAGCACAGGCAGTAGACTGTTAAGAGAAGTTTATTCATTTATGCATTTGCTGTTATGGAGTTGTCTTCTTAACTGTCTTACAGCAGATGTATAAGCTTCTTGACATGAAAGCAGTAACATCTGAGTATAACTTCTGTAATGGAGCAGAGAGCTGGGCACAGTAACTTCCTTTCACAAACCTCTCATCTCTCAACCTGCTTTTGTTTTGAGTATCTATGTATTGTTATTATTCAAGTTAAACTTTATGAGGTATTAATTTACATTTAATAAACTAACTACAACAAGGGTAAAATTTGATATTAAGATATGAAAAAAATGTGTAAAAAAATGTGTTTCTACATTTCTGAGAGGAAAGTCCTCCATTCTTCCTAAGGATATGATCAGATGAATTTTTGCAGATCTTTCAGATCCACAGTAGAAGATCACCAAGAGCAACCATTCACCACCACCCTTCAAGTGAAAATTAAAAGCTTCATGCTGAGGCACTACGAAGGCTGGTGGGAGCCCTCCCAATCTCTCCGGTACCAAACTACCCAGACTAGAGTAGATATTCTTTAGCAGTAGCCAGCAGGCAAAAACACATCTTCTTGACCTCTCCTTTGGGGCAAGTAAGACTGCCAGCTGTGAGACTGTAAGGAGGCTCTCCAGATAGCCCAGCACAAGGCCGTCTGATTACTCCTTGAGAAGGCAGAAGACTCATCCACAGTCATAAACTTCTTGGAGCCTCTGAATATTACTGGAGTATCCTCCAGCTTCAGATGGCAAGGGGGTGACAAGGATACTTTAGGTCATAAAGTAAGAAGAGGTTAAGTAGTAACAGTGCTCCCTGAGGAATGACAGGTGAAAGCACGGGACAAAATTTTAAGTAAATACAGGTCTGTAGGAAAACAGTAAAAATCAAAAAGGTAGAAGCAAGAAAAAAAGAATTTTGTCACATGCACTTCTTATGACATCTTTCCCTTTGGTCTGCTTCAGCTGTAAGCTGCTGATGGAATTAGCTTTTTTCCACTGTCTTCTATAAACACTAGGGCACTATGTCCTTTAAAAGATGTACATTTAAAAAGGAAGTCCTGTTTAAATATTTTGTGTAACACTCACACTGTTACAGATGCTGCCAAAACAGAGAGCAGGGAGGATATGTAAACTGGTCTTGTCTTGTGTATGTCATCCAAGTAATAGTTATTTGAATACCACTTCAGTCATCCTGTAACGTTGTTTTACAACATTCATGTTTACTGACATTTAACAGATTTGACCTCTTTATGAACCTGATCATCAATTAGAAGTTTATTAACAGCTAATAAACTGTAGTTATTTATTAGATTAACAGAATTTTAAAAGATTCTGAAAATCTTCCTACAGATTAAAGCGAGTAGCGTTTTCTTCAACTCCAGGGACCTGGTTTTGTAAAAGAAGTGCTCAAACCCTTATTCTACACGTGTTTAATTTCCTGTGCAAAGGTGGTAGACAAGGAATGTCACACGGAAATTTTTATGTCTTCATATTATTCAGAGTAAAGTTTGACTGGCAACCATTGACATCAGAATATTGTCAACTTTTGATGTAAATTTTGCAAGTATTTCTTATAATGTCCTGAAATGTTGCCTGGTAAATTTACATCTACTGAACAAACATTTTTCAGATAAAAACATAATTCATGAAAAACAACTTTAACTCTGACCCAAGTAATTCTTTAAGTCATTATTCATAAGAGACATAAATGATATAAAATCATTATCTAAGAAAAACACAAATGTGATATGCATTTATATTAATATATGCATTTATATAATGATAAAGTAAAGCTACAAATATGCTTAATTTAAACATCTACCAATGGTAGGTAATTTTCCAAATTTTATATATCTGTTGTCTTCAGGCTAAAGTTATTTGAATAAATGTATAATTACATAATTAAATTATACAAAATAATAAAAATTAACAGAAAATTCCTATAAAATTATGTTTTAAAGAACATTAAGCAAGTAAAAATTATTAACTAAAGAAACAAGAATTTGTCTTCTCCAGTTGGACTTATGATTAATGATAGATCTTTTTAAATTATGAGCCTAAAATTTGTATATTAGTCTAGTATTTATTGGTCTAGTATTAGTCTAAAATTAGGCTATATACCACTCTAGACAGTCCACTAGTCAAAACACAGATACTTATTAATTTACAATAGCCTTTATCCAAAATCTGTTAGAATCAATAGAAACACTCTCACAGCTTTCACGTACTTTTTAGAGGCAGTTCATCTTTTATAGCATTTGCAGATTATCTTTCCTATTAAAATAATAAGTTTCTGTAAATTATATAATAGATTAAAAAATACCATCATGACTTAATATCTCTGACTGATTTTGGAAATATGAAAGGGGATTTGTTTTTTAAATAATATTTAGTGAATAACTACTGAGACTACTTACTTTTCTCCAGCACAGCTCCCAAAATATATTTTCTTGGAAGCCGCTGAATAAATCACTAGCAAACTAAGTCCCTGAAGCCAACGATGACTAAAGTTTGGAAAAGTATAGTAGAGAACTGAGTACTCTGTCTTTTCCCAGTTTGTAGTCATTATCCAGAACATTAGTTACTGGAGATAAGGTAGCTAATAAATAAGTATTAGACAGGTCTAGCAAATTTAGATACATGTTTAGATACAAGTTTTCCATTCTTATGAGGGAGGATTTTGTTTCTGAGTATAACTACTTCCCTAGCTCTCTGGGCCTCTAGTAATAATGGCATCTCTATTTTCATTTCAGAAAATCTGCTTATGGAAACACATATGTAAATTTCACAAGATACTCAGATTTTGATTCAGATTTTCATTTTAAAAATCAAAGACCGTATGTCTTTCTTAAAGCATACAAATAAAGTACACGCGAATCCTTAGATATCTATATCAAATCAGTAGTACACAGAAAAGCACTTAATGTTTGGTTTTCTATGGTTTTATCTGCATTTCCCATTTAAATTACCACTGAGAAACAATTAGTATTACTCATGTTTCTTTTGTAATTAGTCCAAAATATCTACAAATATAAACAAATTATCTTCACATATTTAAAAATATTAATTAAAAAAAATGGAAATATTACTCAAAAAATCTACAAATTATACAAATTATATTATTATTTCTAGCATAAGAATGATGCCATTCTTAGATTATTAATATTGAAATCATTCATATTGCTGAGAGCAGCTGACATCAGGCTAGGGCAAATAGCTAATATCAGCTTTATCTTCTCAGCAACAGAAAAGTGCCATAACAGAAGAAAGTGCACATGTCCCAGATCAATCTGTCATTATCTGCTTGTTCAAAGAAATCCTTTCCCGTGGTCCCTTATTAAATCACACTGCATCTAAAGCAAGCAATTTCTCAGCTCTATAAGAGGTGACTGTCAACCTGATGAAACAAAAAGAACATGCTACATGTTTCTAGAGGACTTGAAAATGACAGGAACAGGCTGACATAACAAATGTAGTAATATTGGAAACTCTTCATTGAGAAACACAACCACCAATGTAACGTAAGGCAATAAGAGCAGACACCAGCAGGTAGTCTCCAGATACAAATCATGCACCAGAGAAGGAAACGTTTCCATCAGTCCTCTCCCAGTGTCTTCCTCCCACTGCCTCTCCAGCAGCACCAACTGTGTCAGATGTGCTCCCTCCTGATACAGCCTGCTGTAGCCACGCAGCTGGCGTGCACCCTCCTCCTGACCATCAGATGGGGTCTGGGCATGCCTGAGTCACACGCACATGTCCCTGTGCTCTGTGGCACATTGTGACACCTGTTACTGTCTCAGAGAGGTAGGGAAATAAAAACCCTGGCAAGCATAAGAATTGCTATGCCAGTCAAGGCAGCGTTTCATCACTCTGAGCTGTCTTTGGCAACAGCTATTAACAGGAAAGGCAAGGTGTTTTTTGCAAAATAATTCATCTAAAGAGAATGGGTTTTGCAGTTCCTCACTAAAAAGGTGGTCTTGTGGTTAGGAGCAGGAGGGTTAATATCCAAATTTGTCTTAATTTCTTCTTTATTCTTAGAAATCTAACACTGGGTGGTCTGAAAATCTATGTGAATATTGATCCCCTTTATAAAAACAGTTACCTTGTGCTGATGATATCCACTAGCAATGAGTCCCACAGGGCAATCACACATCTACACTCTTGTAAATCCTATGGAAACTCCTGTCAGTACTAATTTAAATACATCTGTTCTTTACAGGACCCTGGTTTGTGCATTTGTGTATTTCTCTACTTGGTTTGTACAGCACGTTACTTACTGTTCTCATGCTTGTCTTGAAACATTAACAGCCTCTGTTTCTCAAGCTTCAGATGACAGCTTTTCCTATGCTAGACACCATGCTTATTGCTAGTATTTAAAGCCTCTCTTTTCTATTCCCATTTCGTTTTTAACATGGTAAATAGACATGAGTACTGGGTTACATTTCAATAGTACTATTGATGTGAATAGTGCTCATAAGCATTTTAAGTTGAAGACATTATGTAATTTACATTTCTTTTTCACCCAAAAAATGTTTTGCTAAAAATGTTTACTGATAGATCAGTAAAGTATTTGATTTCTGCAGTAAAGTACATAAAAAGTTGCTCCCCCACAAAACCCCTAACAGGGGAATAAATATGTAAGCATACCAGAAAATTATCAAAGCATGAGAGACAGTAAAAATATTTCCCTGATCTGTTTGATATTGATATTTTCAATGTTTTTTCCATCCATTTCTTTGTCTCTTGATAGTCTGCTTTCTTTTTTAATCTTAAGTGTGAAGTAGGTTTTTTTATGGATATGGCCATGGAGAAGCTCAGCTCTTTTTTGTGAGATTTATAGCTAATTTAGAGACTAATGAACAGCTTCAATCATCCATGAATTATTCCTTCCAAACTGTATGACAACAACATGACACAGCTTCTCAGAGGAGATACATCATCAAGAATTGAATACAAAATAAGATTTTATTTCTCAATAGATGAAAGATAAATCACCCATATTTTTCTATCTTCCAGGGTGTTTTATAAAAATAGTTCTTTTGTATTTAATAAGAAAAATATCACAGTTTTATAGAAAGGTTAGAAAATATTCCACCTAGGTAAGAGGATTTGAAAACAAAGTATTCAGGAGTCTGAAAAAAAATTAAGGTGAATAACACCCACTGGAACTACCTAACTAATAATTCTAAATATGATGGATCAACAGTAACATGTCTTTCTTCAAACTCAAACAGAAAGTTTGGATTTAAGGAAGAAATCACTGAACAAAGTTGCATGAACTGAGGTATACACTATTGTAAACCAGGTAACCCGTTCTGGTCTGAAAATGTTTGACCTAATTAAAAAAAAAAAAAAAAAAACCAAAAAAAAACCAACAAAGTGAGAATGAGTAAGAATGCCACATTAAATGGGAAGCAAGGTTATTTAGGGAAGAGAAGATTTTGCACAGTATTGAAGGTAAAGACTAAACTCTTCTTGAATATGTTGTAGAGGAGAAGAGGCTGGCAGAGAAATTAACCAGAGAATGCATTTCACTTAGATTAGTTCTAAACTAAATATTTTGTCAACCTTTCACTATTACTAGAAGGAAAATAAGCATCTCCAATGGGTGGGAAGAATTGCTGTTTGAATACACGTGTTTCTTTCACAAAGTCACAGGACAACTAGCTTACTACAGGCACCAGAGACAGATGAGTTGGATCTCACCCGAAAGGAGTCAAAATAGATTAGAAAGATAGGCTGGAAGTGCTGTCTGAACATTTTTGTTTTGTATAGATTGACGGGAAAAATGGAAAACTGTACAGTCACAGAGCAGGAAGATTTCAGCTATTGGTATGGAAGATAAAGGATTTAAGAGTTTTGGTTTGCTTTAAAGAAAAATAGCTACTCAGAGCTTCTGAGGTAACAAAAAAAAATAGCAAGTTGTATATAGCTCAGTTCAGAGGGAAAAGGAAACAAATAGTCAGAAAATATGATGGTTTGTTCAAGAGAAAATAAGGGCAATCAAGAAGGTTTAGAAAGGAGCTGAGCTTCAGCCCTGCTATGTTCAACTTGAGTTCAAAATGTAGAAAAAGAAACAGAAAAAATTTATTGAACTGCAGGTAGGGCATGAGGAAGGACCATGAAGAAACAGTATGGCTTTGTTTTTTCACTTTAGGAGAGATGCAAGAACAGCACAGATTATGTAAAACACAAAGCAGAGAAGAGTAGCAAGTGAAAAACACAGTCTTAAATAATCCTCACAGTCAGACGTGGTTATTCTGTGAAGGCAGTGAATATGAAGTACCTGGAGCAGCAATTTACGTACCTCTCCTATGTCCACTTATATCTCCTGATTGTCCACTCACAGCTCCAGAAGAGTATCCATTTTTATTTCCTCACCACTGACTTGACTTCCTGATCAGAATTAGTGAGGACAAATGTGCCGCTTCCATGTGAGCACAGAGCACAGTGAAACCACAGGGAGAGTTCAAATTTTGTTAAAAGTGTGTGGACAAACTTTTTAATTTCAATGGAGCAAAAAGCCTAGACTACATTTTTGTTTGTTTGTTTGTTTGTTTTGTTGAAGACTTCTTTTCATAATTCTGCCCCTAAATAGTAGGTATCATAATTTGTGACTGCCTTATTACTAAAAATAAGAGTTTTAAACAAGTTAAGAGTGACAACATGAGGTTATTCATCATAATAGAAAAGAGAATTGCTTGTAGGACTAATGAAATATGTTGAACTCTTAAACATGAAATATAGCCTGTTAGTAGCTACTTGATATGTTTTTCTTTAAAACAGTAACTTAGCAAAAGAACTTAGTCTTTGGGGTCAGCACCTGCATAACATTTCATGTGATTCTTGGAGCGTTCCAACCTTCTTTTTCTGTGCATTCGAAATTTCAACAGTCACTAGGTAGCTACTGATTCCAGCTATAGATAAGACATATTTTCTTTCTTCAGAAATTTCCCTCTCCCTCCAACAGTTCCTGATCCTGTGCTGGTCATGTTTACATGGCCTCACTTGATGTATACTCAAGAAGATGAGCTCTGTTGAGATGACCTGCTCCTGGAGCTGCTCAGCTTTCTGGAGGCCCAGCTCTGCAGTCTGCACTCAAATAGCTTTTAACAAACTTTTTTATCCCAGCTACAGGCCAAGACATACAAAGGGAATTTGAAGCCTCAGGTCACAGCTTGATTCCAGTGTGCTGCCCACCTACAGCTGCTTGGAAGTGCTCTTGTCTCACAAGGTTCAGAAGAGGGATTGCTCCTAAACCTGTGTGGTGGCACCAGGCTCTGCAGGTCCCTCTGACCATATGCAGTGCAGGTGGCTGCTGAAACCAGCTGCAGTCCCTGGCTTTGACAGCTCATATCTCTCTGTGACAAAGAGAAACCCGACAGCGTGGTGTATCATGATCCTTGGGAACTTCACATTGCTCGAATAAAGTTCTTTCCTTTGGCCTCTTCTCTGGCTATCATTGTATAAATACTCCAATTTAGTAGTGTGCAGAACAGCATGTGATAAGATCTGAGTACAGAGAGGTCAATATACACTTACGTTATATGCTATATAAACTATACATATAGTACATGCATGCATTCGTATGTATGCATGTACATACTATGAAGTGTTATATGTTACATACATGAAATTTCATCTGAATTTGTACTGTTTGGAAGACTCCCTCCCAAGAATGCAGACTCTGAACAGCTTAAGAAGGACCTGATTATCAATGACTACATACCAATATTCAGAAGTGCACATCATTATAATATATAGATACTTATGCAAATAAAATTACTAAATTCATGTTATTGCAGTCAGTACATTTGACTAATTAGTTGCATGTTTTAGTTTCTATCTTTCCATGGTGATGAATTAGATTAAAATATCTTTAGCTTTAACTTTAGCTCCAGTTTCACTGACACTGTCCAAGTAATATTTTTCATACTGACCCAAATATCTTGCATGTCTGTCTCTTTTCCATTATTTTTTTTCCCATGTCCAAAAATTTCTTTTACAAAAGACCTAACAAGCAGTGGACAAAATGCACAGGCAGTAATATTTCCACAATTTCCAATCAGAATTTTGGAAAAAAATATATGGATTTATCATTTTAGAGAGATGTTAACGACATAACTAGCATGACTGTATTTCAATCCTCTGAATCACACTGAATCTCTAAAGCTCAGCTACATGTCTTTGCCTTTCTACTGCTGACCTCTAGAGATTGTCCCTTAACTGTGTACTTTTAGAACAATAAGGTATATTCCTGCTTTGGTCATATCTTGACACTGAGTAGATCTGAAATACAACCTCTTGTAATTTTTTCAAATATTTTGGATCAAGATTTCTGATTTGACCAAGGTCAAATATTCGAAAACTTGAAAAATACAAGAGCTTGAATTTCAGATCTACTCAGTATCATGATATGTTTAGATACGAGACTTCAGGCACTCTGGTAACTAAAATATTTAAGGTAATATTTTAGTCATAAAACTAAAATATTTAGGATTTCATCTTATCAATCTTAAGAAATTATCACCTGCAGCAATCAAATGCTGTTTATGCAAAATCTCATTAAAGAGTGCAGAATTTTATGCAAAACTTTCTTCTCTTCAGTTAAGTTACTGAATGTATTCAATGAAAATTAAATTTCAAACAAACACATACATTTCTAATTAAGCAGAAACTATTTCTGTGCATTCCATTTACTAGTGGAAACACAAATGGACCCCTACAATTTATTTGGTCAAAGCCAAATGGAGTGCAAAGCTCATGAGATTCCAGAACTTCTGGATGATGAGACAAAACAGTTTTCCCCCACCTCCCTTCATAGTTAGTTCTCATCTATAGTTCTCTTACAATAATTGTTATTTCCAGTGATACAGACAGGATTAACCCCAGGTAGCTTTAGGGATTTCAGAGTTAGGCAAATAATCTAAACTAACCATCATGGGACCTCTTCCCATTGAGTGGAAAGAGATGCCCACCTCCAGAGGTCAATTTCTCATCAACCCTTAATACCTCTTTGATGATAAAATTCTCTACTGACTAGGTAATAAACTTGGATTAGCCACTACATTTTAAGTGGCTAAAATTGGGTTGAAATCTCCCTGTGGAGTGTACAATTAATTTCATCAGTTCCCTGTACCTTGTAAATGGTGTTATGACAAAGAATAATTATTCTTATATTTTAAAATCTATTTGCTGGTTTTGCAGACAGTGAGAAAACAGTAGTAATCTAAATTTTACAATGCATTTTGCTAGCCTTTCAGCAATATGAAAAACAATGTAATCTGGAAAATGAACAGCATCAAGTGTAGGCTGAGAAATAATCCTCTAACCTCTTTATTCTAATAGACATGAATAGAAAGTGGTTTGAGCACAAAGTATCTTTTCAAAGCTTTATATTTCTCATGCAGTGCCCTGAGTTATCACTGGCAATGTTCATGGATATCTTTTTTAGACTTGTTCAAACTGGGTAACACAATACGTCTATTGAGAAATCCTGCTGTAGCTAACAACATTTGATAAATTCAAATTGTCTGTTTTCAGAGTATGTATAGCAATATTTCTACCCATCTGAAAGGACACTTTAAAAAGAGCAGGATAACTTAATATTGTTGTAAAAATGTAATTGCTGTTATCATGTTTTTATTGCATAATTAATGATAGACAAAGTATTTTGTCAGTGAAGAGCTTCATATTTCTTGTATCAGTGAGATAAGTCAGAGGGTAAGATATCTATCCTGAAAAGCTGATAATATGATCTGAATCTGTTGCTTCTGGGAATTTATTAATCTGATATCTATTCAGCTGTCAAATTGTTGTTTGTGTGCTTCCTGGAATAGGCACAAAACAATGAACTGCTCAAGCCTGTTACATTACATAGCTAATAGTAGCTTTCAGTTTGCTGATCCAGCTAGCCCAGAAGCATAGGTTTTACAGTTTCAAAGAAATCACAGCCTATTAGTAGCAATTAATTGGCTCTATAAACACTTTCAAAATAGACTTATTGAACAGCATGAAGTGGAAGTTTTCTGCCTCATTTGCTTTTCTTCCCTTATAGTTTATACGAGATGTTTTTGCATTCCAGTCCTCTCACAGGACAGATAATTGAAAACATCTTCCCTACATGGGAGCAATTTCCACTGCTGGAAATGTTAACAAAAAGGAAATTTTAAGAAGCCCAGATGCCATCAGAGCTTTGCAGTGTTTAGCAGACCTTTGGGAAATGATGCCTGAGCTCAGTTTAAATGAGGAAATATTTCAGTTTTAGTGAAAAAGACATGACCACTTGTGCGTGGCAGTTTTTGGCAGGCAGCTGGGCTTCATAAATGCCTTTAAAAAAACCCCAGTATTGATGTAGAGCACAACTTCTGATCCATCCTGACCATACAGAAACCACAGGTGTCAACTCTCTCATGCACTAGCTCTGACTAGAGTTTGCAGCTTAACAAAAGCCCGCAAAACAACAGGAGCATTCTCTTTAACAGGACAGCGAGTGATGTTTAAATATCCTTACCGGCGTGGCCTGCAGAGGAGTCAAACTGAATCTCAGGAGGTGTGCTTTCTGCATGTGTAGAAGCTGCTGGTAGTCCCAGGATAAGTTGATCCATGTCGCTTCCCTCTGGTTGCTGCTGATCAGACCCGGCAGCGCTAAGAACCAGGAGAGGCTTGCTCTGCTGCCCCACTCCCTCCTTGTGGAAGCTGTGGTACTTTCGATTCTCCTCTCCAAAATGGGGACTAAAAGTCTCGAAGGGTCGGCCCTGCTTGTCAGCTGTTTTCTCCCGGGGCTTTGAATTTTTCTGAGAAAAAGTGCCACCTGCCTTGCCACTGTAGCTGGGCCCATGAGCAGGCAGAGGGCCTTCACTCAGCAGGTTTTTCAACTCTCTCAGACTTCGTTTAGAAATGTCAGGTGCCCCTGTGAAGGACTCTGCAGTATCACTTCCTTGTGTGGTTACAGCACTGCCTAGGGAGCCCGTCTTTGTCACATGAAACTTGACATCTTCCATCCTACCCTGTTCTTTTGGCTTACTCTCTTCCTTCTCACTGCCCTCTCCTCTGCGTGCTGCCTCTGTGCACCCAGCTTTCCTGATGCTCCTCGTGGGCTGCACACCCATGGGCTGCTCTGTTTTAGCTGCTGTATCTATTTCTTCTTGCATTTTTCCTATAATTCTTTTCCCAGTGTCAGCATTTTCCTGGATTGCTTGTGTTTCTCCAGACATGTCTTCTTTCATGTCACTGCCAGTACGGGAACTGTCACGACTCCCTCTGTCTTTTTGTACTGGAGGAAAGCTAGTCAGGTTTTGAAGAGATTGGTTTGATGGTGGTTGTGAGTAACCAGTGGTTCCTTGAAGGGGACAAGGATCTGGGATTTTTGAGGTGTGGGACAGCTCCATCTTCTCATTTTCTAAAGGAGGAATGTACTTTGTAGGACCTTTGACTCCCTTTTTCTTTCTGAAACCACATATATTGTTGCCATCAACTTCATCATTGTCACTTTCAGATGTGTTCTGTAACCAGCAATAAAATATACAACCAAATAACATGCATGAATGAAACAGAACATGGCAATGGAGTACTACCACCAGCTGCATTTACCTTGTAGCATTTCCATTACTTCTTGATGATGGAGGTCTCTGTGGACACTTACTGACCCTCAAATTCTGCTATTTTGATTTTTAAAATTCTCACTAAATTATTTTTCTTATGTTTTAGAATAAAATTGGTGAAAGTGCCTTCATAATATAGTTTTTTAAGAGATTTAGTAGATTAACATATAAGACATTGTACACTGTGTGACATCATTTGTCAAACATGCGCCCTTTAAATGTGAAAAAAAAGTATTATAATAGTTATATTTAAGTATATTCTTTCTTATATTAAAAGCATTTGTATTCATAAAGGAAATGTATTACCCTGAAACAGAACACTGGCAATCCTTATAAGTATGGGGAGTGAAACCTGAAAATAAACAGCTTTAAATGAATTTTAGGATCTAATTTGGCAAATAACTGAACTTCCAGGGCAGTGGTCAAAAGGACAAACCCATATTTGAATGTGTAAACAGGAAAGAAACAGAAGATTATGTTTACTTTTGTATGTGGCATTGATATGGTTTACATTGTAGTGCTGGGAGCAGATTTTAAAATGGATGTAAACATGTGGAGAAGGTGCATATAGGAGATACAAAAATTAATCTGTTTGCATTATCCCAAAGAATATCAAGAAGTGTCTGGATCATTGTCCCTCCTAAGTATCCTGATCCTACCACAATTGTGATTAATCTGATGGTGACAGGGAAAAGGACAGGAAATCAAAACCAGATACATTCAAATTTTAAAAATTACAGAGATTTTAATATTGTGGGTGATTAATTATTTCACAAACTATCAAGGTATGGATTGAATTCTCCATCTCACAATGTCTTGAAAAAGGTTCCGTAATATGGTTTCACCAAAACATAAATCATTCCATAGCCAATCACAAACTGTTATGTTGCTTATGAGCATGTATTTAAGACTCATAGTTTAACCAACAGTGCTTGGTTTGCTTGAGTTGGGCTGGAATTAACACCTGTAAAAACACTGGGAAATCAAGAGATATCCTCTGAACAAAACCATTCTTTACCTTTTCCACAAAGGAATAATCTGCACTCTCTCCAATTTCTGAATTTCCAGAAGTAGGAATCTGCACAAAAGCAAAGTGAATGCCAGTCTGGATAAGGCAAAATATATTCCTGTTGGCAGATAAAAGCATGTAGAAGAAAAGACAGCAGCGTCTGATGTGCATGTGGAAGGAAACAGTTACACGGCCTACATAGAGGTTATTAACACCTCCCTTTTTCTATATTATTCCTCCCTATTTTCCCCATTTTCTCATTACGCTATTTTCCATCACTATCTAGTCAAAAAAGACTTATGACTTCTCTCCTAACACAGAGCTCACAGAAATATTCCCTTCCCCTCTCCCCCTTGCTCTAAATTTCTGTGACATGCTGTATTTACAGCTACTCTGGAAGATTGCTGGGGCATTGCGGTGAGTGTGGAAGGCAGCTGGCCATCAGCTCTACAGGGAGAATAAGCCACTCTGTGCCTGAAACTCCCATGCACATATCTTGACAGGGATGTGCTTGTGATGCCCACTCACAATCAAACACTGTTACTGGCTCATTCACAACAGAAATCCTTGCTTACCCCAGCTTTAGCACTCAGTTTTTAATGAACCCATTTCTTCATCTGAAGGCATTGATTTATTCCCATAATACACCCTATAGTACCCCATAAAATAAATCTGGGTGTGTTGCTGATACCTCTACACATTCACCCATGTAGAATAGCGCTAATTCCTACAGCTCTGCATCATTATGGATACAAATATAATGAAGGAACTTTCCTGAATAATGAAGCAGACAAAAACTGCTCATAATGGAGAATTATAATGGACAATTTTGACACCTCCACTAGTAATATGCAAGTGAATGAAGATGGTGGAGGAACCAGTATCTGCCAAATGGAAAAACCAAATAATTTTTAAATAACATAGGATTCAAATTGAATTTCTAGATGTATAAAATTATTTTTTGAGAGAAAGAAGAGGTTGCCATCATTAAAATATCCTGATCTCCACTTTATGAAGTTTTCAGAATTCTTTTGTTTCTTTTTAATATCTTGAAACCAGTTATATAATCATAACATGACCTGAATTTCTGCTTTATAACGTACTCCCCCTCTCTGTGCTCAAAGATAGCCATTGAAAATTTTAATGTTAAACTAAGATTTTACCTGTTGTCCCTATTGTAGATCTCTGAAAAATGTTCAGTAAAATGACAAGGAAAGATGAACACATCCTTTTTTAGAACACCTGTATACTTGATGTCAAAGACTAGTTCATGTATCAAAAGCAATAAGTCAGAAAACTGCTTGTTCACATAATTAGCCATTCTAAATGGTTTCATGAACACAATGCCATCTCCACATTACAATCCTTACCAAAACAAATTCCTTCTGAATAAAGATGAGCAGGATAAGGACTGATCATTGTAAATTTGTCAATGAAAATACTCATTTGCAATAAAACTCTACTAATGCATCTGCAGTAGTCTGCAAAGGGATTATTTTCCATTAAGAATTTGAGATTATGGTACTGCATTTTGGTCATAGACCTGAAAGAGATACTGCACCCATTGCTCTTAAACAAAAACAGTGATCATTTTTACCTCCAAGTAAACAAAACTTACATTCATAGAGAGAACAACCTATGCATTACTAAAGATCCTCAGCACAAGGCACACTGTGACTTTGTGCAGGAGAATGACTCTTCATTTCTGAATAAACTCAGACATTTATGGACTTTCTTTTACAAATCATTCACTGTATTTTCTGCAGTGAATTAAACAGGGCTAGATTTTTTTGCAAGGTACAAATACAGCATCTCTTCATATTAAAGACAGTCATATGCATGAGTTATGACCCAGCCCTACTTGTCTTGTAGTTTATGTGGTGTCTACCATCAGAAAAGGCCTAGTACCTGGGCACTCAGGAAACAGGACTTACAAATTATCTGTTTAATTTTTTATTTCTAGCAAGTATTTCCTACAGAAGACAGGGATGATTAAGTAAAATAGCAGCTTGAAAGAGTTACAGTGCAAGTGAGATGGATACAGATCATGAATTAATTTCATGGAACTGTGTGTCCTGCTGTGCTGAAAGGAAAAAAAAAAAAAACAGTCATGGCATTAATATGGCAAAAGTTCTGATTATTTTTTTACATCATTATGACAAAAGTTCTGATTATTTTTTTATATCATTGTTGAATGTTCCTAGGTTTTTGTTGTTGTGTGGCAACAGTAACAGGAGATACTAAAGATACTTGAAAGTTCTTTTAGCCAACATTTGTTTCAGCATCATTCAATTTTTGTTTGCTTGTTTTCAAATATTTACTGTCACTCTAAGTCAGAGGTCTTGAAGTTTAAAAATTTGCTTCTCTTTCTTAGCAAGTAAACACTCGTGTGGTGATTCAAATATTCCTGCCAGAAGGATTAGGTCCAAAATATAAATAGTGCGGGCCACATTATACAACAAATCTGAGATTTAGATTTTTCTTTCTAAAGATGTATCTGATGTTACTTGTCATTGATATGTATTGGTACTTCCCCAAGTTCTGATTTTCATCAAGACTTCTTGCCCCAGTGCTTCAACTCACGCTAGAACACCAATCCCCTTTGCACTGGGCGTTTCGGTAGAGGTGAACCAGTACAAGTCCTACAATAGGCAGGAAGAGTAGGGGTGGATCAGACTTCATTTCCCATTGTGAATAATCTCAGCTCATACAAATAACAGCTGTGCCCGTCTTCACTAGATACGTACTGTGTCACTTCAAGTACACACGAGTCTGTGACTATCAACAAGCATAAGAGCTACACTTGTGCACTACAGCAGTGTTATTAGGGCACCATGCAGGTAGGAAGAGGAGAGAATAGAGAACAGTATCACCAAGCAAACATTTCAGCACTGTGCAGGTGAAATTGCTTGCTCTACTTAACACAATTACATGTCACTTTTGGTATGCCATCAGGCTTCTACAGCTGGTAGATACACAGAAAACATACATCTAAAGCAGTTCTTCTCAATCAGTTTGTGTTCACTTTTAGGCTTTGTACAAGCTCTGAAGTGGAACATTAAGTATATCATGAAATACAGCACTGCCAAAAGGTAATTCATCTGTAAACCCTCCAATCCACAAGATGAGAGTATTTGGAAATGTGAAGTGTTGCCTTTGGGAGGAATAATAAGTGCTGAGATTTCTGGTGTGTGAAGCACAGGTGAAAATCCAAGGTAATTCTTGAATTTTTGCCTTAAAAGGATTTTATAGGTGACTGAAAAATATTTCTCTAATGTCCTGTGAGGCAAATTCAGAGGCAGCGGAGGGGACCTTCTAATTTTTCTCCTACTTTTTGTTTGTGTCATGACCTCAGGCAAGGCTGCAAACACTGTTGGGGTTTTTAAACCTCTCAAAAACATATTGACAAAAACAGACAGGGAAATGAGAAAAAGAAACTTACACTATAGTATTTGAAAGGGAAACAAGGGAGAAAGGGAGTTATTTAAAAGATTCTTTGAATAACTTTAGATTACTAGCTGCAGAAGGATTTCTATCACAGAAAAAGGTGAAAGAGGCAAGGTGCAACTCTATCAGGAGCTTTTGTATATCTAATCAAGATAACCCAGTGTTCCTGCTACTGGCTACCCAAAAAAGTGACTCAAACACTCAGCAAAATACACTGGGGTCTCAGTCACATTCTCATTTTCTCTTTTGTTCCAGACCATTAACCAATTTTAGCCATTATTTTAACTGATTGTTAAGAGGTCAAATTGTGATGATCCTCCTGAGTTGTTGCTAAAGATTTTTCAAGAACAAAAGATTAATTTTGGAAAGAACATCAAAATGTCAAAATCCGATATAACTAAGAATTAGAAAAACACGGGAAACTAAAAGACAAAAATACATAAGGCTTGCTTGGCTGAATTTATTTATGAAAAGTTAAACTGCTTCACTTAAGTTTGACTTTTTTTCCTATCATATAAAACAATGTTGCAAAACTGAAACAAAATGTTTTCAATCTAAAAAAATTTAAAATATTGTTCAAGTGATGCGGACATGTGACATTATTCACATTGTTTGACTTTTTTCCAGTTTTATTTCCAAAGTAACATAGTTTTACAAAGTATTTCAATTGCTATGAAACCATAAATGCTGAGGAACTTTTTCTGATCCACTCTGGTTGTTACCAGGTTACCCTTTGCAGCTCCCCCAGGTTGGTACAGTCAAGTTTAATTAATCTTGTTGCGTAGTAAAAAATTTCAAAAGCTAAAACTCAAGTCAAGAGGAGATGCTACTTAAGACCTTACACAAACAGTACCCATAAAGCAAGTATGCCCATGTCCAACTGCTTTCCCTGACCCTTCCCCTGACAGATGGAAAGCATTGCCCAGCTGCTCCACCAGTAACCAGGCAGCAAAGGAGCAGAGGATGCAGGAACAAATTATCTACTGCTGGGAATTAATGCAGCTTCACTGGAGTCACTGGAGCTACACCGATTTGTACCAGCAGGGAATTTGGCCATGGAGTTGTATGGAGGACAACACAGACATTTCCAGGCACAGAGAGGGGTTTTGGCTCTTGTGTGCAGTGCTAAAATAATGTGTGCTACAATAAACAGACACCGGTGACTTGTAAGCTAGAGACATGAAGATCACAGCATATTGTCAAGATGTTGCTGTGACTAATTTCTCCCTCAGTGAGCTTGTTTGATGAAGTGGCTCTTGAAGAGTGATTTACTGCTACAAAAACCTCCTAGTGAAGGACCTGCAAGTGGCATAAATATTAGGTACATGTGATTATTTTGCAGTTAGAGAAGCTAAAGCACAAACTTGCCATACGTCACAGGAAGATGTGTGGCAATGTTAGGAGCAGAAACAAAGTCTCCTTCCTTTTTTGAAACTTTTAAATATACTCAGGATTATTAATGCCTTCATGTGAAAATGAATGGAATGAGTTTAGCTCACAATATCATGTCACTTATTTTCACATCTGACATTTGTCTTTAGCTGCTACTCCCATCCAAAGCCTTCATACTACATATGCAATTATTAGATGAGCTCCTCAAGGTCATTGATTCTCTTGCTGCCTAAAAGCAACAGAGTTGTCCTTGTGGCAAGGTTATTTGCAAATACTTTCTCTTGGACTATGACACCTGCGCCATGTAAAAAGAATCCCTAAAGACAGAGTCTCTAAATTCAGACAGTGATCCTGCTTTCACAGTGATTTGGGACCACAAAAGTACACTGGTGGTGTCATCTTCAATTTGCAGCAGCGTAAATGAGATCTAAAAGCAGGCTCCATTTAACGGTTGACTAATCCTCAGGAAGACATTTGTGAGGGAATGGACTTAATGATGTACAAGACTTTTATGTCTAACTTCTATGACTCATTTCATATACAAAGATGGCCTAGGAGGCAGTCAGCGACTCAGAGTAGGTACAACTCTGGCATATAAAGTATCCATTTTTTCACCTTGATAAAAATGTCTAGTACCTCAGGAAGTCTGCCTGAACCATCACTTCCAAGCCACATTACATCTTCCTCAATATTTTTAATGAAACATTTTAATTTCATGTTTTCACAATGACATCTTCTGAACACTACATTTATTTACTTTTTTTTTTTTTTTACTTTATTGAAAGTATTTGTTACAACGTCAAGACCAGAAACTGTTTTAAAATGCACTTATATAGAAACTGAGCAGCTCCACTTAGATTGGTAGCCTGACTCAAGAGTGTCACTTTCTCACTCAGGTCAGCCTCTGGTCCACAAATTGTAGTGCTTTCATTTGCATTAATGAAGTCAGTCTGTTTTCCCACAAATATTAATGGGATCAGATTTTAGACCTCTATTTCTGTTACTTTTGATAGACTTACAAATGAAAGACATAGGAAGTTGAAATGTGTTAGTTTGGCTTCCTAAAGCAAATGCATTTTTGGGGGGGTTAAACAAGAAGCCTTTCTTTGACCTGCATTTGCTTCAGAATTAGACCATGCTCAACACATGCACATGAATAGCCTTTCACACAATCCGCAATGAAAGATTTACTTACTTGAAATCTCGAAGTGGATGCGAAAAGTATTTTATATCAATGTATCTGCTCAAAAATCATTCACAGTCAGTCTCTTACCTGCTGAGTAAGATCTTCCTTTTTGTTCATGTCCACTTCATTCTAGTTCAGGTCACCATTAGAAATGGCCTAGTAAAAATCTAGTAGAAAGACATCCCGTATTTATAGGCATAGATACAATAAAGGTTAGTTAAAACAGAATTGCTGTAAAGTTCTTTTCCCAGAAGGCCGTGCAGATGATGAACCATAAAGAGCAACCCCAACATGTCATGGCCAAGAGCACCACTTTCTGGAACAGTGTTAAAGTAGTAAACTGACAAATACACATTATTAGCTGCCTGCCTGCCTGGAAACAAAGACAACTGAATATAAAACTGTTTTGCTCAACTTCCTCACAAAAGGCTTTTGTCCTGTAACAAGCTATTTCTGTTCTGGAATAGAAGCTATTGTTAGGCTCCTTAGAGGTAAAGCCTATATTGGGCATTATAACAACAGTATGTTATTGAGGCACATGGACAGGGATTTGAAAGGCACAGCACACTGCAAGAACAACAGGCAATACTAGTCTGTTATTCTAGGTGCTTGTATGTTGTTAATTAATATTGGTGGATGTGGTTATATTAGAATTGGGGAGAGGGGTCTTATTTTACATTAGATCTCCAAAAATATTTCAGAGATTATACAGTTAAGCTTGTCTTTCTTATGCTTTTTTATTTATCAGGTTTAACATGAATTCGAAGGGCTGTGTTTAACTGACATCTCATTCATGTAAGTTCCTTTAGCTGACATAACGTTACAGGATGACCATATTGAGTGTGTTTACAGCAACCCTTCCTGACAACTGACCACTCAATAAACACAAGAAAGCATGATGTTAGGATTGGCATTTAAACCTGTGAAAATGTAAGTTTGGCTTTTTTATATACTTTCAAAAAATAAAAAATTAAAAAATTGATTTTGTTAAAATTATCTCATCAAAATAATGACTATGGGTTAAGAGCTATAGTTCACAACAATCTTAGGCATCTTCAGTGAAATGCATAAATACAGGTGCCCAAGTCCCAAACTGTGATTCTGAAACTCTTTCCTCATCTTGGAGCCACTGAAAGGCCAATAGCTCCTAACTTTGTGGCTCCGTCTGCTCGATTTCACAGAATCACAGAATCACAGAATCATCTAGGTTGGAAAGGATCTTGAAGATCATCTAGTCCAACCATTAACATAGCACTGACAGTTCCCAACTACACCATATTCCTGAGCGCTAATGTCGACCCTACTCTTAAACACCTCCAGGGATGGGGACTCCACCACCTCCCTGGGCAGCCCATTCCAACGCCTAACAACCCGTTCTGTAAAGAAATGCTTCCTAATATCCAGTCTAAACCTTCCCTGGTGCAACTTGAGGCCATTACCTCTTGTCTTATTGCTCATTACTTGGTTAAAGAGACTCATCCCCAGCTCTCTGCAATCTCCTTTCAGACAGCTGTAGAGGGCAATGAGTTCTCCCCTCAGCCTCCTCTTCTCCAAACTAAACAACCCCAGTTCCCTCAGCCGCTCCTCGTACGACATGTGCTCCAGACCCTTCACCAGCTTCATTGCCCTTCTCTGGACACGCTCGAGTAATTCAATGTCCTTTTTGTAGTGAGGGGCCCAAAACTGAACACAGTAATCGAGGTGCGGCCTCACCAGTGCCGAGTACAGGGGTAACATCACTTCCCTGTCCCTGCTGGCCACGCTATTTCTGATACAAGCCAGGATGCCATTGGCCTTCTTGGCCACCTGGGCACACTGCTGGCTCATGTTCAGCCGGCTGTCAATCAACACCCCCAGGTCCCTCTCTGACTGGCAGCTCTCCAGCCACTCCTCCCCAAGCCTGTAGCACTGCTGGGGGTTGTTGTGGCCCAAGTGCAGCACCCGGCCTTTGGCCTTATTGAAGCTCATACAGTTGGCCTTAGCCCATCGCTCCAGCCTGTCCAGGTCTCTCTGCAGAGCCTCTCTACCCTCGAGCAGATCAACACTCCCACCCAACTTGGTGTCGTCTGCAAACTTACTGACGGTGCATTCGATCCCCTCGTCTAGATCATCAATAAAGATGTTAAACAGGAGTGCCCCCCCCCCCCCCAGGGGACACCACTTGTGACCGGCCACCAACTGGATTTAACTCCGTTCACCACAACTCTGATTTCTGTAACTGTCCCTGTTCTGAACTGCCCCACTTGTCACAGAGCAGAGCAGGTAACAACTGGTAGTTTATTAGTATTCAAGAAATAGACCTACTTACAAGACTTGACATTTTGTCAAGCAGACATTAAAAAAAATCAATACCCTGCACACTCTATAGGACTGGGCTCCTGCAAGACCTATAGGATGGAAGTCAGCATTTTGCTTGTAGAATACTTTTTCTAAAAGCGTTACCTTCAGACTGTTATCACACAGGAGTTAACACAATTTCACAGATCCCCTTTTTAGGCAACATACGGAAGACCTATATCTTGCCATGGCAAAGTTGCTTGTCAGTCTATGTTGTGATGGGCTGTGCCAAGAGGAGAACACTTCTGAGCAGAACTACTCAGACCAAATAGTCTGAGAAGCAGAGGCCAGACAGAAACAGGTCTTCTGGCTCTCCATTTTGAATGCAAGACTGAACAACTTCAGCTCATATTTTGAAAAAAAAAAAAAAAATACACTTCAGGTTAAAAATCTCATTCTTCAGAGCAAGAAAAGCATTCTTCACAAGAAGGGTGGTCAAAGTCTGGCATAGGTTGCCCAGAGAGGCTGTGGGATCTCCATCCTTGGAGATATTCAAAACTTGATTGTACAAGGCCCTGAGTAACCTGATACAACTTCAAAGTTGGCCCTGATTTAAATGGCAGATCAAACCTGATGACTACCACACATGCTATTCAGCCTAAATTATTCTGACTCCTTTATATATCTTTTTAATTAACTTCATTACATTTTTGCAAGTACAAAACATCTCCACCATACTTTGTATTCTGTTCTACTTTGTTTTGCTGAACAGAACATTAAGACAAGAAAGAACAACTTGTGTGTAGTTTCTGAGGCACTAGCCTGGCAAACACCATTTGTAATGAATAATGTTTTCATTAGCACTGGAAGGATCAGCTATTTTTATCTCAAGTGCCAATTAGATCCTCCTAAAAACAGTGTTGTTTTGTTTTGTTTTCTGGACAAAGTGAAATAGAGGAGGGAGAGGGTTCTCTGCCAACACGTGCCTGCGAGAGACTGCTGGTTTCAGTATAACTGTGCTGATCAGAGAAGCTGAGAATCTGATCCAGAAACTGGTGGAAGCCCATTTCACATCTACCACAACACACAGTTTACTGCAAAGAGCACCGTGTGTTCAGTAATACTCATCATCTTCCCACCTTTGGCAAATGAGATAAATCAGGCCAAATCTACTGTATCTGCATGAGCAATATTCAAGGTTTTGTAAAGAAACTGGCTTTTATATATGGATTCAGAAAAATATTTTCTGTCAATAAGTTTTTGTAAAAACCTGCTTTCACATAGGTGTGGGAGTATCACTTCATAAAACCAAATCTCTCTATGGTCTTTTCCCCAAAAAAGCTCCAGAGAGGAAGACTTTCTAAGAAGGAGAATTCTATTAGTATCCGATAGAGAGAAGGGAAGATAAAATGAATGGGACCATGTTTATGTTACATAATTCTGTGTGAGAGGCATTTCTGTGAAATGTAAGTGTGTTTTAAAGTACAAAATAGTTTATAATTGTACAGAAGTCTTTTATAACTTTACTTACCTCTGTCCATAGCAAATGACCACTGTTAAACGAAGCAACAGCTTCCAGCATCAAGATGCAAATTAATAGGCCTAGAAAATTAAGGTGGGCAGAAGATTTTGGTGTTGGCCACCAAAGAAAGGGTCAAAGAGGATGGAGTAATGACTACTGCTTGATCAGGGAGGCACCTGCGACAAACATCCGCACCACCCCGATCCCCCTGACCTCAGTTCCTGGCAGATGAATGGGCTGGAGCAAACCTGCCTCTCAGGCTCTTCCTCTTTCAGCTCCTTGTCCCATCTTGCCTCCCCTGGTTTTTTACGGCTTGTACTGGCTATGAAGTCATATTTAACATCGTTATTTGTAAACCCAGTTCCTCAACAGTGCATATCATACAGTCTAATATTTTGATAGGTATATGTTCTTTGTAGCATCACTGGAAAGGGAGCCTCAAAAGAACAGTCCATAAGGGTGTTATCTGGAGAAGCAGAGATTTACACAAAATGATCTTTTTCTTTTAGAAGGTAGAACTGATATCATGAGTTTGCATAATTATTTAATTTAAATATACTAGGCTTCAACCACAGTTTATCAAATACTAATCTAAAACCCTAGACACTTTCGAAATGTAACACAGACCAAACATCACAAAAATGATCACTTATTACTTTAACTACAGATACTTTGTATGCACTGTCTATGATGAATAAGTGGTAATGAGAAAGTGCAAACTGCTCATTATCTCATTAGTCGCTCTTCACCATCTAAAGAACAGATACAGTTTCTCTGATGACAGACACTGCAGCAGACGACTGCTGGAGAGGTGCCAGCCTCCTCCATACATATAACTTCACCACCATCATGGCTTAGAAGTACTTCTGATTCGACTCAGGGATTTTTTCATGTATTTTCAAAAAAGGAGGTTAAAATGATCACAGCTTTTACTCTCCTCCCATTCAGATTGGTTTTCCAGAAGGGGAAATGTCTATATACTCTGAATTAACATCATTTTAAGTATCAAAGAATCCGGCCTCTGAGCATCCACCAGGAAACTTTTTTTCTTCTCACTAGTGTAGGTTACCGTCAGCTGTTAATTTCAGTGGGTTCCTTAGACTTTAGAGGACACAGATTTTGTATCTGGGATAGGCCTTTGATAGTGCCTAATGCTTCTCAGGTTGGAGGAAGGAAGAACTACATCATGTAATCTGCTCATGGGGCTGAAAAATTTCTCAGAAGAATTTTATCACACTTTATAATCACCTAAATTTTCTGGGATGTGGCCACTCCCATTTCTAGTCCTGTCAGGCACACCTATCCACCCTGACTGGCTTCAAAAGTAGCCCTTTCCTTAAAGAATCTGAAGTAGGGAACTAAAGGTTAACAAGGAAAACAGTTCAAATGAAAAATTACTTCCTCCACTTCCAGAAGCCTTAAAAATAAAAGGCCTTTTAAAGACTCATAGTATTCTTACAACATATGGAGATTTCCAAACTGGTGCCAACTGGCTAGTGACAACTAACATCCATGCTACACAGTACTGTGCAGATATACAACCTAAGACAGATTTTGCACAGATCTATCTATCTCAGGAGCTTTTGAGAACAAAGACCCTTGAGCTCCCCAGTTCCAAGGCTGGCAATTACATGGCCGGCAAAAGGAGATATTCACTAAGTCTCTACCTCACCACCATAAATCTATAAAATTCTGTACTAGTACCTAAAGGCTGACATTACAAAGCCAAAGGAGAAATTTGAAGATCAAAATCCCTTCAGAAAAATCTAACCTAATATGTTCCTTTACCAACAGGATATACTTCTGGTTTTACCTCTAACCCTGCGCCTCACCATCATTATTAAACAACACTGTCTTGCACAAAGTGTCTTTTTCTTCGCCATTTCTTCACAGCTGGCATAAAATATTATTCAGCATCAAGATTTGCAAGAGACTTCATCTAGTTAAATTTCAGTTTATATTGCTACCTAGGAAAATATAAAAATAGAAAAATTATTAGAGCTTGGAGTTGTACTGATCCTTACTCAATTATTGTAGCTATGTTTCTGCTAGTTCATCTTCTACAATTTCATCACACAATTTTCCCACATTCTTGTAAGTGTGCTTTCACTATGCGTGACTGCATTTACCTGGTATCCCCCCTTTGTTGCACAATGCTTCTTTCTTGATTTACACTCCAGTTAAGTAGCTAGTCATGCCACAACGAAGTGTTGCTCACTCCTCTATTTGCAGGTGCCAAAAGGTAGGCAAAATGGTACTTACAGACAAGGATAGGACTGAAAAATTGGCCTAAGATGTATTAGAAGTTAATGAAGTTGACTTTTACATCAATGGCATGTATAAGAAATCTTATCAATGGGAAATAAGCAACTATTTTATACACATAAGAACTACAGTTGTCAGAAAGGTTGATTATTGGAAACTGTAGCACTATTTGTGCTTCAGACGTAGCCTTAACATATGCTCTTCATAATTTCAGAATTAAAATGAAATAACAGACATTATTACATCTTTCCCAGTCTTTTATATATCAAATGTGCAAACAAAATGCAGGGATCTTTCATTTATTTTACTCTTGACAACACATTTAATTCATTTTCTGTACTGGAAGTTTAAAATTACTTTTCAAATTATAAAGAACCACTGATTAGGAGATCATGAAGAGTCTGTCATTCTATGAGTCAAAGTGATACTTCTACACAAACAACCAAGCCCTTGTGGGTTTGTATCATTCCTAATAAGAGGAATCAAATATTTTTTCATCCTTTCCATTGCTTCCTCTGTTTTATTAAGTGACTGAAAATTATTCTGTTTCTTCTGTCTATCGCTTTATTTTTTGCTTTCATTCTCTGCCAAAACTAGAATTTCTCTTCCAGTCTGGAAGATAGTCTACTCTTCATATATTAAATAGAGCCTTGTGCCAAAAGTCTTTCCTCATAGGCCAGCTTTTACTTGCAAGGCATATGCTACTTTCCTTGCTCCTGCATACAGCTGTCACTGCAATAGACTCTATAAAAACAAGTTACAGAATAATGCAAAGGGTTTTAGACAGGCAATGAAGAATATTAAATTGGAACCAAAATAAGACCATATCTAGAACAAGAATTCCTGTGCCCTAGCTCTGCCCAAAACACTGTCCTCCTCCTCCTCCTTTGCCACCATGGTGACAATAAACGCTCACTCCCCTGGCAGTCACACACTGCCACAAGGCCGATGCTGCAGTGGGTGTGCAGCGCTAGAAATTTGTGTCCATGGTTTCCTATGCTTCTTCCAGCATGGCACCAAGTGGGAAGGCTGCCTCACAGCGTGATCCTGCATGCAGCTCATCACTGCTATCCCATGTTGAGGCGTAACCTGTGATGACGTCTAGGGAGGGAGACCATCAAGCAAGGCACAAGACACTCCTCCCAGTGAACCTTATGGCTGCACCTGGCCCTGCAGACTATCATTAGCAATTAATCTGGATTAAATTAAATCCAAGTAATGCCTGAATTGCTAATCCTGCAAAATACATCATGTGAGCATTAGTACAAGTATTCCAGTTTTACAGCTATCCCTGTAAAGCTGTCTAGCTATGACGCAGTCTCAGGTGAACCGGCAGAAGCTGCACAACAGAAAATGCACAACAGAAACACCAACACCATCTTCTGCCACATCTGGGATTTTCCACATTAATTTACCATACAAATTCCTGGAAGATGTAACAGATCTTACCTGAGACATCAACACAGCAGTGTCACAAGCTGATGTGCTGTAACTACAGATCTTTTCAGCCTGCATAAAGTCTTGATAATTCATTCCAGAACCATGTTAATTTGGGAGGCCATGAACCCATGCTAGAAGAAGGTTAGATGGTTACTATTGGTTGTCAGCGTGGACCATGACCAGTGCATCATGATTTGATTCTTGTTACCTCTTGTTACTTGCCACCACCCTCCACAGCTTTTTCTTTTCCATATCCAGTCAGTCTTCAAAAGCCTTTTCACATTTTGTCTACCAAGCCCAGTCTAGCAGAAGAATGGGAAAACTCATTGTCCTCTTACGGCTTCTATGGCCTCCAACCTTTTCTGGCCCTTGCCTTTGTTCACGTCTTCCATGTTCTCCAGGTAAACACAGCAAGATGCCTAAGATGCTTCAATAATTTAATTTTTTCCGGGGTTACCCCTGCCTGCTGGAGAAAGAGGATTAAAATGATGCTTAACACCCTTGGCCTTCCACTTAGACTTAGGAAGGGAGTTTACATGTGCCTCCAACACAGCTTCCAAGTTCTTGGTAAACCAAATAGCAGACTGCAAGCTGCCATTGAAATTCATTAACACTACAATGAGAGGTTCTCATGGCAATACAGTGATAAAAGAAGAAACATCCTTCAAATACAACAAGAACAGACTGATCCAATCTCCTTGCGGTGTGCAAATATTTCAGCCTGCCTGGTAGGTAGCCTGTGAAGTATTTTTGCTGAGGAACTAGCAGCAGTTTCATAGTATGTAATTATGCAAATCACTGAATGATGTATACCATTGGAAAAATAGGAAATTTAGTTTGTAATCTGAGACTATTAACAATATTCATGCAAGTCATTCTCCAGTTCTGAATTTTCTCATTGCCTGTCCAAAAAGTACATATATACATGATCATTAAGGAGAAATTAATTATGTCTGCTACTTTAATTTGTACTTATAAAATGACAAAAGTCAAAGAAATCAAACAAAAAATCTATTTATTTGCCTACGTTATGTACTTGTAACTGCTGTCTTTAGGGTCTTTCTCAGGTAACATCTGGAATCTTAAAACAAACCTAAGGGAAATTATCTTTAAGATTTATTCTGGAACAATTTTTAGCATTCTATAAATGGAATTCTGTATTGAGTGATTATACTTAATTTAAACTTTTGTGGTTCTGCTGATTTAAACTTGACCCCAGCTTTATCAGCCTAATTACCTAGATCTTTTGATGTGTTTTTGTCATTGCACCAGAACTCCAGTACTTATTTTTTATCTCCTCGGTAAATCTGTTCACTACAAAAATAAATTCTCTTTTACACTATGTGCATGCACAGAACACTCTGCTTTACTTGTTGTATTCATATGTACTTACTCCATTTTACCTAGTAGATTATTTGTGCTGTTCAGACTGAACGGAGCATGCACTTTTCATTTGTTCAATAAAGTATACTCATCTAGGATACAGTAGATACGGTTTCAATTCAACTTGTGCCTGAATGGATTTAAATATGCAATTCTACCCTCCATACCTATTCCCTTAACAATCATGTTCCAGTGGTTCAAAGTTGCATCAGGGGAGGTTTAGACAGGACATTAGGAAACATTTCTTTACTGAGAGGGTGATCAAACACTGGAAGAGGCTTCCTAGAGAGGCAGTCAATGCCCCAAGCCTGTCAGTGTTTAAGAGACATTTGGGCAATGCCCTTAATGACATGCTTTAGCTTTTGGTCAGTCCTGAAGTGGTCAGGCAGTTGGACTAGATAATCATTGTAGGCCTCTTCCAACTATTTCATTCTAGTCTAGGCTAGTCTAAATCAGGCCAACAGCTGCTTCTGCTAAAGGAATACATGACAAAGGTGCTTAATTTTGTTAAAATTGTTCCACTTGAGGTAAACTGATTACAAAATTATTGGATCAGATATAAAGAAGAAATATAGATTAATTCTATATATCACTAATGAGACACTCTTCTAGACAGAGAAGGCACCAAGTTTAATCTCTGCCTTGGTAAAAATTATGTATTTTATGTTGAAGCTGTTTTCTATCTAGCTTTTCTGCCAGACAGGTTTTGAACTCAATTAGGATAGAATAGATAGTGTGGGGTCCCTTCCCTTTGGATGATATTCTTTCAATCCAAGGGGATTACAGTTTGATCTGTCACACCAGCGGGAAACCAGAGATATCTGTAAGATTTCACTGAAATGATTGGGATGACTTTAGTAACTACACTCTAAACCAAACAGTTCAGTATTTTAAATGGTTGTATGAAAAACATGCACCAAGGGCCTTTCTCTTCTAGTTTCCATAAGGCTTAGGCTGAGAGAAGCAAGGGCAAAGCAAAAAGTCATTCTATGTTTAGTCATACTTGGACATGTATAGTCTTCAAATGTTTTTCTAATTAGGACAAGAAAACGAAACCAATCATAAGAATGCAGGGACAAACTGATCACAGCTGTAAGCCTAGTTACATTAGTTTAACCAAAATTAACCTCAAAAATCTAGTTTTTTCTAAGGCTCACTGAAAGCAGAATATGATTCTGATTCGCTTATAGAAACTCAATGGTATCAAACAAATGTCATGTTTTTCTGAATTCCCACAAGCAGTAGTGTAAAGACATATTATTAACAGCACTCAAGAATATTATGACAAGTGTCACAATAGATTTTGCATTTTCTTGGAGCTTTCATTTAAAAATATATTTCTATCTCATGTTTTCAAGGAAGCCTTGTTTTCAAGGAAGCCTTGAAAACAAGCCAGTGCCAGAGGAAACAGTTTTTGTGAGAGTGGTGAAAAGGATTAGTGAAAAGAAAATGTGACTTTCTAGTTAATTAAAATGTGCATCCACAGTCACAATGTTTATCCTTTTCTTATGAATAGCTATGCTTGGGATGTTTTGCAATCAGGAGTTCTTACCGTAATTTTAGAAACAAGTGCCAAAAAACACCCTAAGTCATATAGACACTCAACCTCACCCAAACCACTATGACTGAATGAGCTTGCTTGATTACATGTAAAAAGGTGAAGAATTATACAGCCCATTTACACAAGTTAAATGACAAGGGCACTATGCCTTGTAAAGCACTGTATCAAACAGCTCATCTTATATCAGGTACAGTTTCCATACCGGTTATCCAAAAATGGCCTAAGAAATAGAGCATCTGAAAGTAGGTCTCCATAATGTCTTTTTTTCAAGGTAGGTACCTAAACTCTTCTTGCCTTTATACAACTTTAAAATCACTTTTCCTCTTATAGAAAAGATTCTTTAAAACACATTTCTGACCATGCTCAGCCAGCACTGACTCAGTACAGAAGAGGTGAATTGCTCCAAACCACAATACAGACTCTCAAAATCTGAGTCGACTCCATTGTGGCCCCTTAGTGATGGCAGCACTAAGCACACACAAACATGTATGTACACCACTGACTGGGCATGATCGTGGCTAAGTCTGCAGCAATGCAGATAGAAAAAGCATAGTTAATGAGGACACAAGGGCGCTGCTACTCTATTAGGCTTTTTCTGTGTGGTTTTCCCTTGTTTCTTCTCTGCAGGCAAAGTATCTACTAAATTCTACTGCCTCCTCCTCCAGCAGTGTTTGAAAATGTTATCAGGTGATTGATGAATCCGACTGAAGCCAGGAGACCTGCATGCAGCTAAACCTAAGAGATTATTTGTCAAACATTTTCTGTATTTTGTATGTTTTAAAAACTTGAAATAGTTCAAAATATATTGATGAAAAAAGACTAGAATAAAAATGAACCTTGTAGAAATTAGACCTTTTCAGTCATTCCATGGAAGTCTCTGGCAGAATAGCCTTCCATGTAATTAGGCAGAAGTGATAAAAGAATACCAAATTCCTAACTTTTCAATCTCAACTGGTAACAGTCAAATAAATGGAAAATAGTTGTCATGTTCTCTATCTACATTAGGTGGCACCATCCTCACAGATTTATGGTTTACGTCAAAAAGCTATAAAACATTCATTCTGAAATCGAGTGTGAAATACCTTGATACAGTAGGTACTTAATTTGCAACCAATAGGAACATCTTACACTATTTAGACAAGAAAGAGTAATAGGTTTCAGCATAAAAGATATCTCTATTACTGAAGAAAAGCTACAAGGAATAGCTAGGAGGAAAGTAGAAATACCAAGGGATTTACTAGTAAACCTTGCTCTGTAATAGGCTTAGTATTAAACCTACAATGCACTCTCTATCTCTAAACAGGTTCTGTTCCCAGAAAAATAATATCTAAACCCCACTTATGATTCAGATTTAGCTGGGTTATGATAATTTTCCAGGATCCTTATATTCTTCAGTTATCAATGGAGGAATGTCAAAAAAGTTGGCTGAGGTTGCCAATTCCATTTTGTAACATTTAAGATCAGCCTCTTCTCAAATCACCTACACATTAACAAGGCATGAACTTAGGCATGGACATCCAGTATCTCCAGGTGGAACACCAAAACCAATGGTTATATGTAAGAAGGTTCCCTGCCTCTGAAGAAAACTTTGTATATTTTTAAATACTTCTGCAAAATGTTTTCACTCTGATGTACTTCAGTACTTTGGGAACAGTGTTCCAGCTGGCTGTCGTCCTATTTCCATGCCATTAGTCTGCCATCAGAGTTGAAAATCTCATTAGAAATAAAATCTTACAAGACTTATGACACCAGTGTTCCTGGCCTCAAGGAGAACTCTTGGAAGAGCTGTACTTGAAAGCTCGGGGTTTAGTTTTGCCAAAATTTGAAAAATACATACAGCTAAACAGATAGAAACAGAATGGGAACTGCCTAAGTATTTCAGGAAATCAGAAGAGATATGACTTTCTAGTTCATTGCTCCATCTCTAGTTTAATACCCTAGGAGCTTATGCAATCAGTTTAAGTAACTTCTCTTTCATGACCTAAGGAGTTAGCGTCAAATTCATAAACTCAAGTAAATGTTATTTGAAATTTTCACCTACACATCTTATTGCTCTTATTGCTGATGATCTTCTGATATCAAATTTCACTTCAGAGAAAGTTCATGTAATTTATCAATGCTCACAGAGACAGGTGACCCAAACAGCCTGTGACTTAAGTGGAAGTTAAATAACAAAGTTTTTTTTTTAAATCTCCTGAGGACCCAATATGCAATTTTAGATATCAGGTAAAACCAGCCTCTGAATCCTATTACAACTGTTGCTAGTGGAAGGGCTTTTCATAAGCTTTAAGATTTGATCCAGTAATGTTAAATGTCCTTCCACTCTGTTTATAACCAGAAAAAAAAGCTGTGATAATTTGAAGTTATGATTCAGGGTAGGTGCTTTTGGCAAAAAAACATGTTAAGGTATGGAAGACCATAAATACCTAGCCTTAATTGTGTCTTGGGATGTCATCATGCAATGGTCATGCAATTATTATTAAATGTGTCAAAGGTTTTCAGTCCCAGGTAAGACTGGACTGGTTACAAGACACACTCACTCTGTTTTCTTTGCTACTTCAGAGCCGAATCAAGGAAGACTGATCTATTTATTTAAAAAAACTTGTCTCAAATAACAGCAACAAAAGTTAGAAGATATGTCAAAGGAACCAAGTATACTTTTTCTATTGCTCTCAAGGAAACTTCATTGGTATCAACGTTAAAGAGCTTTCAAAGAACTGCAGCTAAACTTTGCTGAAAATACTTTTAGACATCGAGGGTTACCAGGACACTCTAAAGTGCCTTTCTGACTTCCTTCCTATCTTCTGTAAGGGTCTCTACGGAGCAGATGTAACAGGTTTTTCAGCAATTAATAGGTCAGTTGGAGAATGGAAACATGTAGCTGCCTACTATACAGCATTTATAAAAGTTACAAGTAATCTGGATAAGCTTTCAACAAAGCAAACCACAGTAGTCCTGGAAAACAGAATTACTCCCATACACCTGTGCATATCTTACACACTTACTGAGGTAACAGTACTGTCTGTACCTAGAAGGAGAAGGAAAGAATCAGAGGCTTTTTCTGTAGTGTACTGTTACTGGGACCGCACCTACAACTGCGAAAAAGAGGCTTGGCTATAAAAAACAACCATAGGATTTAAAAGTATTTGATCTGTACAGCAGCACATACTGCAGCAGAGAACATAGTGAATGTTTATCATCGTGCTGCAATTCTGCACATTTACTTGAGATGGCTAATATTAGGAGATTCCACAAATGTAATTTATCATTTGTCATACTTGAAGCAAACATCCCTGAGGTTGAAACAGTGAATTAAACACTCATTATCTATAATAACAAAGGAACTGGACAGAGTGAAGTTAAGTGTGCTGTCTCTGATGCTTTATAATACATGTATTTTGCTTTTCTACCCTATCCACTGAAATACCACTGGATCAAGGCTACACAAACAGATTTATATATTATCATTATTGTTCTTTTAATCAGGCCTGTGAGGATGATTCATACCCTGATAGACCTCCAGACAATGGTATGGAAACATCCATGCACACAACAGATAAATGGACTCAAGGCATATAATGAAATCAGTCTGGGAGGCCCTCTAACAGCATACGTGTGGCCCATCACTCTTTCTTGCCAATATTGGCCTATTACAACACTTCTCTTCACCAGTGAGCCTGACATGGGTTTAGTACATGCCAGGTGGCGTTCCACTGAGCAATGTCTTGTCACAGTTCAGTGTTTAGCACAGGGCAGGGACCATTCCTAATAAGTGACTTAGATATGCCAAACCCATTTTTGAAAGGCACAAGAGATTAGACATAAGGGCATGAGTCATGCAGTTCCAGGTAACTTCAGGATCCATGAGATGCTCTTGATCATGTTCGTATACTAGTTTACATTTAGGCTGACGGGGGAAAAGGAGGTAGAGATGCGATAGCACATAGGAAACTGTAAAATGTTCAACTATAAATGACTCTTCATACTCTAGGCTATGAAATGCCTATGATCTGTGTCATGAGCCTTTGAAATAATTCAGTTGCCAGATTGTTTCCTGCAACTCTAATGATGGTGAGGGACTCGGCCCCCTGTGCCATAGTCCAGAGGTCATTACTTAGCAAATCTTGAGCCTCTGTAAACTTTTTTAATAAGCTGAATAACATTGGCATAGATTGGTAAATAAAGGAATTGTGTAGATGTAATTTCTGACTGATCTTCCTCGCTGTCTTATCAGGCCAGTTCACACCTACCATGCTTCTGCCTTGTCCAAGCTGATTAGTTACTGTATCATAGGCAAGCTCTTCTTTCCTATATTCAGTCCAGAGGCTCAAACTCCCACTTACAAATAGATCCCTCTGCTACTTTTAATAATGAATGAATACTCTTTGTAGACACCTGCTTGCATCTTCAGCAAGTATCTTACTGTCTTTCCAAATAGGATCTAGAGAGGGTATGGGGAAAGACTCCCTATCTGCTTACATGAACAAGAAGATGTGCCAAATCCCTTAAATAAATAAATAAAGTTAAATAACACCAGAATGAAAGTTTTCTACGTAGACTTAATTCAATGTCTTAATTCAATAAACATCCCAACTTTTCCCTTTAGGTTTCCACAGGTATCTGTTTGTACCCAGAGAAGGGACAATCTTCAGCATCTTGAGTTCCAACCTCCAGAGACAAATATGTCTGACAACTTTTCTGCTATTTCTTCTTTAAGAATTCCTCTGATTTTACTCCATGCTTTTACTTCCATCATATGTCTCTCCTTCCATAATTCAAGGTACTACAGTCCTTTCCTTGTTCTCCTAGTCCCAGCCTATATTCCCAGCATGTTTGTTCTAGTCTCTTTACCCAGTCATCCCTGTTCTCCCAGGCTCATTTCTGGCCCTAAAACATAGGATCCCACCCTTTCCACAGTCAGTCTCCAGGAAATCTTTAGGCTCTGTTATGCAGCTGTGCATTATTCTTCTCTTTTTTCCCCACAGACCCCATCTCACCAATCTCTTCTTTCTGCAATTCTTTCTTTTTGCAGCTGAGCACTATTCTATGTTACTTCCCCTTCTACGTACAGAAAGCCAGCATAGGGTCAGAAGCAGCTCCAAACATGAAAAGTTTTTCTGAATTCCCCCAAAGTCATTGATTGAAGCATATTTACTCTGTGGGGAAAGTACACATAACACATCTGGTCAGCTAAGGGTAAAGTAACAGCTTAAAGTAACAATGACATTTGCAATGATCTTTAGTTTCTGTAGAAGATATCTAAAAGCCTGAAGTAACAGCTTTCTCACAACTTTCCTGATCCTGTATGAATTGCAATTGACATAATTATTACGACTTTGAAAAAATTTGGGAGTATTTTCATAGGCGTGATGGAAGGCTTATTTTTGACATGAGAGCTATTCCTCTGCCAAACCTAAAATCCCTGCTTCAAAGCAGGTTGTTGCTGGAGAATTTTACAGAAAAGACCTCGAAGTATTAACATGAGCAAAGTGGCACTTTGTTCCTAGGCTCATTCACTGAAGGAGCTGAATTATTTGGCTGAAATATTATGGAATTCATCCAGGGGCACAGGCAGGGTATGAAAAGTTTTGGCTTAAACTCAGTGCTTCAAAAAGGTATAAACAACTAAAACCAGTATTGCAAAATGGGAATGGAGGCTGTCTTCACTGGTGCCTTCAGTGGTGCATAATAAGCGATGCTGCTCACACCACATGTAACAGACACAGAGAGCTCTGAACCCATTTCTTCTCTTTCCATTATTGCAGAAGGGAAAAGGATCTTTTAATAGAAATGCCAGAATAGTTTAAAAGGTCATTAATGACCCATTCTATGTAATATTCACTTATTCTCCACCTAGCATTCCATTTTAATTAAGAGCTCAAGAAGCAGCCAGGAAATAAACATCATCAGAGGGTATTCCAGCATTATTCTCTAGGACATCTCCAAAGCAGGCCTCAGTCCTCCCAACCTGTTAGAGTCAAAGAGGCATGACAAGGAGCAAAATGCATATCAGTCCTTCCTGTATGTGAGATGAAGTTAACAAGATGTCCATGCCACTATGACTCAGCAACAACAAACCTGCAGTTTCCTGCAGGCTTCACATTTGACATCAGAATGACTCAACATCCATATGGAGAGCCGAGGAGTCCTTTGCACAGATGCACTAGAGCATCTTTAAAAGAATTTAGGAGAAATAACAACAGTTTTCAAGGTCTCCTTTATTTTATAACTTTTTAAGTTATTGTAGTAACCTTCCTGTGATTGTTTCAACAATGAGATACTGCTGCATGGGGCTTGTTGTGGCTCCACAAGTCGTACAAAACAGTATTGCATCTCCTCCTCTGAAAAGTTCTTATCACACCATATTTTCCACCAAATTTTTGATATTTGGCAATACTCAGATAACTAAACACACAAATATTGTAAGGTAGGAGTCATCACTGAATTCTGCTGAAAAGGAACTGAGCCACATCTTACAGGCTTGGGCATTTTTCATGACTAAGAATGAGAAGCAGAACACAGTCCACCCAGTGAACAGCCTTCATTCAGCCCCCGACCAACCCCACGCTTCCTAGCACAACCACACAGCAAGCTCAAGGACCTCTAATCCTGAGTGAGTAGTAGGAATGGAAAACAAACGCTAAAATGAGCAAAATCCCTTCACCCATGCTTTGAAAGGAGGCCACAGCTACCTATCCTCAATCAAGAAGTCCCACATAGAGCACAAATTAATTCCACAGAAGAATCACTGTGTTTCTCTTTCTCCTTCATGAAGGCATCTAAGCACTAGCACATGGATTTATATTCCCACAACGAATAACAGATTCCTATTGTCCAAAAGTCAGATCTGTCAAGTTTTGACATCAGTGATGTGGAAAACAACTGAGGGTTCAAATCTGATGATGTAGATTCTTACACTGTCATGTAACAGAAGTTTTTTCAGTCATCTTTTTAAACAAACAGATAAGGAATTAACTTCAAAACTAATATATAAAAAGAATATTACTTGGGTTGCAAGTTCTTTTGCTGTCATTTACATTTTTAGGTGCTGCTGCTCCTAAGCAAACTCTGCTTGTACTGTTAGCAACGTAGATATTGGCCAGCTTCAATCCAGGTGCTGGAGAGTCGCTTTAGCAGTCACTCCAGCAGCCATTTTAGTTGCTTTAGTCTGCTTGACTTAAAAAGCACAGATGAGTGCTTGAATATGTTAGCTTGGCACCACACTACCTTAACACAGCCATACAACTGTGGGACCACAGCTGGTGTGTGTGACCATCTGGCAGGGAATGCAGGCTGAGGAACTGAGGTCTGACACTGGAAGTTAGAAAACATCAGATGCATTATTTCCTGGCAACCTTTACTCTGTTCCCTTGTGCAAATAGACTTTAATACAGTCTTTAATTATTTAATCACATCTTCCCCCTTTTTGTCCCTTACATTTAATGCTGAAAATGGATTCCAATGGTAGCTAAATTAAGGTTTCAGGGGCAACTGTATGTGTAGTCATCCCTAGCTTCTGTGCAGCTTGACCCTTTATCTTAAATTATATTTTTGACACAGCCAAGTGAATTTTGAGTGTCCTTTACCACAGCTTTGCAAGTGGATAGCAGAGGCAGTCTTTGCTTTTCATGCCTCACAAACTTGAACTCCAACATGCATTGCCTTGTGAGAAGTTTTCAGGGTTTGGTTGGTTTGTTTCCAGAAGAAAACTGCTTCTACTAAATGCTAAAATGTGATCATTTTTCATGTGAGATGTTGCATTTTCACTGAAAATCATGAAAGAAAATGGGATATGAACAATTGAGCTGCGGTTCCCACAAGGCATGGAAGTAGTATTCCACATAAAAAAACCCATAGTTTTAAGCATAAAAGTTTGAGGTTGAAAATTTATGAGGTCAGGCTCAGACCGTCAGCATTTTTTTCACCAAAAAGCCAATAATTTATTTGAGGGGAGAAAGTCAGTCCTCCTAGTTCTGATTCCAAGTGGTAGCCAGCACTGTTTGAAAATGTTACTAGGCAATGACAGGACTGCAGAGAACAAATGAAACAAAATTCTTTCCTCAATGTCCTTTAACTTGCATTTGGATTTTAAGAGAAGAAACTGTTTCGAGTTTTGTTTACTTGGCCTGTTTCAGCTCTTTTGTTTATAGTTATAATGAAGTTCTAGGGGCAGGATGAACCGCTTCGAAGAACACTGTGTTTCTGTCCCTGATAGTCAATTGCTCCAAGGATTGAAAACACACCATTATGTCTTCTTTTTGGCAATTTAAGAAGCTTTGATATTTGCTGTTTATGTTTTATGCCTGTTTAAAAGCACCTTTTCCAACACGCCACTGACCAAAAGCTTTTTGCATTGTTTTGAAGGGGTTTATTTGGTCTGGTTTAATCTGTGGATAGCTAATATGGCCTTGATCTCAGGTTTGCTCTTTATTGAACTAGGTGACTCATCTGTCATGGCTACTTCTATTCTGGTCTGTCCATAACTTCAGCCTGGTTTTCTGGGTTTGCCCGCAGTTTGTGCTTGGCTGCCTTCAGGCAAATGTTCTTCATTTCAGCTCTTTTTTTCAGACTCATAACTAAGTCTAAAGTGAGAACATAAAAGAAGCCAAATACTCCAGGAACGTGATGAAAAACAAAGCTTTCTTAGAGTTCGTTAACCTGTGAGCCTATTTAATCAGTCAAGGAGATTTGATGCTATCATGCAACACGAGAAATATTTGAGACTTACAAAGTTATATTATGATACAAACTTCTGACTCATGAGCTTTTGTATTACATTCTTTTATAAATATTTAGGAAAACAGATTTTTCACTGTACAGGCCTGAGACTTTGTTATGGCTTGCACCAGACATCCTGTGCCTGAAGCTAATAAATAGCTGCAATATCAAAATTTAAAAGGCAATACTGTGGATTCCTATGGGAGTCTTCCTTTCCAAAAACCCTTCATGCAGCTGAAATGCCTTTACCCCACTAAAATCAGTTCTATCAGAAGTGGCTTGATGCAGATTGCCTACAATCTCATTGCTGTATTAATTTATGGAACAGGGAACCCACTGAACAGAAGAAGCACCTCTAACTAAACTTTTCAAGAAATGACAACTGGTGTCTTTGCTTATCTGAATCAAATCCACTTCTGTGCACTGAATATAGCTCTTTCAGAGAACCTATGTTGCTTTGTGGAAACATTTCTTGAGAAAAGCATACTTTTTTTATGGGGTACAAGGGTGTCTTTTTGTTACGGCTCTCTTTTATTATTATGCAAATAAACATTTGCATGAAAACAGGATTTTTATTCTTTGAGAATTATTCATAATGCCACCACTTTTTGGCATACATTTAATGATTTTCATCTCTGAAGAGCAATAAAACAACTAGTTACTACTAACTAGTTACTATCTACTATAATACTACAGCATAAATGAATGCTTTTTCCATGAACATCATAAAGGTATATGTGACATTGCAGTAGACTGTCATGAAAAATACTATTTTCATACACATGTTTATGATAATTTTACATGGGAGATAAATGAGCGCCAGGAGTAGAATTTTCAGACAACTGTTTCCAATAAAAATGAGGAAAAAAGAGCACAGCACAAAAAATTACTGACCTTTGCTGCTTTCAGGCTACTGTTGCTTCCTGCAGTCCTGCTTTGGAGACTTAATGTCATGTGTAAGCGAATCTAGGATGCAGGAATATGGATACTGCTTGTAGAAGATACTAAAGAAAAAAACCCAAACCGATATATTTTATTATACTAGCATACTTGTTCTCATTTTGTTCCATGAGTTGGTGCAGCCATTGCAAAACCCACAAAGAAAGAAGCATTATTAGAAATTAATTTTCTATGAGAATAAAACATATTGTCTTTTTTTAGTGAGCAAAATAACACTGTGAAAATGCCTCCATCTTTGTGACTAATGAAGCTTCAGACGCTTAACATTCATTTACAGAAGCATAATACTGTAATCAAAGCTACTGTACTTTTAATCTTCACTTTCTCATAATGAAAGCCTTGCACACAGTTTTCAGTTTTCAAGTCCAGTCTTTTTATGAATACAGATTAACTGCTGCCAAGGATGTAAGGGGGAAATACAGGCTCTATCATATGTCCTCATTATGAAGTTTCCTATCACTCAACACAGGAATAATTTTATTACCTGGAAAAAACAAAACAAAACAAACAAACAAACACCAAACAAAAAAACAAAAACAAAACCCCAAAAGAACCCGAAAACCCCAAAACGCAAACTTTTAAAGAGTTATTGGTGCTGGAAATCCACATGAAAAATGGATCATAACTCATAATGTAATGCTTTCGTTATATTTCTTAGTACATCCTCTTACATATAAAGCAAACATTTCATCATCCATGCTCTTTTCTTTTTCTTTACTAAGGCAGAATTTCCATTTGAAGAGGATTTCCACATGGTTTAAAGGGTCTTTTGATCATTTCAAATAATCCCTCAAAAGCTTGCCAAACTCCATGTCCACAGTCAAGTTCCAGAGGTATCAAGGGGGATCTTCTAGTTAGTTCTTCCTTCCCCAAAATTCTTCTGTGTACTTGAAAAACTAAAATCCTTTCTGTATAAAGTTACTACTTCTTCATGTACTGGTCCTCTGAAATTCATCTACCTAACAATTTTGCTTGTCAGTTTTGAAGCATATAATATAAATGCAGAAAAAATGGTACTTTTTCCCTGAAAAAGAAAAACATATTTAGTTTTACATGAAGGTAAATGGAGCATTGAAATGAACCTTTTTGTTGTTATGTAAATTAATCTTCTCGGCCTATCTCTGGCCAGTGTACCTTCTCTAGAAAATCTTCTGCTGTTGCTGGTTTGCAAAGGTGATTTGCCTACCAAGTTTGCAATTCATGGCCAAGTCGCCAAGTGGTGCTTTCTGGCTGTTTAAGCTGTGGGACACTTTCCAGCAAGCAGGTCTGAAACCACATGCTGGCCCTATCTAAATCCTTACCCAGCTGAAACCTGGGAATGCCTCAGCTTCCCCCAGCCTCCACGTGAAGGCAACCTGGGTGCCTGGGCCAGCACACGGTCCCTCTGCACACCAGCAGTGTCCCAAACTGGGCTGTGGGTACTCCCAGGGAAAGTTCCTGCCCCTTGACCAGATGTAGCTGAAGCCTATTCTTACATATAAAGGAGCAATTTTGTTAAAATGGCTTTCCATGGCAAACACAGTTTCTGCAAAATCTGGATGTTCCACAGAAAAATTATTTTTTAATGAAAACATGACAATTCACTTTATCATGAACATGAAAGTGTTCTTTGCTACATACTGAACTCTAACTATGGCTTCAGGAGCCTTGTAATCTAGAAGCTGTTACACCCTTTGTGACGCTTCCTGGCCAGACCAGATTTCCCATGGTTTACTGGAGATATCCCTTACTAGAATGAAGAATTGTATTTCTTTATCAGATCACAGGTTCCATCTGATGAGTTTTTCATTTTATTCCTCTTCCTCCCCTCTTTTTAGACCATATTCCTGAGGTGGAAGACTGGGGTATCCAGGTCTGAAACTCATCCAGACTTTTTACAAAGTCTTCAGGCACTGTTGGGACTTTGAGAGCCATGAGTTGCAGCTCACTGTACTTTTCCTATGGTAAATTCACAGCCTCAGCTGAGCATCCTGTCAGTTTTAGAACACCCGAGTGCTGCCTTGCCCCAAAGACTGGATATAAGATAGAAAGCACACAACACAATTTCTTGTGCCTTCCAGGCTCCAGCACACTGTATAGGTCAGCCACCCATCTGGAAGTCCTGGATCCACTTACAGATAACGGCCATGCAGTTGCCCTTTAATGCATCCAGGACCCAACAGCCACAGAGAGCCAGTAGAATATTTTAACCTGAGGTTGAGGTCCAGAGATGAAGAATACTGTTAATGGGCAGAGCCCACTTGCAAACATTTTTTACTGCTTAGGAGGATTAACAGAAATAATGGTATTAAATTCAACCCCTTTCACTGTTTAGTCAAACTAATCATTAATACATTAATATCCACTTATCTTCTTGATGGGTGACTCCCATGGCTGAAGTGACACGTATTTCAGTCTGACTCATCACTGTTTAAGTTCTGAACTGTTCTATCTCACACTGTTTTCAGCTATGCTGCTAGTCTTTGCTTACTCACATTAATAGCTTTGCCATGGCCTCATGCCTCCCTCCCCTGTACCCTCCCAGCATCTGCGGGCACAAGCCAGCGTTTGTGATCTGAGGAAGGCTGGAAGATTTACTGCCTCATCCACACAAGAGGAATTCTCCCTCTGGAAAAGCCAGTCACAGCTTTATCACTCCTAGCTGCTGAGCTTATGCTACAGCTGATCTAAAAAAGCCTTGGAAGGTGCTTGAGAACTGGAGCTGCTGGCAAGGCAAAGAAGTGGCAGTCACTCCCTGCCCCCTCCAAGAATTCACATTCTGCACGGGGGATTTTCCTCTCATTTAAGCCTGAAAACATTCCTGGGAGGAACAGTTTGTCCTCAAGTTGGCATAATGTTGCACCAAACATTTGCCACTTACTGTTCTGCAAGCTGTTAAGCTTCCTGTGAAAGCAGTAAGATACTACAGAAGCACTCTTTTGTAAACAGAGTCCTACATCATATTATTAAAGTACTGTGGCAATACTTATCTGGGAACAAAACAAGGGGAAGTTGCATCAGTATGTGGGCTGCAAATGGGGCAAGAGGAACTATTATCCTAAATTAACACAGAAAAACAAATTATATTTAACCAGGAAGGCTTTTACAAGGAACAGCATGTAGAAATAAAAAAATATAATTCTAATGCTAAGCATAGGATATACAGACAGAGTAAGGGTGTAATTTGAGAGTAGTCCTGACATGCAATTAAGTGTAAAATAAGGAGAAAAGGAAAAACAATGAAAAGTTTCAATAGGCTCTAGAAAAGGCACAGAAATAAAGGAGAAATGCACTTCTTACAAAGATTCTGGACAAGATTCCAAGTGAACAAGAAGTCCCTTCTTTTCTAAAGGAGACCAGCACCACACTGGGCAACACAGGCCCCTTGGTTGGCTAAGGCCATTGCTATTTCTTTACTTACTGAACTGTAGAGCTTATTTGCAGTCTTGAATCATAGCTCTATTTGCTATGCACTTTACAAGCCCCCTACTGCTAACAATCTAATTACAACACAAGAATTAACAGATAAATGCAGATGAAGATCATTCAATGGATCAAGATGGTCCTTTAGTCTAGTATCCCTATAGAAAGAGGAAAGCACCCTGAAACATTATTGTTCACTATAAGAGACATCAGTTGAAGAACATCTGCACCCTAACTGTTAACATCTGCACCGTAACTGCTGACATAGTTTTTGCAAGTTTCTGATTTTCTGAACAGATCTCAGGAAACATAGCAGAAAGAGAGTCCCACACCTGTCTGTATCTCTGTAAAAAGTGATCAGGCTGAACCTGCTCAAGAGGTAGCAAGCGACTTGATGGAATAAAGCAGTTAAAACACTACCATACTTTCCAAAAGGCTAAACACACCCAGAACTTCTCTCTGACACTGAAACTGGCCAGACCAGAATGTCCTATGTCTGCACTACTGACCATGCTTTCTCTCCAAAGCACGGTAGCTGCTTTCAAGCGGCCTAGAGGGAATAGCCTCTGTTCTGTACTAACTCCTGCGTAGTGCCCAAGAACTGCTGCGAGGAGTCTGAGCTGATCCAGCCTGAACCAGTGACCAGGTTAATAATCTAGCACTACAGATGGCTGAGTATAATTCTCCAGAAGATTTAGCGTAAGAGACACCACATGTGGCAGTAACTTCAAGGAGGTTGTGAGCAAGAATTAACCAAAGGAGAACAATGGTACTTTCAAGAACTTACTGCAAAAGCACATTAATTGGACTGCACGTCTGTATGTACCACAGGTAGAAAACAGATCGATACTCCAGAAAGGAAGCTCCTAAAAGAGCTGTTGTTCAGCAGAACACTGCTTGGAAGGGCAAACTCAGGATTGTAAGCATAGAAACTTTTCTTTTTTCTGTTCCTACTGCAAGGCAATGGGTTTGCTGAGTGCTGCAGAGGGGAAGTCTGAAGAGGAAGACAAGGGCATCCCTATATACAGACAGACAGGATTGCACCAAATGTGCCTGATTTACATAAGAAATTTGTCCACCTGTTTGTGTAAGCAATCCAGCTAAACCACAGATACCTTCCTGAGTGCTCAGGTGAAAGTGGTTGCAAGTCATTGTTCTGAGAAAATGTTCTGAAACACAGAGCCCAAGGCTGTGACATCAACCACAGACCTCTGCATACTAAGACTGGATGCTGGTGAGTCGTGGCATGCATAAACCAGCAGTCTTTGAGAAGCCCTTCATAACCAAGTCAAGTAAAATGTATTGTTCTTAATTAAGAACAGTTGTTTTATTAAGAATTAATAAACAAATAACACAGATTAAAGTGATATAATTGAGAGAATCTGACTTGTAGTTTGTTTATAAGTGTATTTTAAAATCTTATTTATAAAACAAATGCATTTTCTGTTTCTGAAATGACATAAATGAGCATTACTTGTTTCTAAATGAAGTAATGCTGCATTTCACCCAGTAAAGGAGACAGACTCTAGTTTGTTAAAACTTGTTTTGTGTTTGGGCTGAGAAACTAATCAATACCCTTAAATCCTGCCCCAAATGAACTTTTATGCAAACTTGTGTTTTACAGCACAAGAGGATTGACATCAACACTCTGAGTCAGATCCTGTCTTAAACTGCAACTGGGTTTATGTTTCTATATTGGCAACTCAATATAGTTTGGCTCCTTCCTTCTTTCTTTTTTTCAGATAAACACACCAACTCCAATTCTAATCTCCTGAACTGCAGGATAAACCCAAAACAACTTGTCCTATGTCAAGGGAACTGGTCTGTGGTGGCAGCCGAATGAGTCTGTGCTGCGCAGAAGTGGCATGAGCAGGAGCATGCTCAGCAGCATAAGGCAGGTGTCGCTTGGCAACAAAAGTAACCATGGTTACCTGCATCCCAAGCGACCGTGGATTTCCGAGATTAGTCATTCATCTGGAAAAACACTTTTTAAAAAAATAAAAACTTATGTATCACAATACAACACTGTCTCTGCATAAATATTGTTATAATGATGAGATGCAATTAAATAGATCTTACTTGACTGGGACCTTTTTGCTCTGCCTCAAACTCAGAGAGCTCTAGGTCACTTGTTTTCAAACACTGTGGGCTGCAGAGTTAGTGACACAGCCAGACCCTTGGCCAGGGGTCAAATGCTTTTACACTCTTCATTAGACAAATACCCTGGAGAAGCTTTAAATGTTACAGGAAAAGCAGTAGAGTTCCTTTGCATATAAATTGCCCAGTGAGATTGACTGTTCCTTCCCCAGAAAGATGGCATTGGTGTTCAGCTGGTACATATAATTGTTTGTTGATTAAAATCAAGGTTGCAAATAATCATGTGCCCACACTAACGCTCTCACACTTGTCATCTTATGCGCTGGCGATTTCCAAAAAGCAAAGGCGGCTCAGGGAGCACAGCGTCCCAGAGGCCTGAATCAAGCCACAGCAGCAGGGACAGAGAGCAGCCAGGGTCACAAGCACCTTCCCTCTAGCACTTGCAGGAATGCGATTGTGTGGAATACACCCACATGATTTTAACAAAGCCAGAAAACCTCCAAAATCCTCAGCAGTCCGTGGCCACTACACCCCTGAGCAAAATTCCCTCCCAATTCCAGGCCTGGGAACCCCTTCAGCCCTGCACTTATATGTCTCGTTGCACGCATCACCTGAGATACTAGTTTTGCCAGTGTCTTTCCTATCACTTCTTTCACCTAATGCTAAATAGCTGGAGTCAATAAAATCAATCTGTAGTTAGCATAGGCATGGATTTGTCCTTGCACAAAGGGTATACTCAAAGTGATTAGCTCAGTCATTCCTTATAGCGGCTTGTAAACAAATTATTGATTCTTGAGTGTTTGGCGTATGCTAATTAGAATTAGATTTTACAGCAACAGCTCTCCTTACTTCATCAGAAGAAATTATAAAAACATACCAAGGAGCTCAGATGGTAATTTAGAAATAATCTTTCTTATAATCTGTGATATGATGGCTACTTTAAATACTAACGTAAAGCAATAAGCAAATGAAGTAATGATAATACACGTTATATATAACTTATCTTGCCTTGACTAAACTAGTTTATTTTGTTTACCATGGGAATGAGGCAGCTCCTGCAATTTACTTTAATCTACTTATTCAACTTCTTTATTAAAATCATGCTTTTCAGCTGTGATCACTAAGCCAAATAATACAGTGTGAGCAAAAAGCTTATGAAAATCTGTATAAACTATTTTGATCAGTCTTAACCAAAAGATGAATTGGGTTTCAAACAATGAGCCTTTTTTTCTACGAAGCCTTTTAGGAAATCCCACTGCAAATATTCTTAAGCTTAAACGGTAGCTACTAAGGGTACTATTTGCATGCTAGAAACATTAAAGTTGATTTACTATGCATTGCAGAGAAACACAGGAGAAAGGAGAAAAAAATTTCTGTGACTCACTTGTGCATTTGCAATACTGACACAGTCATAAACTACACTCTGATCAGTCTTGTGGTGGGGCTTCAGTGATGTTGGCTTCTTTGGATATAAGCATTTGGAAAGAGTTCCATAATTTCATAGGTTTTGCTTCATGAAGCCTAAATGTATATGCACATCTGTATGGTTTCCTTGCAGACACTGTCACACATAGTTGCACAGTAAGCGGAGATTCTGGTATAGCAATCAGGAAAACGCTTTTTCTCAATCAGAGATGTGAAGAAGGCACAAAGTGGTTTAAGCCTTAACAATGAGCGGTTCTTTATAAATGATGTATCATGGAAAGAGAAAAGTCTTAGACTAGATAATTAGAATTAATATATCTTATACTAAGGGGACAGCCATCTAGAAACAACCCAAAGAAATACTGGAACAAGACACACTATAATGGATGCTTATTATCAAAACCTGTTTGATTTAGACTCTGCAAATCTCATAACAAATTTATTTTCACATGACTGCCCAGACTTTCTGCTTTAGACTGGCTCAGAAATGCCTTGGCCTTTATCACAGTGTTACTGCATTTCTGCTTCCAAACCCAGCCAAAAGCAGAGGCACATCAGATTGCAAAAAATGAAGAAATAAATTATTTACTATGTAAAACAAATCTCCAATAAAGCCTGATTTCCTATAAATTTGTGCCTTGTACTTGATTGACTTTGGCCAGATGTGAGCACTTGAAGCACTGCTTTTCACAAACTGTGCTGTCCAAATGAAGTTTTTCATTCCAGTCTCCAGGCTTCTTTTTCATGCACATTCTAACAGAATATAAATTTCTACTGCAGGCTTTAATTAACAGACTTCTTCTCCTCTAACTGTTCATTTATTTGCATAAAACTGGGAGCTTAATTATTTTTGAGATCTCTACCATTTTGCCAAATGTAATAGAAATCAGACAGGACTTTCCATTTATTAGGGAGGATTCAGAAAATCACCATATATTCAGAGTAACCTCAGCACATACAATTGTATAAACCTCATTTCTGTTTGACAAAAAAAGAAAACCACAAACACCCAACTAAAAAAAAAAATAATTAAATCTTGGATTCCAAGATTGGTTTGACTGCATTAAACTGGAGGTTGATATGTTAGCCTGGGTTTGCACTGTAAAAGATTCAGATCTCAATTTAAAATGTGAGGGTTCTTGGATCTTAGGACCTGTAGCTGCCATAGGACTCTACAACATTTTTATTTAACTTTGTCTTTGACTTTTTTGTGCCATTATCACCTGGGAAATTTTTGAAGACAGATTCTTGGTTCAGATCCCCGTGACTGCTATTAAGCTCTTCATATCTAAACAGTCTCTTAAAGGACGGAAAGCTTCTTTCTCCCATTTTCTCTTCATTATTAATCTATTCACTGAAGTGTTGGAGTTGGTTCTGAATGCTAAGGAGGAGCACCTCTTAGCTTGCTAATGAGGACAAACACAACATAAGTATTTTTGCAAAATCCTAACAACTGTGACTAGCTTTAGAAGAATTTTCTGAGGTGATAAAATCGGTTCTTTATACAAAGGGGTGCTGAACTTTCCCAGAGGGGAAAAGTTTGTGTATGTGATTCTTGTACAACACTGGAATATTTAATTTTGAATGCAGTGTTAGAGCATACAGTTCCTACAATATGATCTAGAACAAGTGCTTTTACATTTCAGACTGCATTAAATGGATCATATCTCACCATTACTGAGCTTGTGGCTGAGCAGAAAATAGATCTCTCCCCAAGACAATGCCTGCAATTGTCTGTTAGTTTTGATTTTTCTTTAAAGTACATTTCACCACTTAATGTCCTTCAATTTAATAGGCCCATATCTGTAATAAACTGCATTTTTAACATCTGTTTTCACAACATTTTCCCCAGGGGTTTCAATGAAGTCCAACAATATTACACATAGTTTGTGAAATACGACAGTTCATGGACTAATTCAAGTGGACTAGAGTCACTGTGGTCGAAATCCATCACACCTACCTACAGTCTGGATTTTGGGGCTGAATGTGCCTGGACCAGAAGTGACTTCTCATGCTGCTGAGATTCCCTCACCTGCAACCACTGTTACAGCTGCTGTGCTGGAACTGAACCCTCAGGCCCTTGTCTATACCCAATTTGTCCACATTTGGTGCCTTACAGTGTGCACTAGCCTGAGAGGGCAAACAAGAGGGCACATATGTCTACAGCCTTTCTGAGACAGTGTGTCTCATTCTGGTTCCTGATCTGAGCTCTGCCTGTGTAATATCCAGTTAAGAGACATGGGATAAAAAGCGCAAACATTATTTGGAATAGAGATTTCCCCATTCCCCATGAGTTTTTCTCCTTCTGACTCCATGATCTTTTTGCAGTCTTTTCTGCACAATGATACAGCTTCATCCTCACTGTCAATTATCCAGCAGCCAGGTCCTCCCCAGACTCTGAGACAAGGAAGGTGTGGTTTCAACATCTCCCAGAACAAGGGTGATGGCCAAGGTCTCGCATTTCATTGGCAGGTTTCTGGTTTCCAGGCTGCTGAGCAAAGGTAGGTATTCCTTCAAAGGAAACTCAGAACTGGGAAACCCCAAGGGAGGTACTTTGCTGTGAGTCCCTCCATGCTAGAGTTTCAGCCATTGAACAAAGTGTAGAGTTGGTGACCAGGATGTGCCCAGTGTCCACCTTGCTGAAAATACTTTTCCAAATATTTGGAAACCTCTACCTTTTCTTCAGAGGTCAAAAGCAACTCTGGCTCACATAACACAATGGAAAATTGCCAGAGATTGTCTCCTCAGTGACAGGCCTTCTATATTGGCAAAGTAAGAACCACCCATCTAAGATATTTAGAAAGAGTAAGATGTGGTAACAAATCAATAGAGTATTTTTTTCTGTCCATTGGAAAATACTCTTTAACACAAATCAATCCTCAATTAGACTACAGAAAAAAAAACCTTACAAAAAATTTGTCTGCTTTGTTAGGCTTATTTGACATTGATTAGATTTTTGTAGCTTGTTTTGGGGGGCTTAATTTGTGTAGGCTGCTAACCTTGGCAAGAATGTGTATGGCATCTTGTAAGAGTGTCATCTGACTTACTTAGCTCCGATGTGATCTTTTCTTTCTATGTGAAATGTCAAGCAAAACCAATAACTGAGTCAAAGATAGAACCTTACACTTGATATTTTTGCTAGTTCACTGCATTTAGCTAACATTCTGAAATTCTTTTTCTCTGTGTAATTCTCTTGGAGCTTCTAAAGCCACTAAAAATAATACAACTGCATCATCACAAATACTGTCTATCCATGGCAGCACACGCCATCTTTGACATCTGTAGAATCACACACTAAATTGCTGCATGATATCTTCTGTGAACAGAAAGTGTTAATGCAAATTAACTGAAGGAAGAATTTTTAAGAGATGATAAATCACACTAAATTTTCATTGGTATTTCAGTGAAATGTATGGAAGATTCGATATCTGTCTTGATATTTCATTTTTTATAAACATGAGTAGCAAGAGAGACAAGCAAATAGTCCATTTTGTATACAAAAGTGTGTATCTGATATGTATATATACATATCAAATATTCAGATACACATAAGGAAAAAGGAGGTAAAAAAATGCCAGTTCTCCCAATGTAGCCCTCTTAAATTAGAAGACAGGCTCACAGATTTCACCTCAGAGATGATATTGGGAAATCTGGAAGAGGAGAAATTGGCAGTTGAAATTTACTTTAATCAAATTGCAAGATAATTATTGTTGGATATTCCACTTTGATATAGCTTATTTTCTGCTTGACACATCTGTTAAGCTCTAAGTGTTTCAGAACTGTTCTCAGTGAGAACCTGAAAGCACAGATTACTCATCACCACCTAATTTGCTAATGCCACAATCAAGTACATTTGTATTCCACTATATTTGCACCACATCTGCAACAAACATAATGTAGCTCAGGTCACAAAGTACACGACAGTGAAAAGGTAGCATTAGAAAGCTAACAAATTAGGCAACTGTGAACTTTCATTTATGTGGCTGAAAACATTGACAGTCCCAGGCTGGTTGTTCCTGTCTGTTGGAGGTTGCTGACCCCACAACCCTGCTGTTGGAGGAATCTGGTGAACAATCCCCAATTTACTTCGGGTAAAGGTGTTTGGACTGGTAAGCAGTCTTGTATCACTACTTTCACCATCTCAATGATCTTGCCTGAAAGTAGATTAGAAAACAAATGCACAAACCTTTTGGCAGCCAAGTCATAAACAAGTAGGTGGTACATTTGGGGCCCTTAACAGTTTCAGCTGAGACAGGTAGACTCAGAAGGAATGTTTGGCCACAGCCTGACTGATGCCTTTTATTTAATTTACATTCCTCATCCAAAGAGCCTGAGTTTTCTGCAGGCAAAAGATTTGTATTGGAATGTGTTTTGAGTACCTTTCTGAGGTCAGTAAAGAAAATATTTTTTGCTAAACAATCATCTCTCTTTGATGTAAGCCTTCTAAAGTTTTTTTCTTATTTTATTAAGGCAAATAGGAGCACACATGATCATATTCATGGGCTGTGACAGGGCATGGTAGAAGGAGCTTCCCTTCCAGGAATTAAACTGGTGCAAAGCTGAGGTATCATTTTCTAAGTAAGTCACCTACACACACATACCCACATCCAGAACAAACCAGTAGAACAAAGCAGTCAGCGTTATTGATGCAGAAACTGATTAGCGAAAAGCAAAACAATGCTAAAGAAACACCACTGATTCTGGAGGTCAAAGAAATTACATTAGCGCAGCTTTCCTTATCATCCAGACCTGAATACTGAATTGTTCATAAATGCTTCAGTTATAGCCACACCTTGGACAGCATATACCGACCACTGTAGCAGAGTACTCTTAGCTCATTTTATTACTATTTCTATTATCCTTTCAGCTGGAAACATAGTTTTTTTGATCTAATATTTCAACACGACAGTATTAAGTTATGCAAAGCAAACAATTAGCTAATAAGAAGTTGCACTTAAGCATTCTGTGAGTAAGAAATGCCTCTTTTTTTTTTTTTTTTTGCTAAGTCCCTCTTTTTTCCTTTTTTTCTAACCAGCAGAAGACTACTATCTCTCTACAAAGTTGCTTGCTTCTTTATTTTGCAATTTTGGCAAAAATTTCCCCTTGAAATTACCAGTTCTAGCTACAAACAGAGATGAAACCCATGCTCAGGCACAGTGAGAGGCAACCACCATGTGAAGGTGAACCGGGAGCTAAGGGTGACCACAGTATAGGTAGCACCGCATCAGCAGGGCACTGTCCCACAGGAGCTGGTAACAGGGCCCCTCAATAGCCACAGACACAACGAAAGAGGAATCAGATCCAGGGTCCATCCAGGGAGCTCAGTCAGGAGCAAGGGAGATGGGGCTAGAGACATTCCCAAACCTACATCTGAGAGGTCCATCCAAGAGACTAGCCACATACGAGCATAAGTCTGAGGTCCATCCAGGATATAGGCATACCTACACCACAGCTGAAGCTTCAGGACAGAAATGAAAGACAAGGAGCCCTGGGGCAGAGGGTGGGAGTCCCAGGTGAGGCTGGTCAAGGCCATTACGCTCAACTGGTGTTCTCAGGGCCCTGATATGTCTCACCATGAATCAGCTGTAATGCATATTACAGGTCCTTCTTTATTGCAACTTCCCTACAGGAAAAAAATGTTCAGTCCAAGGGTTATACCGGTATCAGTGGTATCAAAAACATTTTTTACAAGTCTGACAGTAGAAAGTTTTATCTGATGTTACATTTCTTCTATCTATCTTGAAAGCCTTCTAAAAGTCTACTATATGTCTTAGTACTAGATATATTCCAACATCATTTCTTATCTTGCCATGTATTAAACTATTATTATTTATCCCTTGTAGGTGTTTCAGTTAAGTTTTATGTTGTGGGTGCTGTACAAGTATAAATTAGAAAACCAGTTTCTATCCCAGCAAAAGTTAGTTTCTGCCCATAGTAAGCTTAGCTCAAGGCACTACAATAAATAAGTAGTGGAAAAAAGACACAAGAAGTCAGGCCGTGTGTTAACAAATGTCAGGAAAATGCATCTCCATCTTTTTCGTTTAATTCTTCAGATGGAAATCACACCAAATTATCAGAAATCCCCTTTGGCTGTTTATGTCCAGCAATATTTCTGGAATACTGCTTCAGTTCAGTGTAAAATTCAACCCACATAATTATTGTTTTATTTCTTTCCCATCAAACATTTTCTAGTAATAAGGATTCCTGACACTGAATTTAAAACAAAAATGTTTTTCTTAATTGCCCTAGGATCTGACCTAGCATTACCCAATGTCCCCTCTGTTTACTGGCTAAGGCAGTGCCTTGTAATAATGGGAAATCTGTATCTACTATTTCTGAAGAGAAGCAGCCAAGGAATGTGAGATGTAGAGCAGATATTCTGCTCTTCCGAGACAAGTTGAGAACACAGATATCTCTGAGATAGTATCTTTAAATTCTACAGACCTGTGAATTTTGGGCATGAAATGTGTATTAGTCACAAAGCTTTAACATGTATGGAAATTATTTAATAAAATAAACACAAAAATGGTTAGCCTAAGTATCTGGTCACCACATAACCTTCTGTTAGATATCCTGATTTTGTAAATAGCCTATAGAAAGAGGTAGGAATATAGATACTGGAATCATCCCCTCCAGTGTACGCGTTAAAAGGAAGTTTTCTAAAGTCAGCAAAAAAGAATCACTTAAAAAAAAAAAAAGAGGCTGGTATCTCGTTTGGAGATTTAGTGCCTCTCTTAAAACTGCCGTTAAGTTTACCTATACCCAGAGATCAAAAACTCAGACTTATCTGTAGAGGGTTTATTTTTAAAGCCACATTTTGAAGAATTCAACAGTGAGGACTATATTTAAAATGAAAACAAAGGCTGAGGACACAAAGCTGCCCTTTAAATTTTATGCATGAATCCATTTGATGTCTCATCAGCTTTAACGAGGTGGATATGCAACCTCAGCACTCTCCCCTGCTTGCAGAAATTTAAGCCCAAATAACTGGTTTGTACCTTAAGCACCAGACAAGGGACTAACTGGATAAAAATGGTACTTGCCATCGTTTTTGCTGGTACTGTCACTGTACACAGAACAACATAAAAGTCATTTGGCCACACAGCACAAATGCAGGAGAGGACATGACAAAGTAGGAAAAAACACGCTTTTGGATGAACAAAAGAGTAAACAGAGCTCTAAGCACTAATCCTTATCCAGAAGTGTTTTACATATCTACCTATGATGCTCTAACATCAACATTCATCACAAAAATATTTCAAAATCCAGGTCACTGTCCTTCCAGTGCACGCCCTAATTACTACTCTACAGGGTCAAGATCTCCTGTGCTCTGTCTTCACAGCCCAGGGAAATGGTCTGCTTTCCTTCTCCAAACACTTTATTTCCACAAAGAGCATGAGCAAAATGACTCGTCACTCACAGCACTGTCCACACTTGTCTGAAGGCAGGCTGCAGCAGAATATATAGGAATTATCCTTTTCTGGGATTTGCACATCTTTTCGACATAATCTAAACAGCATCAACCCTGTAACAACTTATAAGAGAATATTAATAATAATAAATGCCCCAGAATCTGAAATAAAGTAATTCTGACTATTTTTATTGTGACCTCTACTTACTTTATGGTCTTGTGTTCCTGTATGTGTCGGCCTTATTGCCACACATCATCCACATGCTAAGTGGGTGTGATCTACCCATAGCAGCTGTACCTGACTAAAGGGTAGGGAATTTACTGCACTGCTCCTCACAGCAGGAGGCAAACCCCAGTCAAAAGCAAGGCTTTTGGACCCTTAATACCTTAGGCTCCGTTATAGTTACTTTTTGCAGGAGAAGGATCAAGTACAGTTTAAAACTTGGGGCTGGACATTGGTCCCACAAATAAATACAGGCAGGTCAAAGAACTAGCTCCAGAGTTCAGGCCAGCACAATCATGGATGTCAGATGACTTTAAGGAGACTAGGAATCCCTAAAGTCAGCTTGTAGCCTCCAAAAATACCAGTAACCAGAACAAGGGCAGAAGTTATTCAGTTTTAGATTCAAATTACTGCAGACAGTGAACTGCTGAGATGTTTGAGCATGTAATTGGGTTAGAAAATATTCCTCTGTATAAACTTTGGGAATTCTGTATGCTTTTCTGAGGGAAAAAATGTGTGAATACTTACAGATCTCCAAAATTGTTCCCTGGTATGAATCAAGAATTTTTTTTTTTTTTCTGTTTTGCTTCTGAATGCAGTATACATACCTATTTTCTGCCTCTCCAAAGGCTGTTCAAGGCAGCCTGGCAGCCTGTGCTAAATGAGAGGCAAACAAGACTCCACGTGCATGGCTGGGGACTTAAGCCTTTCTTAAATGAACATAGGTTGTCTCAAGGGAAGAACATACCATGGCTGAGTTCTTTTATATCAGCTAACCCTTTCAGAAACCACACTGAAAGTCAAGAAATGAAACTGAGTTGTTGTACTTTGGTCTAGATTTTCACAAAGAAATAACCCTTATAATCTTCGTGCAAATAATAATACAAGGGGTAGCTGCAAGATATGATAATTACTTCTAATAGGAGACTCAGCTGGTTTTCTAAATATGGTATTTTATATAAAAGCTCAGGAATCTGCATCTGAGATACCACAAAGCTTTCAGCAAATTATGTTCCTTCCTAGTGTTTCTTTATCATCTTACTTCCTTTTTTTCCCCTTCTTTCTTTACTCTCATTTCAGGAAGAGCCATATGTATATGCAGTGATTCTTTAGTTTTTCATGAGTCTGTATTGCTCTTCACACATATGCAAAGGATGACAGGTTGGTAAATCAAAAGTCTGAATTCTGGAGGTTTAATATATTTTAGTGTGAATTTTGATTCAATTAAGGTTTTAATGAATGCATAAAATTTAGTCTTCCCCTTCCCTGTACTCTTCATAAGTTTGTCTTCCAACCAGGCAGCTGAAACAATACCTCATGACTATAACACCTACACACTCATCTACACTGATATGAAGAAGAAGATTCTGTGCATATTGGCCAGGACTGTTTAGGGAATAAGGAATGGGCGGAATTGGGAAGTGCCCCAAATGCTGGTTGAACAGCAAACTGGTAGGAAATCCAAATGTTAATTTTCTGGTTGCCAAACACAGTACCTAGAAAAATACTGGATACATCATCAAAGAAAGTACTTTAGCTTACAAATTATTTGTTGCCATTATTTCTGAAATATCTGAACATTAAATATGTTTGGATAAATTAGGATTACTCTGATAACAGAAGCAGACTACATTTGTCAGAGAGCTTATTTAACAAGGATGTTACTCTGTCAGCAAGTCCTTATCTGTGGAAAAAGATAATGAATGTGCATCATGAATTTTTATTTTAATATTCTAATCTCAATATTCAGTGTTGACTTGAAGTCAACAATTCTACTGTGTTCCTGTAATGAATTTCTATCTTGTATAACAAGACTTTGAATCATATGTGTATAACAAATATGTCCAAGTTTAGGTGCATAACTGAAATCCAATAGGCAAAACACAACCATAATGAGGCTCCAGAGGTTCAAAAGAGTTAATGAAGAACAAATACCTAGACTTGTTTATGTTTCTTTTATGTTGGATGGTAGATTAAGAAGCAGTGCAGATTTACTACATATTTCTATTTGGATGTTTTTTCTTCTACAAATCATATCAAATTTCAGCCCCTTGAAACCATCATTTTTTATTCATGGGTATTTTAGCAAACTACATCTTTAAGAACATGCCAGTTACAGATACTTAAAACTGCTTTGTTATTCTAAGATGTCATCTCTTATGAAGTAATCTCCAGTTCCCATTACCCATCTAAACTTTCGCTGATCTTGGTAATTTTTACCCAAGCATAAAAATTTCTACTCATAACCAGCTGATATTTGACATACACCAATATTCTGACATCTTTTTCCAGACAAAGAAAATTCAGTCTCCACAATAACTCTAAAGATGGGTCATAGTAAAATTTGTCTATTGCTCAGAGATTAAATTCTGTTTTATTTCCAATTAAGAATGGCTATCAGAGAGTAAAATTGCAAAGAAAAATACTAGAAGGCAGATGCAATCTTGCCTCTTTGATTAAATTTAGGTATTCCTTCACTTGTCAAGTTTCACACAGTGAAGCTGAGATACACTTTGGTTCCTATTTCCTGCAGTTAAGACTACATACATTTACATTTCATGACAACTCTGCTTCTCTGTTATCTCACAGTCCCAAATGTATAACTGTTATCAATATAAACTAGTATGTCTAGCTTACAAGGTTAAGGAGCAAAAAAGATGTCAAAAGAGGGCTACAGGAGAAAAAATGTCTCTGTTGGAGAAACACAGTATCTTGCAGAGCTGAGACTATAAAATATGGAAGATGTAGTCTTGGTGTCCAAGAAAATGGGAAGTTATTCATCAAAATCTCATTCTTGCCTAGCTTTCCATAAGTTTGCTGAGCCCTTTTATGAGGTACCTTTCCGTGAAGATATTCAACCTTAGGAAACTACTTCTGTCTTCACAATCAAGACATGTTAGTGAAGATTTGCAGTGAAATGCATACTGACTTTTATCTCTGGTTACAGTGATATCCAGGTCCTCTAAATTTGTAGCTACTGTAGATCTCTTAGATACTAGCTACTTGAATCTGATTTTTAAAAGTATAGTTTCTAGCTTTCATCCTCTCATGTCAACCACCAAAATGGAGTGTGACGTATTGCTTAGTCCACTGTCCACCACTGGAACCACAGAAAGGTGGTCAGCTGAAAACATTGCCCGGAGAGACTCAAATATCAACTTCCTGTTACTTCCCTGAGCTTTTCTTCATGATACATTAGACACTGACAGGTGTCAGGTCTGGACTTTTCAGCATCATAAACATGGCTGAATCCTAACCCCTGATTAAGAACTATAAATTATTTTTATTATCATGAACAATAATCATCTTAAGGAATTAATATTGAAGCTCTACAATGAATTTAGATTTTCAAGAAGCTTTTGAAAATATTCTTTGACAAAGGCTCTATCAAGAGTTCAATGTCAAGGGATGAAGAAGGAAAGTCCTCTAATGGATTAGTAACTGGTCAAAGAACAACCAATAAGGATTAGGAATATACAGTAGAACAGTGGTTCTCAACCTGTGGTCTGTGGAATCCTGGGGGGGCTGCAATGTCATCACAGGGGGTCCACAAAGGCTTAAAGCAGGGGTGGGGAATGTCCAGTCTGGAAATATTTGTTCTAGCCCATAGCAAGCACTGCGCCGCCTTTTCCCATTAACAGATTAATTTATTTCCCCTTCTCTCCAAATCTGAAGACCCTTCATGAGAAAATTGAAATAAATACTTGATGCAGTCTAATGTTATAAATCTTGAATTGTGTCTTGGTGGCAGAGAGCTGGGGATGAGTCTCTTTAATGAAGTAACAAGCAATAAGACAAGAGGTAATGGCCTCAAGTTGTACCAGGAAAGGTTTAGACTAGATATTAGGAAGTATTTCTTTACAGAACCGGTTGTTAGGCATTGGAATGGGCTGCCCAGGGCAGTGGTGGAGTCCCCATCCCTGGAGGTATTTAAGAGTCGGGTTGACATAGCGCTGAGGGATATGGTGTAGTTGGAAACTGTCAGTGTTAGGTTAACGGTTGGACTGGATGATCTTCAAGGTCTTTTCCAACCTAGATGATTCTGTGATTGTGTGATTCTGTGAAAATGAATTACAAGAGTCAGCACTGGAACTGACAAGAACAAACTGTAGAATGGTCTTACGGTACAGAATATCTGAATGAGAGAGGGGCAAACAAAATTCATTCTTCATGAATGCAAATTCATGCCTATCATCGTGAAGGGAAACAAACTGTAAGTTGACAAGCATAATACTAGATTTCAAAAGTGATCCTGAAAGTAGATCTTATGGAAAATTCTCTGAAAATATCTTTTCAATGTTCAGAAATTATCAAAACAGAAAATAGAATAGCAAGAACCATTATGAAAACAGTAAAGAATCAAATGGAAATAAGGTACTGTGATTCTACTCCAAAAGAACACAGTAAAATTGGAAAATAAATATAATTGGGGATTTAGAACATGGGGGAGATTAAACAAATTAAGATTCTTCAGTATGGAAAATAAATAAATATGGGAAAATTGAAGAGAAGTATGTAGAAACTGTGAAAGGCATAGAGAGGTTGAACAGGGAATAACTATTCACTGTTTCCCATAACACAAAGACAAGGTGGAACAAAATGAATTTACCAGGCAACTGGTTTAGAACAAATAAAAGGAAGTATTTTTCATGTGACACATAATTAAACTGAAGCACTCATTGCCACAGGATGTTGTCAATGCCAAAAGTATAAAAGGGCTCAAAAAGCAATTAGACAAAATTAATGGAAGAGTGAATGGAAAACCTCCATTCTGAAAATCCCCAAGTCTCAGATTGCTGAAATTTATAAGGGTATAACCACAGGAAAAATCATTCTGTGCTTGTCCTCATTTATTGTCTTTCCCAAAGTATCTACTAGTAACCATTGACAGAGACAGATCAGTGAGCTAGACAGATGTTTGTCCTGATCTAACAAAGTTGTTCTTGTAATTTGACACAAGAATTCAACTTTTTTTTCATTGGAAGTATGAATAATAGAATCATAGAATGGTTTGGGTTGTAAGAGACCTTAAAGATCACCTAGTTCCAACCCCTCTGCCATGGGCAGGGACACCTTCCACTAGACCAGGTTGCTCAAAGCCCCGTCCAAACTGGCCTTGAACACTTCCAGGGAGGGGGCATCCACAACTTCTCTGGGAAACCTGTTCCAGTGTCTCACAGTAAAGAATTACGTCCTTATAGCTAATGTAAATCTACCCTCTTTCAGTTTAAAACTGTTACCCCTCAGCCTGTTGCTACATTCCCTGATAAAAAGTCACTCCCCATCTTTCCTGTAGGCCCCCTTTAAGTACTGGAAGGCCCCTATAAGGTCTCCCCGGAGCCTTCTCTTCTCTAGGTTGAACAACCCCAACTCTCTCAGCCTGCCCTCATAGGGGAGGTGCTCATCATCTTTGTGGCTCCTCTGGACCTGCTCAAGCAGGTCCATGTCCTTCATATGTTGGGGGCCCCAGAGCTGGACACAGTACTACAGGTGGGGTCTCACGAGAGCAGAGTAGAGGCAGAGAATCACCTCCCTCGACCTGCTGGCCACACTTCTCTTGATGCAGCCCAGGATAAGGTTGGCGTTTGTCATGGATGAAAGTATTAACATGGTAATGATTTAGCAGCAAATCAAGATTTATTAATGACTAGAAACACTTAATCATTAACCAATTTAAGATTTACAAAATAATTCGGTTAAAATAGCAACTTGTCTACAGATTCGAAGATGACAAGATTCATACTAACTTACTACACGGTACCTTACATCTACATATATACATGTGTATTCACAAATACAAAACCTACAAACACACAAAGTATTTGGATCCAGTATTGCACCACCACAGCTTTCTGGGCTGTGATGCACATTGCTGGCTCATAGTCAGTTTTCCATCCACTACTACCCTCAAGTCCTTCTCCGCAGGGCTGCTCTCAATCCACTCATCACCCAGCCTGTATTTGTGCTTGGGATTGCCTCAACCCACGTGCAGGACTTGGCACTTGGCCTTGTTGAACTTCATGAGGTTTGCACAGACCCACCTCTCAAGCCTGTCAAGGTCCCTCTGGATGATACCCCTTCCCTCCAGCGTGTCGACTGCACCACACAGCTTGGTGTCATCAGCAAAGTCACTGAGGGTGCACTCAATCCCACTGTCCATGTCACTGACAAAGATGTTAAACAGCACTGGTACCAGTACTGATCCCTGAAGAATACCACTCTTCACCTCTTTTCCCTTGGACATTGAGCCATTGACTGCAACTCTTTCCAACCATCCAGCCAATTCCAAATCATAGAATCACAGAATCATTCAGGTTGGAAAAGACCCTTGGGATCATCGAGTCCAAACATCAGCCCTACTCTACAAAGTTCTCCCCTACACCACATCCCCCAGCATCTCATCTAAATGACCCTTAAACACATCCAGGGATGGTGACTCCACCACCTCCCTGGGCAGCCTACTCCACTGTCTGACCACTCTTTCTGTGAAAAATTTTTTCCTATTGTCCAGTCTAAAACTCCCCTGTTGCAGTTTAAAGCCGTTCCCCCTTGTTCTGTCACTAATCACCTGTGAGAAGAGACCAGCACCAACCTCTCTACAATGTCCTTTCAGGTAGCTGTAGAGAGTGATGAGGTCTCCCCTCAGCCTTCTCTTCCTCAAACTGAACAGTCCCAGCTCCTTCAGTCGCTCCTCATAGGATTTGTTCTCCAGGCCCTTCACCAGCTTCGTTGCCCTCCTCTGCACTCACTCCAGCACCTCGATATCTCTCTCGTATTGAGGTGCCCAAAACTGGTGTGGCCTCACCAGTGCAGAGTACAGGGGGACTATCACCTCCCTACTTCTGCTGGTCACACTATTTCTAATACAAGCCAGGATGCCGTTGGCTTTCTTGGCCACCCGGGCACACTGCCGGCTCATGTTCAGCTGCTTGTCAATTAGAAACCCCCAGATCCTTCTCTTCCACACAGCTCTCCAGCTACACCTCCCCAAGCCTGTAGCGATGCATGGGGTTGTTGTGGCCCAAGTGCAGGACCTGGCACTTGGTCTTGTTGAAGCTCATCCCGTTAACGTTGGCCCACCGATCCAATCTATCCAAGTCCCTCTGTAGTGCCTCCCTATCTTCATGCAGATCGACACTCCCGCTTAACTTGGTGTCATCTGCGAACTTACTGATGATACACTCTATGTCCTTATCAAGATCATCAATAAAGATGTTGAACAGAAATGGTCCCAACACCGAGCCCTGAGGAACACCACTTGTGACCCTCCGCCAGCTGGATTTAACTCCATTGACCACCACTCTCTGGGACCGTCCATCCAGCCAGTGCTTGACCCAGCAGACTGTTTGCTCATCCAGGCCATGGGCAGCCAGTTTTTCTATGAGAATCCTATGGGGAACTGTGCCAAATGCTTTTTGAAAATCCAGGTAGATAATATCCACAGCTTTTCCCTCGTCCAACAGTTGGGTCATCTTGTCATAGAAGGAGATGAGGTTTGTCAGGCAGGACCTGCCTTTCCTAAACCCATGCTGACTAGGCCTGATCCCCTGGTTGTCCATTATATGACTTTTAATGGCACTCGAGATGACCTGCTCCATGACCTTCCCTGGCACCGAGGTCAGACTGACAGGTCTATAGTTTCCTTGATTGTCCTTTCTGCCTCTCTTGTAGATGGGTGTCACATCTGCCACCCTCCAGTCCAATGGGACCTCCTCAGTTAGCCACGATTTCAGGTAAATCATGGAAAGCAGCTTGGCGAGCACATCTGTCAACTCTTTCAGCACCCTTGGGTGTAACCCATCCGGTTCCACAGACTTGTGTGCATCCAAGTGGTGAAGCAGGTCTCTGACCACTTCCTCTTTAATTGTGCTGACCTTATTTTGCCTCCCCTCCCCATCTCCCAGCTCATGAGGCTGGGTGTCCAGGGAACAGCCAGTTCCACTGCTAAAGACTGAGGCAAAGTAGGCATTGAGCACCTCAGCCTTTTCCTCATCCTTAGTTACCATGTTTCCCTCTGCATCCAATAAAGGAGGGAGATTTTCCCTAATCCTCCTCCTGCTGTTAACAAATTTATAGAAACATTTTTTATCATCCTTAACAGCTGTAGCCAAGTTGAGCTCTAGCTGCACTTTGGCTCTCCTAACGTTCTCCCTGCATAACTTCACTACATCTTTATAGTCTTCGTGAGAGACCTGGCCCCTCTTCCAAAGACAATAGATTCTCCTTTTGTTCTTGAGATCCAGCCAAAGGTCCCTGTTTAGCCAGACTGGTCTCCTTCCCTGCCTGCTTGTTTTTCGGCACACAGGAACAGCCTGCTCCTGTGCGTTGAAGACTCCTCTCTTGAAGTATGTCCAGCCTTCCTGGACTCCCATATCCTTCAAGGCAGCCTCCCAAGGGATTTTGTTAATCAGTCTTTTGAACAGGTCAAAGTTTGCCCTTCGGAAGTCTAAGGTGGCAGTTTTACTAACCCCTCTCTTTGTTTCTCCAAGGATCGAAAATTCAATCATCTCATGATCACTGCACCCTAGATGGCCTCCAACCTTTACTTCCCCCACCAGCTCTTCCCTGTTCACAAGAAGCAGGTCCAGGAGGGCACCTTCCCTGGTTGGCTCACTCACCAGCTGTGTGAGGAAGTTATCCTCCACACATTCCAGGAACCTCCTGGATTGTTCCCTCTCTGCTGTGTTGTGATCCCAGCAGATACTCGGGAGGTTAAAGTCCCCCACAAGAACAATGGCAAGTGACTGTGAGATTTCTCCCAACTGTCTATAGAAAGCTTCATCCACCTCACTGCTTTGGTTGGGAGGTCTATAGCAGACTCCCACAGCAAGATCTGCTTTGTTGGCCCTTAACCTAATCCAAACACTCTCACCCCGTTATCACTATACTTGATTTCTGAGCTCTCATAGCATTCTCTAACATACAGGGCCACTCCACCACCTCTCCTTCCCTGTCTATCCCTCCTGAAGAGCTTTTAGCCATCGATTGCAGCACTCCAGTCATGTGAGGCATCCCACCACGTTTCTGTTATAGCTGCTATGTCATAGTTCTCATGCTGCATCATGGCTTCAAGCTCCCCCTGTTTGTCGCTCATACTGTGTGCATTGGTATAGATGCACTTGATGCACCAAGTGGCCCATCCATCAAGACCATGTCTCTCCAATTTAGAGATAAGGATGTCGTGCAGGACAGTGTCAGATGCTTTGCACATGTACAGGTAGATGATGTCAGTTGCTCTTCCCTTATCCACCAATGCTGCAACCCTGACGTAGATGTCCACCAAATTTGTCAGCTGTGATTTGCCCTTAGTGAAGCCATGTTGGCTGTCACCAATCACCTCCTTATTTTCTATGTGCTCTAGCATTTTTTTTGAGAAGGATCCACTCCTGGTGAACTTCACTCCTATTCTCAAGTGAGCATATTATAAAACAAAAGTCATGGTTGGACTGTTTATCAGTGATTGGATAATGGTTGCAAATTAGTGATGAAATTACTTGTTTGATGCTGTCCCAACTCTGGCAATGAGTGGAAGCTCTTGTCATTTGATGGTAGAATTGATGTGGTCAGTCTGATTCCCAGAGATGAGATGATTGCATCCTAAACCCATATTCACAACTAAAACTCCAAATCAAAAGGACCTTGGTTCAATATACTGCAGCCCTCTTCATTAGCAAAGGCACATTGACTGGGGTACATCACAACACTTTCACTGACAATCATTTGTTGTGTGCAAGGTCTTAGGATGTGCTTCTGTAAACCCTCAGTAATGTAATTGGAGAGTAATTTTCTGAAAATTATTGACACTATCCAGGCTTATTCCCTGCACCTACCAGTTTTCAGGACTGGGGTTCTTGTCTAATTTTAAGTGGTTAGGGATTTAAAATTTCAGATAATTTCTCCTTTCAGAGTCCATGGAAGAGCTTCAATCTAGACAATAGCAAGTGACAAGACAGGGGTTAATGTAGAGAGTATCAATAGAGCCCGTGTTATTGGACTTCATTACTTTCAGAGATGAGACTGAACTGGAGTTTTGCCTATTCATTTAATATGTGTTTTCTTAACAGATAAGGAGGCACTGTGCTGTTGACTAGTCAAGGGAAGGTGATGGGGTAGTCAGAAAAAGAAAAAAACAGAAGCAGAGATCCTTTCACATTTGTATTACTAATGCTTTGGTTTGTACGATGCCCCCTGGACATAGTGGAGGATTTAGAAACCATTGAAAAATAATAATTAGTTCAGAAAAGACAACACTACTGAGGTTTCATGCTGATAATAAACTGTTAATTTTTTTAAGCTGTGTATCTCTTTTTCATTTTTCTGCATGTTTTGCATGAGTGTACTTCCTCCTTGACTACTGTGAGGAATTGAAATACTGTAATCATTATTTTGTGGAATATACTTGTTTTCCATCAGTACTATTAAATAATGTTGCTCAGAAGCCAGGCGGATTACTGGACATGTGGGCTCTGAGGCATATTGTGCTCTGTAAAAACAATCACTAGCAGTTCAGATAGCACAGATGATAAACCAGATACAGACAAGCAACAGATTTTAGATCCCTGACAAGGAAAGATGTAAATCAAGTTCAAATGGTTACAACACTGATAAATCCATAACTATGAGGTTCCATAAGAACAGAACAAACAAGGCTGTTTTCTAATAGTTTAATAGGGTTTAGTTGCTAAATGTGTTGGGAATAGACAATCTCTTGATAGCTGCAAAATTCTAGACGATCTAAGACATGACTACATGCTTCCTGCCAGTTTGCTTTAGTCACATTACCGCACAGAGTCATAGCTGTAAATTTGCCAACAATGTCAATTTTTTACTTACTGCTGAAATGAGCCTATGAGATCTCAGGTCCAGATGAATAGGCAGCAGTGGGAGGATGGCACAAACTGCTTGTGCAGATATGGCACTGGGGTTATGTTTCTCGGTGATCAGCATCTGAAAGCCATCAGCAAGCAGCTAATTGTCTGTAAATTACTGTATTTACCAGTTCAGCGGGGCAAATTCTAACCTAATGATATTTAAATTCAATACACCTGCTACACAATCAGACAGACCATAAATTAATTACTTTTAAATTACAGCTTTCTCACTACAAAAGCAAACAAATAAATGAGACAAAATAATGTTTTAATTTGCTCTTTCAAAGTTAAGTTCATAATTTGCAGTGTTTACACATTGATGGATTGCTGAGATCTGGATTCACTCAAATGCCACCTAACAATACTGCACCCATAGTGAAAAGGACTGATTTAGCTGGAATCTTGTAAAAGGTTTTCACTCCAGCTGTCTATTTCTGCCCTCTCATGAAATAACTGCTAACTTAGCACTAAGTGGCAAAACCAGCATACCTCTAAACATTTTGATCATATTTGCTTAATTCACTTCTTTTTCTGTTTTTGGTTGTACTTGTGACTTAGAACCAAAGTGTATCTGCAAAAAGGATCAGTTTTGCTCTGCAAATTTTTGGGAGGCTCATACAGCTATGAAATAGGAAATAATTTGTTTATATCCTATTTCTCATTCTCTTTCTAAGGGTACGAACACATCACTTTTTATCATGCTCCTACCTTAAACCTTCCCCATGGTTCTGAGATAAACCAGTTTGTCAGTCTAATATTACCTAATATTATCAGTCTAATATAATATAGAAGGCTGTGCCTTCTATACTTTCAGAGGCACACAAATAAACCTTTTAATCCTTTAAATACCATGGAAGTGTCTCTACTTGTTCTTTTGCTACGTTTTATTATCTTTGTGTGTGATACTTTCTTATTCAAACTCTTCGAAACCATGTTTCTTTTCCAGCCCTAAAGCAAAAGGGTAATGCAACCACCTTTCCTGCCATTTTTAATCTGTTAGGTTATTAGCACTGAGGTGTTTGCAATCACAATCTGTGGCAACACATCTTGTTAGAATTTATGAAAAATGAAATACCTCACTGCCAAGACAGGTCTACACTGTACATTTTGATAAACTGCTAATGAGTGCATTTTGATAAATGTAACCATATATTCTGAGTAGCTGGTAAATACAGTAAAATATAGCTGCATGTTGATGTCTTTCAGATGTTGATACCTCATCCAGAACACCTTATTTCTAAACTAGTTCTTTGCCTAGGCACAACTGGATCAGACAAACCACAACAGTTCCCTGAAAGTATCATACGCTGAATAGCACAGATTCTGAGATATAGGGCTGGTCCAATGGAATACTTCTGCTGATGCCTGTTTTCTGTGCCCCCTGTGAGATATTAAAGCCATATTCAGAATAGTCATCCAGTGCTCTCAAGTCTTATGCCCTGAGTGCAGAGGAGGATTAAATTAATGTTTGAAGCTGTTACTGACTTTAGCTGCTTGCCTCACTACTTCTCTGAAGGACCACCATGGACACCTGAGGGACCTCAAGAAAGGAAGGACATTTAAAAGGTCTGTGGGAAACCCTATCAGATCTTCCAAATTATGAGAAGATGGCTTTATCCTTCCTGGGGATGAAGACCTTGTTTCTGGATCGGTTAATGGCTTTTCTGAATAGCACACAAGCATCTCCTAATGTAAGGCTATTTGCTACAGTGGAAATCAAGGAAAATTAGCTTCAGTGTCCATAGGGAGATCTACAGCTAGCCCAGGTGAGCAGTACTGTTGGTCCTCTTCTATGGGCATGTATGTGTGTCTCAATGCTTTGGCTTCTGTTTTCCATTTTATGGGCACACAACCAGGCTCTGGGTATTCTGCAAACAGGAACATCTTGCAGGTTGGACTTACACCCATTCTCCTTCTAGAGATACAGTTATGAAGTTATAGCTATGAAGTCCAGCACAGAATCCTCCCCCAGGCTTCATTTAATCTCTGGAGCTGTGGCCTGTCTGTGCAAAGTCCACATCTATCAACATCCCTGTCACATTACAGCCACTGATTTCACAAACTGAACACAGTCTTTCCTTCACATGCAGGCACCAAGCTTTTTACTACAACTCTTCACTCTCTTCCACTTGACCTATCCTATCACTTCTGGAAGTTTTTCTCCCCCAGCAAAATCAGTTAATCTCCAGGGATGGAACAATAATCCCCTCCTTGGAGAAGGATATCTAGCAGACAAAAAAAAAAAAATTGCCAGTCATCTTATGATATGCACACTTTCCAAAACTTTGCTTTTCCAGTGACTCATGGATGATAGTATTTCTTGCCTGGGTGCTTGTCTTTCCTCGCAGTACCACGTTCTGAAACATTACTAGACATATGCATCCAGTCTTCTCTTGGCTTGAGCAAATAGGCATTTTCATATTCTTGCCTGAAACACTAATTGTCCACCTTGCTGTGCTATGGTTGACCGTTATGGTGTTCCAGAATATCAAGGAGAAAGACAATCCTGAGCTCACAGCAGAGCACGGCAGGAAATGAAATCAATTCTCCAAGACCTAACACAGGCTCAAGTAAAGAATTGCTAACAGCCACTCAGTCTTCCTTAGTATGTGATACATGGGAATGTCACTGTCTCCATTTGAAACTTCTGCATCCATTCACAATCCTTACAGCACAACTATCTGCTAGCATTAATTTTTCTCTTTAGAAACTCGGAAATTGAGTGGAATGAGGACGGGCCTAACAGAGGTGGTGATGAAGTTAGCAGGTCCCAGCCAGCCAGTCAGTCTGGACTGCACAATTTCTGTGCTGTAAGTGTCTCACTGAGCTCAGCAGTGATTCAGTGGCTGGGGACACGTCAGTACTCACATGCCTGAAACAGAAATATCATCACCTGCAAAAGTCCTTCCAGTGCAGTGTTTATGCTCTCACTCCAGCCCAGGTGAGAAGTTAGATAGAAGCAGTGGCTACATCTGGAAGAGTCAGCTTCCAGTGCAGCTGCCTCCTGGGGCAGGAGCTGAGCTCTGAAGCAAAAAGCAGATAGAAAAAGCCTGGATATGGCAGATTTGTGGAAAGTAAAGGGAAAGTTAGACACAAGACAACCCAAAAGATCACATAAAATACACAAGGAAAACTGACACAAAAGCATAATATATGATTTTTCCAATGCAGGTAGTGACCATTCATGACCTGACCTTGCATGTACATGTTGAATTGGCCCTACTCTGCTCTACCAGATAATTTGGCTCTGCGCAGATATAGTATAACTGCTTTTATCATTAGACTTCACAACTACGTCTAAAATCAGATACACCTTATGTTCTCAAACCTGCAGGTTTTATAAATTCATATTAAAATTCTACCAGATACAAACTAAAGACCGTCTTTTTTTAATACAACACTCTAGATTCATTTTTGTTAAGACTTATGGAAAAGTATAACATGACAAAGAGCTTGCTTTTGCTTTTGTATCTTTAAAACACCAACTTGAGAGCTTTTTCATTGACTAACAAACTGTGTGTACATATAGATAGAATTATACATGCACACACTACTCTCTCTATATATGTATGTATATATGGTAACCTCCTGATGTTTTGGGAATTTCAGCATCCTATAATTGTGACTTATACACAATACTAACAAAATAATAGGAAACAGGCCTGGAAAGGATCTTGGGAGGTCATTTAGTTTTTCTGTCTGCTGGAGTGCAGGATCAGCTTTGTCACAGTTGATGAAGTTTGTCTGTTCCATAATTAAAAGCTTTCAGTGATGGATATGCCTTGGTCCCCATTAAAAAAGAATAAAATTGTTTCAGTGCTAAGGTTGGAATTAAAACATTAAATTTAAAAATCTTCAAGACAGAGTACAATTTTTTTTCCTTTTGTTTATGCTTTGTTATAACAAAGTTCAGTACCTTGGTTTTTGCCCGATTTGACGATTTGAGACACTGAACAACATTTCTTATCAAAACCAATAGCATTGAATAAAAAAAGGACTTGGATGGTATTGGTTACAATGACATAGAATTCTACCAGCCTAAATCCCAGTAGAAAGAAAAAGTCAGAAAGACTCTCATTTATCTAATGAGAAATGCATTTACTACAATTTTTCAGATTTTTCAGACTTGTGTTTACTAGATCCTTTCTACTAACTGTAAATGCTATCCCAAAGTCCCTTTCAGCTAAGTGAGGCTAAGCTGGTGGTAAGAGACTGACAAGTTAATAAATCAACTTATTCTGCAATTAAAATTGCTTGGCTATATATGTGAAGTGAAAGAAAGCTTAATTTTCTTTATCTTCATGATTGCTCCAACAGTAGAGAGTTGTAACAGAAATATTAAGATTGGCATGGGCTGAATTACATACAGAAAAGTTTGTGTGCAAAAACACCACAAGAAGAGGTACTAGTGGATGAAAAGCTGGACATGAGCCAACAATGTGCACTTGTAGCCCAGAAAGCCAACCATATCCTGGGTTGCATCAAAAGAAGTGTGGCCAGCAGGTCTAGGGAGATGATTCTCCCTCTTTACTCCACTCTCATGACAGTCCGCCTGGAGTACTGTGTTCAGCTCTGGGCATCCCCCAGCATAAGAAGGACATGGACCTGCTCAAGCAGGTCCAGAGGAGGACACGAGAATGATCAGGGAGCTGGACCACCTCCCTTATGAAAGCAGGGTGAGAGAGTTGGGGTTGTTCAGCCTGGAGAAGAGAAGGCTCTGAGGAGACCCGATTGCAGCCTTTCAGTACTTCAAGGAGGCTTATAAGAAAGATAGGGAAAAACTTTTTAGCAGGGCCTGTTGTGATAGGACAAGGGGTAATGATTTTAAACCAAAAGAGGGTAGATTCAAACTAGATGTAAGGAAGAAATTTTTTACCATGAGGGTGATGTAACCATGGAACAGGTTGCCCAGAGAGGTGGTAGATGTCCCATGACTAGAAACATTCAAGGTCAGACTGGATGGGGCCCTGAGCAACCTGATCTAGTTGAAGATGTCTCTGCCCATGACAGAGGGGTTAGACTAGATGACCTTTAAAGGTCCTTTCCAACACAAACTATTCTATGATTCTATGATTCTAGAAGAAACAATAGAGTAAGAGCTAAAAGAAGAGCCTGTGTTGATGGCAAAGTACAAAACTGACAGCAATCAAACTGGCAAAAGCTGAGGAATGTGATTTTGTCAAGATCACAGGGCCCTGACCATGAGGTAATAGAGTTGTAGTGCTGACTAAATTATTTCTTGATAAGAGAATGATCATTATTATCTCTTCTATTAGCTATGTTTTAGAAAGTAGAGCTAGAGCTCTGATTGAATTTGAAGGATCTCAAATCTTTATGTGTAGTTAGGCATATTTGGAGCAAGATTTTCAGATTGGACTCCTCTGAAGTCTTAACAGCTGTTTTGGGTAGTTTTTGGATCCTACTATGGCAAAGGTGGAAGCCAAGCACTGAGATGCTTAAACTGGGACAGTGCAGAAACAATAACTCTGAGCATCAAGGAAACAGTCAGGATGACTTGCTGAAATGAAGCACTTACAGCCACCATGTGAAGGTTTTTGATGTATGACTGCATTGCATATGAGATTAAGACACCTAAATTTAAGTGTTATAGCTATGTCAGCTGTGGAACTGTTCTATTTGCTAGTAAGGTTATAGCCTTAATGTCTGCTCTAAGGTGAACTGAACTGCTCTTTAGACTCCAACTGTGTTGATTAGATTTACATTGGCTATAATGGGGCCATAGGCACGTCTGTATGCATCTAAATATGAAAATCTAAATTTAAGGGTCTTAATGTCTAGCCAAGTATCAATCATGCATAAGTCTTGCTCTAGATGCCATTAGTCTTTCTTTGTATGTGCCTCTAGATCACATTTCTGCAACAGTTTATGAATGTCCCTCCTTTTCATGATTGACATTTTTACTATGACTAATTTGTAATTTTTTTCACTTTGTTCAAATAACAGCACTAAATATGGGTAATTCATGCTTAAATTCAATATTTCTTGAATTAAAGTTTCATTTTGTGTAGTACAACTGTTTCACACAGTTAAAAATTTACATATTTGTAACTGCTCTAGTTGTTTGGTGGTAGCTATGCTTAGTGTAACAGGGTACCATACTCTAGGTTAATGTTTCCTGAAAATTTAACAATGGAGAGACTACGTGACATGAAATTCAGTATATCTGGAGCAATTACTTATTGTTTAGCTCCCATAAGTTTTCCATTATTCACAGATAACCTGCCATAGAAGAATGTTCAGATATTGCTATTGTAACAGATCAGATTGCATTTTTCTTTTTATAGTGAGAGTAAACTCTTGTTCTTGGAAGTCCTGACAACAATGATATCTGAAATCTCTTGCTTAGTCATATAGCAACATTCATGTCTAACGATAAAGTAAATTTCCCCCACATTTGACTGCCAGTAGTTTCAGTGCTGAATAAAATGCTCCGAGTTTCCAAAGACTGAGATTAAATCTGCCCTTTTTTCATGCTCTTCTTGCTTGTAAGCTCTCTATGACTGTCCTGTGTTAGAGTACAAGTAGAAAGCAAGACTTTGGGGTTTTATTAGCAGTTCTTTGCTTATTGTTCAGACCTGTGCAGTCCCTTAACTTTTATTTCTATTTTAATTTGTGTATGGTGCTCATGGCATAGTCCAGAATCTCACATAATTCAGCATGAAAACAAACCTTAACAAGTATTGTAGTTGTCACAATGTTGCTTTTCAAATCTAGTTTACTCATCTTAAACGTCACTAAGGTGTTGATTTTTGAACGATTATTCTTCCTGCTGTTACACACAAACACCCTTCAAAACTTCATTTTGATTGTGTTTATGTTTGCCCTCATTTGGGTCACTTTAAAGAGCTCCAGGAAGAAACATTTGCTTTGCTCCTTCCCAGTGGTTACAGAGTGAAGCTGATGAAAGAAGCTGGACAGGCAGTTCAGGAGAAGCAGCCCCATGGGAATACCTCCTCCCAGAAGGGCACCCCTTCTCCATCCCCTTCACTGGATCTATAACCTGAGGAGTTTTACAGAGGGCTTAGCATCCTTCCACCCACACACCTTTGACAGAGCTGAACACGAACAGGGCCATGAACAACCAAATCTGGTTGAAGATGTTCCTGCTCCTTGCAGGGGGGTTGGATTAGATGAACTTTAAAGGCCCCTTCCAACCCAAACTCTTCTATGATTCTATGCCTTCTTTGCTGATAGTAGCACTATAGTCTTGGATACTCCTGCATGTTCTTAGCAGTGTCTTATTTCTTTCAGTTTACATCCAAAAGTGCAAGGGAAATGAGCTCTAGCAGTGATATGGATAGCCTTTCACTAGCCCACATATATCCTGGCTGTGGTGTAGTACACAGATAAATTTTATAGTCCCATCATTAAATTTTCATGTCTGTCAGGAGTCATATGATGTAAAAAATAGCTATGGAAAATGTAAGATGGGTGGCAGAACATGAAACTCTTTTCTTTCTTGCTTGCAGCAACAGATTGGGGATATCCTGTTGCCTTTTAATTCTGCCAAAAATGTCAAAAGTCACTATGTAATTTCTCCTCAAGATAGGTTGTCATCAGCCTAAAGGCTGAAGTGATTCTTTTTCTGGTTTTATACATTAGTATCTGTTAATGTTTAATATCCGCCTACTGTGATTTTTGAAATATGTGATTTTTTAAAAATTTGTAGATTTTATCCTCTACTTATATAAATCAAGTTTAGTGGCTTGTTCCATTTTGCCCAACACTACAACTGAAAGTCTTACTTTTCAAAATTGCTGCAAAATATAAAATGTACTGAAACAGAAATCTAAGCCTGACTCTCCTATATGTCAGTTTAAAACTACTCTGTTGTCCTTTCTCTCTGTACCAATGAATAATTACATCATAAAAATGAAACTGTTTCAGTGTGTTTTTTTTCACTCCCCTATATTCTGTTGATTAAAGTGTTCTCACATAAAAGGTGAAGACTCTTCCAGATCCTGATATATTAAAATGAAAAACTGAATATATGTTTTTTACTGGCTATTACATTTTGGAGGGAATGTGTATATCCACTACCACACAGACTGCAAACCTCTTCATCACTCATCGGAAATAGCATGAGAGCATCCTCTAAATTGATCCCCTAAGAGAGGGTAGCTGGGAAGATGTCTGGTTTGGCAATCCTGTCAGGAGATTTTCAGTGTAGGTCCCCAAGCAATGCAGTGACATCCAGTGTAAGGTGGCAGAAGTACCTCAGTGGCAGAAATTCACACAGTACATGAATTGCAGGATTATGTGTCGAGGAAGGCAGGATTATAAATCGAGGAAGTTGGCACTACCTGAGTGAAAGACTTTTGCATTAAGCATCATTTGGTATAAGACCTCTGCCTCAGATAATGGAGAGAACTGTTATCTCCCCACTTTGTTGGTATTGTGGGGAAATAAATGGCTTAAAAATTGCAAGGCTCTGAGACCAACAGATAAATAGTTTTTCACATAGCTTTCTAGGATAACACACTGTGTTCAGAACCTATGAGAAAATGCTTAGTCTAAACAGATGGACAATGTGAAATAGTGAGGTGGAAAATTTACAGATGGCACAGAAATATTCTGAGGAATGAAGCCAACATTTTCAAGTATAAATCCTCAGAAGCCGTGCACATGGTGGAAGAAGCATCTTGTCTGAAAGAAGCTGCTCAGAAGTGTTGGCTCCACCATCACAGACTGCCCCTGGTTATTTATTTCAGGTTTAATTCTAGTTTTAGGACTTAAGTGAGCATTCAAGCTTAAAAATGGTCATCTGTTGCTCACTATAATGCTCCAAACCAGGAGTAAGGTGGGTCAAGCAAGTCATACTGTGAAATATTCACACATGATAGCTGCTCATAGAGCCAGACTCCCAGGTATCACAATCGCTCTTCATTACCTAAGGAAGCATTAGAGCATCAAGCACTTGTTACACATGGGCATCAGCTGATTAATTTGGACAAAAATTTGTCCCAGAAAAATAATAGTCTGTGTGAAAACAAGCAAAAAACATTACAGATTCTCTTTCTCTTCCTTTTTCCTCTTCTTTCCCTTTCTTTAGTTTATATTTTCCATTTTGCTCATTCCATATTTTTATCTCATTTAACCTCCTTCAGAAATTGTATTCCCAATCAAGCCTACTATTTCCCTATTTCTCACTCACTAACTCCTACAGTGCTTTAAATCAGGCTTTGGAATCAGTGTACTGAAATCCTCCTGTGTTTGACATGTCAATGGATCAACCGTATTCAGATTTCTGAAGGTGGTATTTCCTATCTCTGACTGACAGAATGAGTTCAGGACAGATGATTTCAACCTCCTCTAATTTTTTCTTTTTGTAGCCCAGCTCAGATTTTTTTTTTAAATTGACACCTTATAAGATTAAAATTTCTCATTTCTCTTCTTTTCCTCTTCCCATCATCTTTCACCAATGATGTCTTCCCAACCTTATCTCTTTTTTACTTCTATAAGATCAGATTAACTTACACTATTTCTTCAGTTTTAATTTATATTTAAGAAATAAAGCACTCTGATGGTACAAGGAATGACTCTTCTAGTTGAATAGTCACACATTTTTAGAAATTGATGACAAAGAATGATACAATATTTCACTATCTTAGTTTTTGTAGTTCACAAAACAATGTTATGCACTTCAGAATACATATAAAAATTTGGTTATACATATACTGTACATATAACATATGTGTGGAAGGATGGGCAGGTGTATGCATGTGTGTGGATATATACCATCATTTCAAAAACAAGATTAGAAATATAAACTGGAAATCTGTCACAGAAACACATAAAGCCCCCAAATGACTGAATTTTTACTTTCAAAAAAGCAGCTGGTTTATGATTAATTCCTGCATCTACTGAAATAAAACAGAGTGGTTATTCATTTCTACCCATAAATGAATGCCTTTAAGGCTTTTTCTTCTGTGCAGGTCATATGTCAGTATATTCTTTCCTTTTGAAAAGAAGATAAAGTTATGAATATGAAGAAGATGTCAATATTTTACTAAATTTGGATCAGCTTTGCAGTTGCTGAGGGTAAATTTCATGTATTCTCAATAGAAGTTCTCCTGGAGAGCTGTGGATTCAGTCCCAGTGTTTCCAGTGTCTCATCATGACAGACAGAGTATATTCCAGTCATACATAAAGCCATCTAATGAAACCCATGACATTTCTTAAATTATAGCATATTTGAAGGACATTTAATTTATTATGCAAAAGCATCCATTATGAACATATGAGCCTTGAAATTAATTCCCAAAGTATATTTGGAGACAGGTAATCATATCATTGTGTGGAAATAACTAAATTTTCTAAATGTTATGTTGTCTATTTTAAAGCCCTTGTCAGCATGTTTAGAATAACTATGTGTCAAAAAGTTCTTTAAAGGAGGATGAACAATCAACAATGTGTAACTCAGAATACCGCTGAGTTTGGAAACCTAGAGAAGAAAGTGACTCATCTTCACCAAGCTTTCCTCATTCATGATTGCCACACAACAGCAGTACTCCTTTTTCTGGGCAGTAAGATACTCTAATGGAACAGTTGGTTGAAATGGCATTTTCGTCTTTCACTGACTTATGATGATGAAAGCATTGTATATTTAAAACTACTCATGCAGTTGTTAGAAAAAATTACTTGTTTTTCTGAGTCCTCTGTGGGTCTTCGGCAAGCAAGTTGGAGGATGGTTTTAGAAAATGCCTGTATAGCACAGACAGAATATGTGTTCTCCTAATGGAGGAATCCCAGGAGGAACAGCAGAGCTGACATCTGACATACACTGGTTATTAAACTATATCTCAGAAGTGTACCAGAAGTGGATTTGCCAGCCATGTCTCCATTAATAAAGATGAACTGATGTAGCTACCATACCTATTAACTCTACTGGAATGAAAGTTAACCAGATTATATGGAAAACAATTCAATTTGCCAATAGCTTTTGAGATTACTTTAATTTTGATGTGGAGTGAAAAGAAAAAAAGAGTTTTTTCACAAATGAAATTCTGTTGAAACAACTCATTACATTTCAAGAACTCAAGTTGTGTGATCACTAGAAGTAATCAGACAACCCTGCCAGAGTTCCATCATAATATTAAATTCTGCTGAAACTCCATGAAAATGTACACATCTAAGAAATATTCCAGACATCACAAATCTGGATATTTCAACATCTTTCCATTTTAGTGAAGTAGTTCATATAATTGTGTAGAAAACTAACATGAATGCTACCACTCTTCTCTTACAACACTGCAACCAACTTAGTAACATGAGTCTTATTTTGCCCCTTCTAAAGGAAATTGGTTAAAATGGATAGGAAACAAATGCAATGAAAAACAGAGGTATTTTGTGATCATCATTCTTCACAGTTTAATTTAGATCTCTTGTATTCAAAATGCATATTTACTTCAATGAGGGGTAAGTTTCAAAAGGCATAGTTTCTCCTTTTGTGCTCTTAAAACTGCACTGAAGAAGCAACCTTGATATATGAGACTGCCAATAGGATTAAATAAATTAGCGTTTTAAAAATTATCCAGTAGAATATATTTTAATTTGTTGGGATAAAACAGGGAAAGGAAGGACATGACCACTCTGGCTAAACATGATCACACTGAGAAGTACATAATCTAATGCTGCCAGTGTCCGGTAGGAAGCAGTTAGGTCTCACTCTTTTCTTCTCTCCACCACTGCCCCTCTTTATTTTACTAAATGCAGCACGAAAAGCAAAACCAGAGTTCATGCAGCCATGCTGTGGAAGGCAAGACAACTTTCATTCTTCTACATCAGGAGGAACTCCAAATTAATCACACTTTCTAGGAGGTTTTCTGTTGCTGCATAATCTTGACTTGATGTTCTCATGTTGGTTAGTTTTTTTAAAAACAGAATATTTAATATAAAGTGTTGTTGATTAAAATTTGCATAAAGTAGCCACTGGCCAGCTGGTTCCAAGAGATTTAGTTATTTTGAATTAATTAAGTTTCATAATCTGGGGCAATTATACTTCTTACCCATGAGAAATATTTGACTTCTGCCAGTCAAGTGTGCTGGATTCCCTGATAGACTGGATTCTCTTCTGGCTTTCATCTTTTTGAGAATTATTTATATTTATGCTTTCAAATAGAGCTTCATTTAAAATGTAATTCTTTTATTTCTTTTATCACTCTCTTTGCAAAGATAGAAATGGCTACTCCCATTTCTAGAAAGAAGATATTAGGTTAAATGATGTTACAGCTGGTAGAAATAGAACATGTGAACTAATGCACTTCTAAATGTTTCTCCTCTTTTAAGGACCATTCACCAAGAACCCAACCCAACACTGACTGAAGTCAATAGAAATATACACTTTTTAAACTTACTATTCGATCAAATTAGGAAGGTGAACTGCAATATTGTTCTGTAGAAAGTCCCAAAATATAGGTAAGTAAAGAAAACCTCACAGAAGTGGGAAATAAAAGAGCACTAACAGTTTTGCCTGTATATTAGGCAAAGAGAATTTGTTTGAGATATATCTCTAGTGAAAGAAACCTTAGCATGGATGGAGCTATTCTACCAGTTTACTGCTAAAACTATACCAGGAACACTTTCTAAGGCTAACCAGGCTGACCACTCAAGTCAAGGTGTCATTCTTTACTCGATAGGAAAAGCGAAACACTCCCTGGATGGCATATGTAACCCATTTAAAGATAGTTTCACAACCATTTCTTCCCATGATAGTTTGAATTTAAATAACCCATTTCTCTCCATCCCAGCTGTTCATTTCTGCTTGTGTGCTGCCCCCATTGTTCTGTTGGTTCATTTATTTGTGTGGCCATGGATGAACCAGATTGAGAAGCTGACACATGTTAAAAATAAACCCAGGAAAAAAAAGATCACTACTTTAACCCAGTTATTTGCTTGATCCAGTTCACCAGCTTCAGAAAGGAAATTAAAGAAAATTTTGCTTTTTTTGCTTTTTGTCAGGATGTGCCTGCATTCTGGGACACTTGAGGTCAACTCAGGAGACATGGTCACTTTGTATTGACTCTTCTGCAACACATTTCTAACCCTTAAACACAAGGATATAAGGTCTGATGGTAGGGGTGAAGAATTTAGCAAAAGACAACATGTTTAGGTCATTCCCAGAGATTGAATTGATGGCTAGCAGAGACAATATACATCACTTAGAACTAATACCGAAAGTACATTTAAAAATAATTTTAATATTTGCAAATATTTTTCTACAGTAGCTATAAACAAATTATCTATTTGAATTGTGTTATAAACGTTGTTTAGGTATTTATGTTTCTTTCTTGAAAAAAATAAAAAGTTCTAAAGCATTTTGGTTTTTTCCATTTAGATGTGTGTTGAAAAATAATAGTACAAAAATATTTTATTATTTTAGAAGATCATTATTAAGATTATATATAAGAAATTAAGACGTCTTTGACTAGAGTCTGGCAAGAACGTCTTGAAATCAGTGGGAGGGAAGACAGTTTTTCTATGAAAAACTTTCTGTATTTCTATTCAGATAATGCTTCCTTGAAATTAAGGTTATTATTTTCTTCAAAATGTATCACAATAAATCATATGTGAATAACTTCACAGAATCCAGAGATTCCTGGAATGTGTGGGAGATAACTTTCTGACACAGCTGGTGAGTGAACTGACCAGACAAGGTGCCCTGCTGGATCTCCTCTTTGTGAACAGAGAAAGACTGGTGGATGATGTGGTGGTTGGAGGCCGACCAGGGCACAGCGATCATGAAATAATAGAGTTCTCTATTCTTAGAGAGGCCAGGAGAGGGGGCAGCAGACCTGACATCCTGGACTTCCAAAGGGCTGACTTTGACTGGTTTAGGCATCTGCTTGACAGAATCCTTTGGGAGACGATCCTAAAGGGTATAGGGGTCCAGGAAGGCTGGGTGCTCTTTAAGAAGAAAGTCTTAATGACTCAGGAGCAGGTGGTCCCCAGGTGCTATAAGAGAAGCTGGCGCCAGAGAAGACACCCTGGCTAAACAGGGAGCTTTGGCTGCAACTCAGGGAGAAGAGGAGACTTTACGGCCTTTGGAAGAAGGGGCTAGCCACTCACAGTGATTACAAAGATGCTGTGAGGCTATGCAGGGCGGAAATTAGGAGGTCTAAAGCCCAGCTGGAAATTAATCTGGCTTCAGCAATCAAGGACAACAAGAAATGTTTCTATAAGCATGTCAGTAGCAAAAGAAAGACCAGGGAGAGCCTCAATCCCCTGCTAGATGCAGGAGGAAACATGGTAACAAGTGATGAGGAAAAGGATGAGGTGCTTAATGCCTTTTTGCCTCAGTCTTTAATAGCAAGACTAGTTGTCTTGAGGGAATCCAGCCTCCTCAGCCAGAAGACAGATAAAGAACCCCCAGCAATCCAGGAGGAGATACTCAGTGACCTACTGCCTCACATAAACACACACAAGTCTATGGGACCGGATGGGATACACCCAAGGGTGCTGAAGGAGCTGGCTGGGGTGCTCGCCAAGCCGCTTTCCATGATTTACCAGCAGTCCTGGCTGACTGGGGAGGTCCCGACAGATCAGAAATTGGCCAATGTGACGCCCATCTATAAGAAGGGTTGGAAGGATGATCCAGGAAATTACAGGCCTGTCAGCTTGACTTCGGTGCCCGGGAAGCTGATGGAGCAGCTTATCCTGAGTACCATCACACAACACACGCGGGACAACCAGATGATCAGGCCCAGTCAGCATGGGTTTATGAAAGGCAGGTCCTGCTTGATAAACCTGATCTCCTTCTACGACAGGGCGACCTGCTTATTGGATGAGGGAAAGGCTGTGGATGTTGTCTACCTTGACTTTAGTAAGGCCTTTGACACCGTTTCCCACAGCATTCTCCTGGTGAAACTGGCTGCTCGTGGCTTGGATGGGCACAGGCTTTGCTGGGTAAAAAAACTGTCTGGATGGCCGAGCCCAAAGAGTGGTGGTGAATGGAGTTAAATCTGGTTGGTGGCCGGTCACGAGTGGTGTTCCCCAGGGCTCGGTTTTGGGGCCACTCCTGTTTAACATCTTTATTGATGATCTGGACGAGGGGATCGAGTGCACCCTCAATAAGTTTGCAGATTACACCAAGTTGGGTGGGAGTGTTGATCTGCTCGAGGGTAGGGAGGCTCTGCAGAGAGATCTGGACAGGCTGGAGCGATGGGCTAAGGCCAACTGTATGAGCTTCAATAAGGCCAAAGGCCGGGTGCTGCACTTGGGCCACAACAACCCCCAGCAGCGCAACAGGCTTGGGGAGGAGTGGCTGGAGAGCTGCCAGTCAGAGAGGGACCTGGGGGTGCTGATTGACAGCCGGCTGAACATGAGCCAGCAGTGTGCCCAGGTGGCCAAGAAGGCCAATGGCATCCTGGCTTGTATCAGAAATAGCGTGGCCAGCAGGGACAGGGAAGTGATCCTGCCCCTGTACTTGGCACTGGTGAGGCCGCACCTCGATTACAGTGTTCAGTTTTGGGCCCCTCACTACAAAAAGGACATTGAATTACTCGAATGTGTCCAGAGAAGGGCAATGAAGCTGGTGAAGGGTCTGGAGCACATGTCCTACGAGGAGTGGCTGAGGGAACTGGGGTTGTTTAGTCTGGAGAAGAGGAGGCTGAGGGGAGACCTCATTGCCCTCTACAACTACCTGAAAGGAGGTTGCAGAGAGCTGGGCATGAGTCTCTTTAATGAAGTAACAAGCAATAGGACAAGAGGTAATGGCCTCAAGTTATGCCAGGGAAGGTTTAGACTAGATATTAGGAAGCATTTCTTTACAGAACCGGTTGTTAGGCATTGGAATGGGCTGCCCAGGGCAGTGGTGGAGTCCCCATCCCTGGAGGTGTTTAAGAGTAAGGTCGACATAGCGCTTAGTGATATGGTGTAGTTGAGAACGGTCAGTGCTAGGTTAATGGTTGGACTGGATGATCTTCAAGGTCTTTTCCAACCTAGATGATTCTGTGATTCCATGATTCTGTGAATTCTGTGAACTTGTACAAGTGTGAGGAAATATTTCAGGTATTTAAACACATGTTATGGTCATACAAACTCACATTTGGCAAAACAAACAAAATTTTCAACAACTGCAATAAATGATTGTAAGTAGTAGGTAAGCATTATCTGTAGTACATAATTCCTGATTATTTGGCATTGATACCTTCAAAAGAAGGTTAATCTGTTATATCAAATTGTTACTATTATTATTATCTGTTATTATAAAATTGTACGGTTTTACATATTTATTTTTAAAGCTATACAGTAACATATATCACTTCTCAATACCAATATTATTTCCTGAAATGACTATGTTATTTCAAAGAATTAACTGTTTTCAGAAGAAAATGGGTGAAGCAGTAAGGGAGTTAAGGCTTCTTATCCTTGTATGTTCCTTCAGAAAAAGAAGTTAGCTCCACACAACTCTCCTTAAAGTTCATAGAAGATAGAAGCCTGTAATGCTTATCATGCCAAGATTTCACAATATGTCTAATATTTTTATTAGTTCCTGAAATGACTGATTTCACAGGAATGTAATATATTTTCTGTGCACTTTTCCTATTATTAATGTGATTTTAAAATAAATTAGTGTTTGCATGAGACTTGAAGTGGACTAATAAGATTATCAGCAAAGAGAGACTGGATTTTTCTGTGAGAAACTAATGTCACAATTCAAAGAAAGGATATAGGGAAAGTAAGACAGCTGCTGGTACGACAAAAAGCCTCTGTAATGCATGCGCATGAAAGATTTGACTTAGCTTCAGATACATACAAAGTCCAACATGCCAGCTGATACTTTCAATTTCCAGATTAGGAAGAAAATAAAGGCAACATAAACAGGCTAAGAGTCATCCTAGTCTTGCTAAGATACTGTTGTGTTTGCTACAGCAGAAGTAAGGCAAAAGACACAGTCCTGACAATAATTCTTCTGCAAAATTGATTGTCTGGACAACAGAACTTCCCTAGAGAGACAAGACACTAATAGATATTTAACTTCTTACTTTAGTTTGCAAAAAAGAGGGAAAATATGCTTAATTTATCATAATTTGTACATTTTTTCAGTTCAAACTCATGACTGTTCTGCCCTCCTCTTTCTTGACATAAGTTTAAGTATTATCTTCTTATCTGACTTACAGTTGAAAATAGAATAGAAACTGTCCTAACAGTGTTAATTCCATGTAACTTCACTAAAATTAGTTCACTTCTCTCATTTGCCCCGGTTTTAAAGTCATGTATTTTCTTCTATGGCACTGAAATAACTCCTGATTTACACAATAAACATGCAAGAGATCTGTGATCTTTTGGCATGGGATTGTTCTTTTATGAATATCAGTGGATTTCATTCTAAATTATGTATATGCACTTCTTCACATGCTTTAGCTGAGGGATTGATCTGGTTTTAGAAAATAAAAAAAAAGATGTAAATTAAATTGTTTATCTAGGATTTCTGATTGTCAGGATGCAGATAACTGAAGGCAAGTTGGAAAACAAACTACGCTTTCTCCTAGAAAAACTGCCAGAGTGTGTCTGGAAAAGCAACTGGACCTAGAAATACTTGATAAATACTTAATAAGGCAAAAATCCCATACTTCATTATCTCATTTTTAGCTGTTCAATATTCTTTACATTTATATTAGGCACTGTGTGTATCTTAACCAATTATTTAAAATATTTTTTTTATTTGACATTATTTTGATTATTTGATATCACTGTTGCACTGATGTTATTTCTTTTACAAAAATGAAATTATTTGGGGCTTGTACTAGTGCAATTTAGAACAGAATGAGGCCCTTAGAGTTATTGGAAGGGCAGGTGGCTGAGATAACCATAGCCAATACTTTCCAGTAGAAGAAGTTGGATGAGTTATTTTAAACTTGCCCAACAATAGTTGTTTAAACTGACATTTTCGATACTAAGCTGAGCCTAGAAGCTTTTAGAAAACGTATTTGTGAGAAGAGAGTAAGAAAAACCACATTGTTTTCTACATATTAAAAAAACCTGAGATCTTTCTTGCCAATATTTTAGCCCCATCTCACTCTCCCCCTGTCTCCCCCTCCTTCATTTTTTGGGCCACAGTTTTGAACTTGAGCAAGATATGGACATTTCAAGGATGGACCTGTCACTGTCCCTGTGAAATACCATCTTAAATGGCCACATTATAAAGCTTTAAAGTGCCACTCACACATACCCATAGAGACCTAAAAATCTTTAGTCAAAATCTTTAGAAATTCTGTACTCATTGAACACATTAAAGCTTTACAAGGCTTGTAGTGATGAGTAGCTTATTCCTACACAATCTCCATAAAGTGAATGACTGAGCTCATACATGGAGTTTTGGAAATTTTCCCTTTCTTGGCTGTCCCCAGCTGCTCTGTATGCTCTGCTGCTTCTGTACAAGAAGTGAAAACTGCAACCACATAGTCTGATTTTTTAAGTATTAAGCACTCAGACTGTAACAGTTGTCAGAGGGACCTCTGCTCTAGACGTATGAATTGCTAAAAATACTACCTTATTTGAAAAATGAGGCCTCAGCCTTCTCAGTTAGACACAAGAAATTAATGGAACCCTTTGACCTTAACCTCTCCATACTTCAGCTTCCTACAAATCAAATAGGGATAAAATATTCCATTATTTCACAAGGGCATTAAGACAACAAATTAATGAATTTTTGTGGTGATTTCAGATGCAAGTGATACATTTAATAGAAAAATCTATGAGAAAGGTAATGATTCAGAGAAGGATTTAAATAGTGTACACTGGCAGCTGTAAAGAATTAGGTAATATTTTAAATATGTGCTTCTATATCATAATACATAGACACTTGGATGCCAAATTAAGATTGCAGAGGCATTTTTCATTCTGGCACTTACAAACTTTTTAGTGCTTGGTTTCTCAACCTTACTCACATTTTTAGATTTGTGTATATGCATATAGTCTTTAAAACAGTGAATTTTGCTGCAGCAGCACTTTAAATCTGGAGGTAATGGCAAATTCTACCGCTTCTGAACAGAAAAGGACTTATTTATGACTGTCATCATTATTTCTCCTTGTAATTGTTATTAATTATTACTGACTGTATTTTGCTTTTACAGTGTTTTCTCACTGTATGTCCTGCCTTGCATGTTTGCAACTCATGAGAACTGAAGAGTCACTTCAAAGACACTGTCCCCCATTGCTTTGCAACACGCTCACTGCTGTGTAGTTGTGCTACCTGAGCACAGAGCTCTCTTTAAACACTTTAATCTTTCAGTTGCTGACCATAATGAAAAATAAATTACCAATACACTAACAGAGAAAGGATTCACTCCCCGATTTTTGCCTACAGGCTATGAAATCAGATAAATGAACAACAGAACAGATAACAGTTTACCATTTCTTGCCCTGTTTCACCTTTAAGGGACATTTTTACTGGCCAGTTTGTTTTAGCATCACTTGATTTTGAGGAATGTTAGAAATTTCAGTCTATGCTACATGTCAATACACTTAATAACGTTTTTAACTGTTGCCAGCTAAAATTAGCCATATAGATAAGTCCTTAATGTTAAATCTAGAGATGTGAAGGGGGTTAGCAGGAATATATTTTCTACTTTGCTTTGTCACTGGCTTAGTTTTTCAGGTGTGGCTCTCAATTAATAAAGGAAAATATTTACTTGGTAAGAAAGTGCCATACTTACGTAAATACTGTCCAAGGAAAGTCACAGCTTGACATTTTAACTAGAATTTGAATAAAGTGGAAGTTGTAGTATCCAATAGCTTAGATGTGATAGAAAAGACAACATGCCTATACATTCACTCCAATAACATGGAAAACCACCAAAGGTAACAGATGCTGTGGCAGATTTTGCACATGGTCAGGAAGAAGACTTGAACTATTGTTTTATTTGTATGCTGTTCAAACAAGCAGATTTCTAGAAACAGCCTTTTAAAAAAGAGCATAGTCAAAAAGACTGAGTTTGGACATTGTGACAGCCAAGTAGGTCACCAAGAAAACAGCAAACCAACCAATTAAAACAGAAATAAACCTGAATATGAAAACTAAACAAAAACCTCATGGATCTAGCTGAAACAATCATTTAAATCCTAAGGGAAAAAACCAGGTTATACAGAACAATTTCTCTAAGAGCGGTCACTATAAATCCAGATCAACAAAGATTAAAATAGCAGCAGGAAAAATTCACCATAGCAAATCAATTTTACAAAGTAAAAGTCCTTTATCTCAGTGATAAACTAGAGACAAACTAAAAGCATATGGGAGAAAATCATACAAAAGCATAACATCAACCTTTGCCATAATATATCAAAGTTAAGTCTGGAATACCACCCATATTTTAGTAAGTTTAAAAATCACAAATGTAAAGAGAACATAAAACTTTTGATGAATCCTGAGATCATGATAATTTGGTGTACCAAATACAACATGTATGTTAGAAACATCCCAAAACCTCAGTCAGAAACAGAATCCTGTGTACAAAAACCATGAAATCATGATCACCATTCTAAGCAATGGAGTATGAGCAAGATACAGAATTAACTTGTTTTATTCACTAGAGCTTTCACAAGATAAAAATAATGGGGTTTTTTTAATAGATTTGTTGCACTGCTGCAAGTTTATCCATAGCAAAGGTCCTACAAATTATGAGTGTTGGGAGCATTCAAATACATGTATAGGCATTAATTAGACATAGCAAGCTGCTAGGGACCAAATACAACATTGCATAAAAGAGCAGCTTTTGAACTTTACAGCCTAGACTCAATCAAAGTTAAAATTCAGTTAATTGTGCACTGCATTGTGGTTCCCATTATATCAATAATGGCAATATGTTTTAAGCTTTCCTACAAAATACATAGAGATCAATTTGCATTACAGTCAGAAGAGAGTTTGCATCTAACAGTTCAAGCACCATAAGAAAAATGTTTTACCTTGTCTCATTCTAAATGCTTCATCAGAATTCCCAAATGATAAAAATTACAGGAGCTTTTAAAATACATTGAAAGATAGCAGGACCATGCAGTCAGCATTGTTCTCTATATGTAAATGCTAGATGTGCTGTTGAAAGCCTGACTTGATCCTATTTCTAATCTGCCTGTAGTTTTCCAAACCTTCCTCTACAGATCCAAACCGTTTCATTTTGTCACAGTATTATCCAAAAACTGTTACTCCTTTTTATATTCAATATCTGAATCAGATAATGATTGTGATTCCTTCGAGTAATTGTAATAATATTTGCAACTCCAAACAGCTGCCGTAAGTTTTGCAAAATACCAAAAAAGCTAAGTAGACAGGATGGGCATAAAGAATTCTGAAAGGTCAAGCTCTAAACGCAAGTTTTAGAGAACTTCTGCATCACCTCTGCAATTTTCAAAAGATGGTGAGAATGGAATTTGCCACATGCTTTCCTAACTTCTCCTGATTTACATAATGACAATACGAAACTGTTTATAAATTGATGATGAGTTTCACTGAGATTATTCAAACTGATTGGTACTAAAGGAACTAGTGCCAGTTATGTACGTATATATATATATGTATTAGTATTTATTTATTCTGTCTGCATATATGAAAGTCTTTGGACTAAGACTTTTGAAGCACTGACACAATTTTCCTCTCACAAAGAGTGACTTGGACTTGAAAAATGGAAAAGAAGGAGTATTCATGCTCTCACTAATCCTTCACTAAGAATACTGTATATTTAATTTAGGTTTTTGTTTATGTAAAAGATCATTTGAGTTTGTATACATATCCATTTATCTACATAAGTTGTTCTGTATCAAAATTATCCTTAAATCCTGCCATTTTCAAAACACATGATTAAAATTAATAAATTATCAAGAGATATGGATCAAGTCAATAGCAAACTAGAGATTACTATAAGGTTTAAATCTGGTAGGATTTGACTTCTTAAAAACAGTGATTCAGTTATAAAAAAATATATATATTCAAAGATGACTGAAAAAATTGAAGGAGTGGGCTCCTTTTGAACCCTTTGAAAATCCGAGGTATGATCATTGAGCAGGGTAGCATTTATTTTTCGATCATAAATTATTGATTTAGCCAATGAGATCAGAAGACAGCAACAACATAGAAAAGCAAGAGTTTTAGTAACAACGCACATATCTTATGACTTTGATTAACGCTAAGGTATCTAAACATAGTACAGAACTAACAGCAAAGTACATAAGTGAGAATGATTGTAAAGAGCACTGGACCAACTCAGCTCATGGGGTAATGTATACTTGTAGGATGTGCTTCTAAACTACAAAGTTCTGAAACAGATTCCCTAAGATATTCCTACACCATTCTTCTCTTTTTTTTTTTATAATCATTGTCTGTCTACATCTTACTGACTGAAATTCTAAGGTCTTATCTCAGGAAACTCGGACCTCAAGAGAAAATCTTCACTGGATCATCTGCACAAAGTCTCCTTTGATTCTTCAAAATTAACTCAGGGGCCTAGCATGCATAGTCTACTCCTTCAGTTACTCAACAATTTAAAATTATACTGGTCTTAAAATATGTCAATTTTTTTCCCTCAGCATACAAATGGTTCTTCCTTGGTCTTATCCAGAGACATGGAGACCTTATATAGTAGTAAGGAAAAGGAATACAACACATGTACAAGCACTGATACGTGAAAGCTAACTTTAAGCTAACTTGGGTAATGAGTTCATTAAGCTGTCAGTACTTCACTTCAGTGCCCCTAAAGGCTGGTAGGAAGACTTGCACTTGATTATGGACACCGGGTCCAAAGAGCAGGTATATTTGGATTCTAGGCTTTTCCAGCAACTAACAAAGGTTTAGGAGGTCTTTGCTACAGATCACTGACCTACATTAGCATATAAGCATGTAAACAGCATAAATACATGAAAATATTGCTGAGCTGTTAGAATACTTTCTCTGTTTGTAGTTTCAGGATGTTAAATAATAGACCAGATTTCCCTTTACCAAAGAAGAAAGATGGTTAGTGCCAACAAGGCATTTTTACACACATAGATAGCTGTTTCTTTTAGTACAACCACAGTAATTAAAAAAATCTCAATAAGAAAGTTAGCTAATTAATCTAGTCTTTTCCCCTATTCATTAAATATTAGCAATATTAACAACTAAAAATATTTCTTTAATATGTATTGGAATAAACCCAGTTCTCTGTGAATATCAATATTTGTAAATTTGTATAATTTACTTGCAATTACCAGACAGCAACATCATTGGTTTTGTTCTGTAATTAGATGAGAGTACAAGTTTACCTAGTCCTCAAGTATATCAAAAAGGAATTTTACCCACTTTTTCTTTAACTTCATGACATTGTTCTACTTTTCGAGTCTTTTAACAAGATGGACAGTTGAATTTAATATCTCCCTTTGTCTTCCTCATCTCAGATCTCTAAATCAATATAGACAGTGACAAAAGGCCATCAGCAATTATTAACTAGGAGTTCTCTGTACTTGTTTTACATTTTAAAATTGCTGTATAAGTCCCATTATTCTTAAATGCCCTTTTGCAGAAATTGAGAAGCTATCATTTTCTTAACTATATTTTCCTAGCCATATCCATGGAAGTGTTGAAAACACTAACAACTCCGGTGCTGACTCATTCTCCATTGCCTCCAGACATTTGTGTTGAATGAATATGAACAGTAGGTTTAAAAGGTATTTTACCCATGAACTGAGCCATAATACATTGCTTTTAATTCCAGTTCCGGAAGGTTGTAAATCAAAACTGCAAACTCCTTTTCCACAATTTTAAGAAGTGAATCAAACATGTCCTACTGTTATTTTGTTGCTATGTTCAAATGAGAGGCAAGTATCTTGCCAAATTTGAAGAAGAGTTTTGACTGATTTAAAAATCTTTTTCTTAGAAATCTAAAAATGTATATCTTTTAATCTATAGTTCTGTAACATCTATTTGGCAAAAGCAGGTGGTGAACTGGATTGCAGGTTTCTCTTCTAGTAATAGAATCAAATCTAATAGTTTGGTAGGAGTTCAAATTGACACTAAATCAATTTGCTTCTAGCTAGTGTTTCTACAGCATTTTATCCCAGTGCATCCAAAGCAAGTGAAAAAAAGCTTTAATTTTATTTTTTTTTTTTTTTTAGTTCTTCTTAGAAATCAGCATTTGACAGGTAATAATTCCAGGCCAAACTGCTGCACACCAAACACTATAGTATTTAGAGGCAAATGAGCTAGAGACAAATTTTCTTCTAGAAAGTTTTGGAATGATACCTCACTTGCAAAGAGCAAGTATAATTGGAAATTTGAGGTTCCCCACTCCCTTGTGCAGTGTCTTCTTTTTACCTAGAACAAAAGAAGGAGAAACAGAAAAACAGTATCAGAGATGGTCATTTGCAGGCATATGCAGACCTGCTAGAACTGCACTGCATTTTCTGCCATTGCAAGGTCTTTGGAAGACATGGTTTTTCCCTTAATGCATCTGCCTGTCCCACCCACCCTTACTCTCTCCTCAGAATAACTCACTGTTTTAATAACCTCCTTTTGGCCTTCTCTGGTCAACTGCTTGTATTTTCTGGTGATCAGCCTGTCCTATTGCCTAATTTCATACAGCTAAAATTGAAGGCAAAAAAGTTTTACTCATCTTTGCTTTACTCAAAAAAATTTTTATTTTTATATGTAAGAGATAAATCACATGAAGCTGGGCATGTGTCTGGGAGACTTCAGTCCCCAAAATACCAGTAGTATTACGATCATAAAAATAGGGCTTTGTAGAGGCCATCCCAATTTAGCTAAAGTATTGCTCTCCTGACAGTGCCATTATATGAACATAAACCTCTTCCTATTCTCAGCTCCCACTTGCAGTTTATAAATAGCTGTGGTGCTCTGAGCAAAAACAGGTTGCAAACAAGATGTAAGGAACCATTAGTGGGAAATAACCTACCTTTGTGCTGGGATCTAATTATTGTTTGTACTGCTGCAATGACCAGAGTCAAAGCGCTTGAGTGCCCTGTGTGCTTTAGAAATTAAATATGTCCTTCTTCTCTTCTTTGGGATTTTGTGGAAATGATTTTTAAAACAATATTAAAGTGGAGTCCAGTAATGGTGGATTGATCAAAAGAAGATTTGAGATTAAAAATAATTTTCCTTATTTTTTTCCACACTACCACTCCTTCACATTTCTTTAGGCAACATTTCTGCCTGGCACTGACGCAGGAAGAGAAAGTTTGGTGGGATGAGGGAAAAGGAGCACATAATGTCACTATGGCAATTAGGGGGGGGTGGGATGAGAGAAAAGGAGCACATAATGTCACTATGGCAATTAGGGGGTACCCAATGCAATCAATAGCAGCAGTAGTACAAAGAGGACCTATCAGCTACAGCCATTGGCCCACAGCCCATGTGATTTGGCCTGCCTGAGGAAAGGTGCTATCAAATTAGACTTTGTCTGGCCAAGATCTGTGGGACAAAGAACAATTTGTATAGGAAGCAATGATCTTAAAAATCCCAATAGAAAAATGCTGAACTTCTGCCAAACAGCATACTGGGAGCTTTGGGAGCTTTTAAAGAGATGTTTCGCCTTGCAAGGGAATTGCCCTACACATGTACTCTTTTTCCTCTTTGACTTTTTTTTTTGGAAAGATGCTATTAACTTTACAAAAAAGCACCAAAATCCAGTAAGCCTATTGTCAGATAGTTCTTCCCTCAGAAAGCTCAACAGTATCTATCAGGTCTGCTCCTAAGACTGAACAGAACCTGTCTTTCCAACACAGTTTGCTCCTGTGCCCTCCCTGCCTCTGCTATTTTCAGCTGGAAGCCCTTAGCCTAAAATCACACTGCATCCTCTATTCAAAGAATATCTGAAAAGAGACCCAATAAAAATATTTAAACACTTGGTCCCAGGAGTAGGTTTCAAAACTGAGGATTTGGCATTGTGGTGGTTTGACCTTGGCTAAATTCCAGGTACCCATCAAGTTGCTCTATCACTTCCCCACCCCCACCCCCACCCCCCCACCCCCCCACCCTTTTTTCTCAACAGCGCAAAAAGGGGGAAAGAAAATAAGATAGGAAAAAAACAACCCTTGTGGGTAAAACAAAAGCAGTTTCAATGTAAGCAAAGCAAAGCAAAGTCCACGCGTGGAAGCAAAAAGAAAACAGATTTATTCTCTACTTCCCATTAACAGGCGATGTCGGGCCTTCTCAGGAAGCAGGGCTCCAATACGCGTAGTGGTTGTCTCAGAGGACCAAGGGTGACACACACACACACACACACACACACCCCTTCCTCCTTTTCCCTAGCTTTATACTTGAGCAGACGTCATATGGTCTGGAATATCCCTTTGGTCAGTTCGGGTCAGCTGTCCTGGTTGTGTCCCCTCCCAAGATCTTGCCCACCCCGTCCCACTGTGGGGGGGAAATATCAGAAAGAGCCTTGGTGCTGTGTAAGCACTACTCAGCAGTAGCCGCAACACCAGTGTGCTATCAACACCCTGCCAGCTCCCAACATAAAACACAGCACCATGAGGGCTGCTACAGGGGAAAACCAATTCTGGCTCAGCCAGACCCAGTACAGGCATACATATGACATATATAGCACATAGCAGTATGCAAGTGACTTAGAATGGCAACACAAAAATTTGATATCCTGCTGCCCAGACAATAAAAAAAACTGAGGATAATGACATGTCTGAAATCAATCCTCTCCAGAAATTTTGCATGTAATGCCAGACAACAGTAAGGCATTCCTATCCACTTGTGATCTACAGTCATGAGTTCTTGGACGAGAGTAGGCGAGATTCAGATTTATTCCTTTCCTTCTAGACTAGAGTGGAATGGTTTCTGTGTAGCTGCCTTGAGGTTAACACACTGCTAAGGGAAGAACTGCCTTGGGTTTAAATTTGTCTTCAACATCAAGCCCATGTTTTCTAGTTTCTAGAGAATTTTCTAATTGACACACTATCTGTAGCCAGTAAATAAGGTTTCATAAAGAATTATATTTTAAAAGGAGACAGAGGGGGGAATTAGGAACTTATGAACTAGTCAGCCAACTGCAATTCTCAGAAAAATACTGCAATAAACAACCAAACAATTTGAAGGTCTTTAAGGGATAGCCTAAGAGATTTGTAGGCAATCTCTTGCATTAAACCATTTTAACCTACTTCTAAACCAGGCAGAAGGCCTTGTGGATATGAGAGAAGTAGAAAAGATCAATCTATTAACTTGCAAAAAGTTTTTTTATACTTCCATGAGACTTTATTTTAAGCAATCAAAGAAAAATATCTTGACGAAACTAAAGTAAGGTGGGTGCAAAAGCGCTTGGGAAACTATTTTAACTATTTTTTTAAAGAAAATTTTAAATTAATAGTTCGTTGTCCAAAGGGAGGTATGATTGAGTGTAAAACCACAGAAATTTTCCTTACATCTGGTACTACTCAATAATCTGTAATCAGTAACTTAGATTATCAAATAAAAGAGTAAGTTATTACAGTTGTATTTTATTTTTGGTTTTGGAGAGTACATAAGCAGATTGAACAATGGAATTAGAATTTGGATGCTTGAACAAATTGGAGAAAAGATCAATGCAATAAAAAAAGAAGACAAGTTCAAAGTATTATTCTGTTTAGGGTTTACCAAAAGTACAACTGCAAGATGACTAGGCAGAATTTCTTCAAAAAAGAATCTGGGAGTCACTGTGGTTCGTAAGCCAAGGTCAATCAACACTGTCTTACTATTGTGAAAAAATAAGCCATACTGGGATGCATAAACAACAGTGTTGTAGACAATGCAATATGAAGTACCATTTCCACAGACATGGATAGATGTTTGAATTGAGGACTGCATCCCATTTCAGGCATCTAAATTCAAGAAAGGAGTTGGACCAACTGGAGCAGGATAAGAAGCAAAATATGTACTCTGGAGCAAAAGACTGAAGGAACTGGATTTGCTTAATTTCAGAAGAAACCTAAACCTGTAGAGCTCCAGCAATGATTTAGGCAGACAGTCCATTAGTTGCTCTATAAAATGACAAAAATGATGTCTGAAGTGCTGTGAAGTATTAGGTTCCTTCCATTGTTCTCCTTCTGAGGAAGAAAACCCCAACCGAAAAGATTTGCTTTTAGGGGGTCATGTCATCAATATCTAAGACTGCAAGGAAATTATTGCTGCTGGATTTCCTATTCTTTTGCCTACTTACCATGTCTAGCTTACTTTCATAAATAACCCTATTATTAGCAATATAAACTCAGCACAAAATGCACAGAACACAGGGCTGAAGCAGACATCCCAGACCTCGAAACAGTGAATGCAAATGAAAACAGATCCAGCAAAAAAATTTAGTAAGTTTAAAATGAAATGTAAACTGGGGTAAAAAAAAAAATTAATATTTAAAATATTTAACTATATTAAGAAATATATTTTAAAATATCAGTTTTAGCCCTTATAAATTAGGGGAATATTCACTGAAAACCAAGGCACCTATGCAGCAAGCCTCTGTTTTTAAACAGATGGCTTAACTACTACCAACAGGAAGGAGGACATTATCAAAGTCTTCCTTACACTATTTAGTCCATCAGAACTTTGTCAAACAGCCATTAAAAACATTAATTTAACTACTAATACTTAATTTAAACTTTTGAAAAATTACATTTCAGACTTAGAAAGGCCTTCATACAAAAATCAGAATTTACCACATATTTTGTCCAGTGAGCAGAAGAACTGTTTACTTAAATAAACTTTATTTTGGATTATTGAACCTCCCTCCCAAATTACAGGGACATCTCAGACATTACTAACCAACAAACATCATTTATTACAGGCATCAAAATGGGTGGAAAAACTATTTCATGTTAAAAGGCATGACAAATGTAAACTTTTTGTTCAGAATCATACTAGAGATCTTTTACTTCAACACTATGTATAGTGGAAACCATATTTTTAAATTAATGTTTACAGACAGAGCTATTGCACCTTTTAGATAAGCAGCAGAAGACAAGGATTCAATTTGGCTGAATGCCCCACGAGAAGGCAGTAACCAGAATCCAAATTCCCTCTTTTGTGTCACACTAACTAAAGTTATGTCCATAGCTCAGGTCAAGTATATTCACAGCACAGAGCTTCATTAACCCTACAGTCTAGTGATTTGTCCTTTCTAAACTGACATTAATCTCATTGCCAGCCTTCTAGTGTTCAGTCTTATATTATGCTGAGTTTCTTAAAATATGTTTGAAACACAGTATATCTCCTTGCTCTTTTAAATTCAGCAATAAGAAATAAATTACTAGTTGATAATACACCATCCTGAGATGTTTAAGGCTTCTGTTTAAATCATTATCCAGAAACAAACAGACCTAACTTAAAATCCTGTTTCTTCAGTCACTGGTCTATCCTGGATCACCAATGATATTGTTCCACTATGGATATAAAGAATAAATAATCAATGAGTCAGAGACCAAAAGAGTAAGAAGGTAGACACTTAACTAATAGGTATGGGACGTGTTTCAGCAAAGGTTTTTACACCTTGTTGGAGAGTGGAAGAGTAACAGAGGAGACTGAGAGGCCCTAGTCACTCACTGTATAATGAAGATGGAGTACAGTCTGAGGATTAAGGGAGTCTTCTGAGGGATGAAGGCTCAAATCCTAGAAGATGGAAGAGAGGATTAAATTTAAGGTCTTGTAGTCCTTAACAAGTGCCCTGACCCTGCAGTATTAGGCCAATACAACAACATAGTTGTATTTGGAAACCATGTGAGGCCATTCATTTATTTTGTTTTTCTTAAAAGTGCATAAATCACTTCAGGTCAAATGCACCTTTTAATGCTGTAAAAATGAAATTGTGGTGGCTTCTGTTCTTTATGGTTTTTAAATGATTTCAAGGTCAAGGTTAACATAGAACTAAAACAGATGTCTAAGAGGTTGTAGTATCCCAAATATTGCAGCACAGTCAGGACAAATTAGAAAAGCATCTGTTGGGAGTGACATGCAGTGATCCATAACTCTTTGGGACAGGAAAATGAACTGGGTGACTTTGTGAGGTTTTTAGCTAGCTCCATTTTTCTCTGATCTCTGGCCTTCAGAAGGGATCAGGTTTTAATCTTACAAAAGCAGAAATTTCTCCCACAGGCTTCAAGACTACAAGTTCATTTAAAATATAAGAAATTTGGCTTTAACTGCATAATTTGAAATATGGACATATGTTCCTAGGGCTTGCAAGTACTCTACCTGTCATTTTAACTTGACACTCTAGATACAGTATCACTGTTTAACTTCAGGAGGATGAGTTAAGAGAATGTATTGAAATCTTGCAGAAGAAAGGTAGAAAATCATGTCCTGCGGAATAGTAGATGCATTGTGTCAACTGACTGAATATATTTATCAATAGCCATATTTGATTGTGCTGCAATTCTATTGGTTTTCACAAGCTGAGCGGATTAAAGTCTATTTGGTATGTAGCACAACTCAAAGTAAAACATCAGGCAGAGTATGGGACTCAGAAGATACACTTTTCTCTGACTCAGAACTAAGCCAGACACCTAGCGTGGTTTTAGATATTGATGGGGTAATCTTTTCAGATGAGTGATACACTAAAGCCATTGGTAAGGAGACTCCATGTCACTCCAGATTGCCAAGACTTGGAATATCACTTGAGGCATGACACCCAACCCTACATAAATTCTACAGTTTCAACAGAACACAAAGGTAGTTTATTTTATTCCTAACACAAGTTGTTGGGGAGACTTATAATGCAAAGAAGAAGCTTCATTTCAGCATGGTTATTGTTTGCACATCACTATATTAAATGTTATAGAATGGTAAGCATTAGATGCATTCAAGGTATTATAATGTAATTTTAGAATTTTCCCTTTACTTTTAGATTTATTTTTTGCTTAAGACATTATCTACTATTACAGTTAAAAGGGAAAAAACTTTTTAATATTTATGGCCACTAATTTAAAATACTACACAGAGTTTGACTCACTGAATGTCTACACTTTACCATGAACAAATACTAATACAAAGCTAAGGAGTACTACAAATAGGACTATAATTAGATTTGAAAAAAACAGAATTTAATACCAGAAGCTGTGTGCCATTGAATAGTCTTACATTTCTTGTCAATCCTATAATTTCACCAATTAAAAAAATTAGGCTTTTGAATACTAAGGAGGCATATGGAATGGAGAGACACTGGCTACAAAGACAAGGAGGGGGAATTGCCCTTTATGTGAGGCAGATGAAGCTCTGCCTGGGGATGGATGAGGAGCTGAATGAGAGTTCAGGGATTGAAGCATCTCTCATATGAGGACAGGCTGAGAAAGCTGGGACTGTTCAGCCTGAAGAAGAGAAGGCTCAGGGGGATCTCATCAATGTATATAGATATCTGAAGGGACAGTGTAAAGAAAATGGGGCGAGGCTCTTTTCAGTGGTGCCCAGTGACAGGACCAGCGGCAATGGGCAGAAACTGAAACACAGGAGGGTCCCTCTGAACATCAGGAAACACTTTTTGACTGTGAGGGTGACTGAGCACTGGCACAGATTGCCCGTACAGATTGTTGAGCCTCCATCCTTGGAGATATTTAAAAGCCGTCTGGACATGGATCTGGGTAACTGGTTCTAGGTAGTCCTACTTGAGCAAGATGATCTCCAGAGGTCTGTTCTAACCCCAATCGCTCTGTGAGTCTGTGACAAACTATGGGGGAGTTTATACAAATAATATATAGTTCACCTTAAGTTGCCCATGGGGGACATGATTCATGTTACCTTATGTGACCAGTTTGAAATATAGGTGCTTACTGTAATTGTTCATTCTTTCTCTACAGTCAAGAGAAATACATCTGAAAAGCAACTTATCCCATCTTAAACACTTATTTCAGAACAGGATTAATTACCCTCTAGAAGGACTTCTCTCTCTCTCTGAATTATAGAGGAAGCCTGGACCACTAACTCAGATTTGACACCTAACTTATGGTGGCAAAAGTTACGTGGGATGTATCCTACCACAGTAGATTTCTAAATGAGGCACAGCCCAAAGTTACGTGTCTATTTTTCCACTTGAAAGGAAATGATTCTGATTTAGCTTGAGTTAAATGTCTGAATTTGTGTGAATACCAATTCACAAATTTGCTGCATTACAAGTCAGTCCTGTGATCAGGGTTTTCTATAATTATCACGTTATTTCCTGTTTTATATCTTATATAATGCAACACCATATTAATGACATTTCTTGTAATTCACTCTTAAAGCAACGACAGTTACTTTGAAGACAACATTTTATACCATTTTTGCCGTATAATAACATGGCAGAAGACAGAACATAAGGAAAGCATACAAATAGGCAGGAATGGACAGCTCAGGTCAGAGGAACTTGATAAAGACATTATAGGAGAAATATAGAGCATAAGGGAGAGGAAAAACAACTAATCCCTAAGACTAAATATAAACTGTATTCCTAACCATTCAGCAGGGGGAAATAAAGTAATAAATTTTCACCTCTGCTTCTGAGGTTGAAAACTGCAATCCCTGAAGAATGTTCTAAAGAAGATTGAGGTAGCCTGGTGCACAAGATATGGGACTGAGATCACAAGAATAAAGAAAAAATAAATACACAGTCTTGTGGCAAATAAGATGAAGAAAACAATATTGTTCATTGGTCCCTATAATGCCAGAAGAGAAAAAGGAGCAGGAAGGGCTGTCAAACACAGATAAGTGAAAATCCTTAAAAATAAAGCACTTGTACTGCAAGGACAGAAAGCAGTATACAAAAGTAGTTAAGATGTTATATAATTGTAATAATGAAGAATGTATGCTGCTTTAGTTTCTAGAGAATTAATGGATTTGAGTGAGGCAGTGTGTGAACATGAAAATTATAGGTAAGAACTTTTTTTTTTTTTAATGTTCATGACTATGATGGATAAGGAGATAAAGGAAAACAATTTGTTTCAAGCACCTGACAGTGCTGCACAGGCTCAAATGTATTTACAAATTGGCTGGAGTAGCCATTTACTTTGCTGAATAATTTTCACCTGCAGGCTATACTGATACCTCTTCCTTTTTCTTAACTAATCAGCATTTTTAGTAAGTTTTCTTATAAGCCATAGTATGTTTTTAAAATGTTTTACTTTTAAAAAATATTAGTTTCACGGTTATGTTCAAGACCTTTTATCCCCATCTTTGCCTATTTTCTTCCTTTGTTTTGATTGCAGCCTGACTAAAGAAAGTCAGCCTCATCCCCCAAGAGTCGGCTGAGTTATTTAAGTTTTACTCCTCTCCCCCACATTTTCTGTCTGCTGTATCTTCCAGTGAGCTGTGCTGACTCCTACTGATTCCGTTCTTAGTCTCCTAGTTCTTCTCATGCTTTGAACAGGAATCCATAACATCTAATTACGGGTATGAATTCCCTTATGCTGGAACCATCTAAAACTGTGTATCCCCAAGTGACTATTACCTTGGAAAATGTGACTTATGCTCCAAGATAATTTAGATGCTTTTGAAAATAATCTTTGAAACTAAAGGCCAACTTCCAAAGGAAAAACTTACCTTTTGCTCCGCTCTTAATCAGAGATGGTCACATTTATTTGTTTCCAAAATTAGTTTCATATGTGAGAATGTGCCTGAATAAAGCAGAGCAAAACCTGAATGAAGGCTTCAGGCTATTTTCTGAAAGAAGGCTAAAATAGGGTATAGTTCTTTCCTAAATAAGGATAGTGAAAGTACATAAAAATGGAAAATAGCATAGTAAAAAAGCCCCAAAATATGAGTAGTGGAAAAGTATTTATGGGCAGTTGTATTCACAACGGTACCTTCAGAAAAGGTCATGGTGCCTGCATTACCTTTCATTGTATTTTAGTCAAATCAGAGAGAGATTGGTAGCTTTTATCTTGTACAAACAGTGCTTGGTTCTGAAAGCTTCTGTTCAAGTCCAGACTTACTGAATCACTAACGTTGAGAGGCTTCAGAAAACATGTGGTTCACAGAGCTGCCTTATGAGCCCAACAAATAGACAACAGAGGTTTTCAGGCTTTTATTTGCATCCGCTGAGCAGCATAACATGCTCGTTTTCAGAGGTTCTTTCCAAAGTTTGTAGCGTTAGTTCTTAGGAACAGTGTCTGCAGAGTTCTGTTATCACATTGCCCAGACTTATGAAAATGTCTCCAGGCTGTTTCTTGCTTGCTTACAAATAATGACATAAAATTAAATTTTGAAATGTATCGTGATGCTTAGATATTAGAAGTTTTGAAATTTTATCATGTTTTTTATAATGGATTTTGTTTAAAAATTGGAATTTCTAATAAAATGACTAGCTACAAGAAAGATGTCAGTAAATTTTAGGATCTGTTTTTTTTAAAAAGTATACTTTGTGTAGTGAAAAATGCAAGAGTCTGCTTCTAAGCTTCTTTAGTTATTCTAAAGTACTGCAGAAAAAAAAAAATATTATCAGTTTTACATTCATCTTGTCTGTATCCTAAGATTTTTCTTCTACTAACTAGGAGGACATTGCATCAAGTTCCTTTTGGTGTATTGCAATCTTTCAAAAGTGTGTGAGAGTCTGCAGGAAATACTGGCTCTACTGGCATCACGAAGGGAGACTTCACCCTTTTCTATATTGGTAAATATTGTTGGACTTTCAGAATTACTTGTTGTGACCTATTTAGTAAGACTTAGCAAATAGCTCCATACCTTTCTCCAGAGTATTTTCACATCTACTCAGGCAACCTTATACCAAAATACCTCTGATTATCTACAATTCCATAAACAAAATATATCCTGAATACTCACTGGTGCACTTGCTTACTCCAATGGTTATGATGGTATATCTCACTTTACCTAGTGCCCTTCTGAGTGGGGTGTCTCTAGGTACAAACAGATTTTTTTCCTTTATGGCTCTAAAGACAGTAGTTATTTTAGCTTGCCACCACACACATGTGGGGTACTTCTGGCCCCTATAGTTCTTACTATTCTCTATTTGCATCACAGACACGTTAAATGTGCTGTCCCCAATTCTAAGTGTTTATGTTATGATGGAGACATCCATATGATGCTTCATGCCCTTTGGACAATACTGGAATGCAACAGGATGCTGAAAATAAGAGAGATGACTACCATAATATTTTCATGACAAACTGGATGGCCATGGAGACTGCTGCAATTGTTACCCTATCCCCAAGTACACACTAGTGTTTCAGGCACGAATTGTGCAATTCTACAATGGGAACATTTCAACACAGATAGGGAATAGTTGCAGTGGCTCCAGGATTTTGCATCTAAACAGATGTAGAAACAAATGTGTCCCACTCTTCTTGGTGTGGAGATTCTAACCCTCATTATTAAAAGAAGTTACCCATGTGGCATGAGAAACATGTTGAAGTAATAGTTAGTTTCAGAAAAAATGATTATTGTGGAGATGCATATGCCTACAGCTTGAATTGCTGAGAAGACATATGAAAACGTCAATTGCAACAACGTAACACTCCCTGGTTTTGGGCTTGCTGACAGGTTCAGAACTACTAGTTTGAAAAATTTAAAAAGGTGCATGGCACTAGGGGTACAAAGGAGGCCTTTCTGCATAAACTTGCACAAGCAAACTACAAAGTAGTCAGTCATCATACTCTCAATGGGGTACAGGTCCCTACTATTAGTTTGGCATGTATTATTTTGGCCAACAATCTGACATGACTGCTGGCCAAAATAATACTCTGACTGTGCAAACTCAGGGAAAAGACAATTTAATTACACATAGAGCAAAGGCTGGTGCAGAGTTCATCTGGCAGGTTGAAAGCAAAATAGCATAAGACCTACCACACCATTTGAATGTCAGTAAAATAAACATGCAAAAAGTGCATGTTTATTGAACACTCTACCCACTACAAGACCAAACAGAAGTCCTTTTTTATAACAAAGACTAGGCATATTTTTGATTTGCTGAACCAGTTTACTCAAGCAAAAGGCAAAGGAAACTAGGCATCCAAAATAATCTCAGTGCCTGATCATGGATGCTGATAGCTCTCAGATGCTTTCCTGTTTAAAACCAAATAGAAAAACAGCTAAATTTTTTCTTTTTTTTAGGAAGTACAGAAAATTACATATCTTTTCCTTGTATCGGCTTACAGCTTTTCTCCATTTAAAGTAGTACTAGATAATTTCTCTGTGTTCATCATCTTTGGATTTTAAGATTACACATATTTTGGTTTCCAAGTGACTTGTTTTTCCTGTTAAATTGAATACAGGTATATCTTTTCTGATACACTGACAATTATGGTACTATACAAAAGAGAAATGTTCACTAAGTAAAGAAGTGACAAAAGGACATGTATGCCTAACAAGAAAATATAATAATTTATATTTTTAATGACATCTTCCAAATTTCCTTCTTGTATAATAATTTTGTCATTTAATGGTATAGGCTTATATTGGAGCATGGAATAGAACTGCAACAGAGCTTCTGTTACCAGCTTTGGCTTCTATCTTTCAATTTTTAATTCAAATCTCAGAATTAAAATCGAAGGCAACAATTTTTAACAATAATGGAATTCCACCAGTAAATGACAAGACAATCTTTGAGTCTAGTGACAGTACAGCATATCAGTTGATAGAAGAATATAGTGAGTCATACAAGTGGGCCTGAAAAGTTTTCCTGTCTCAATAATTTGTTGATATTTTGCTGCACAAAAAAAACCCAAACAAACAAACAAAAAAACCCAATGGACGTTCCTCCCTAGCAACAGATGGGAAAAAATCAGAAGCAGCGTGGAGAGGATACTGAACTGGCAATGAGTGACTGATAGTTGCAGTAATTTGAACAGACTAAGCAAAGAGACCACTGTTTAGTTCTGGCTGCAGCCCTAACAGCACAAGGGAATAAAATCTGTGGTTAACATTTTAGACCAAAAGCATAAATGAATTTTCACACTCACCCAAAAAACCTTTTCAAAAGGGAATAGTTATGAGCCTTTGTAATTGCTGTATGCTCTTGTAATTGCCATTAAAATGTCAAAGATATTATTATTAAAGTCCCAGTTTAGCAGTCTTCATGGATAGCATTGTTGAAAGACAGTAACAAAAAAAAGAGAATTAGATTGCAGTTTTGTAACAGCAGCTGTATAGGATCGTTATACCACAATTTCCTACATACAGAGTCACAGCAAATATGGAAAGCACTATTAGTGCCAAAGGCTCTGTTCGTCATCCCTATATCTAGGCTCTGATTCGTCCCCTAACATGTCTTGAGAAAATACTCCCAGGCTGTCACCTCAAACAGCTTGCTAAAATAAACGCCATGATATATCCAGAATGTCAGACCACTGGACTGTTACAAAAAGAGTGTTTGGAGAAAATCTAACTTAAATGAAATCAAAAAGGCCAAGCATTCCTAATGTATAGGCTTAATCTACTTCAATAGGAATAAATAAGTAGACGTTGTAAAAGTGCGTAACAACAAAAAACTTACTTGTGAGCAATACTGTGCAATACTTTTCTAAAACTATTCGTCTTTAGGATTACTCCTGTAATACTTAAATAACATCTACTTGGATTATATGTTGCCTAAGTGCCAATTGTGAATGTTAAACCTGCTGACAATTACAGTACGTGCCTATAAAAGATCATGACTTCTTCAGTCATGAAAAATCCCTCTTTAGCAGATCTCCAAAGTTCTAACATATTTTGAGCATAAAGTTCATTACAGAGACAATTCTTTTATTGAACAGACAGAAGCAACATGAGGAATTCACTGAATTTTCCCCATAAACAACTGAAAAAGGGCTTCACAATGTTTGGTTGTATTTGTGACGTACCAGCAGTAGTTCTCTACTCTCTCTAACCAGTCCATGGCCAATGTATATTATCAGAGTTCCAGAAAGAAACTGAAATGACTTTCTCTTCCAAAACCAGAAGCAGTTTTAGGAGCTGAAAATGTAAAACAACTGAGGCATATAGACAAGATCTAGCCCACGATCATGATGCTATATCGGAAACCTTTAGCATACCACACCTTGTATATGAAGTGCCCATTTACATTAATGGGTGAAAAGGTCTGTGCTAAATCCTCATAATGAATTCAGAGTATTTTTTATAAATACACATGGCCAAAGAAACTAAACAAATATGAAGAATCCACTGTAAAGTCTTTCAGTTTTGATAATGTGCTAGAGCAACACACATAAATTTCCTACATTAATTCTGTATCACTCTTCAACCACTTCATTCCACTCAAAACCACAAATACATCAAATGTATCTGCAGCACATCAGCACAGAAATTTCCATGACAGAAAGGTTACCCCCTCTGTGCTCATAGAGCACAGGTCTGTTCCATCAATTTTCCACTAGAACAGTGCTCCTTTGGTACTGTATGCCAGCAGTAGAGGGCTCGAATGTATGCCGTAATCACACAGGCCCAGGCCGTGGAAATAGAACAGGCTTCCTGACTGCACTATCAAGCAAAACCTGGACAGAGGAGCGAAATGAACTAATATTTAACAATCATGAAACTTTTTAAAGGAATGAACAAAAGGAAGCAGTTTGAAAAAAGATTTTGGCTGAAGACATCCATCAAACAATAGAGGAAAATATGCTAGAGGGGGAAATAAATGACACCAAGCCACAGAAATAAAGCTGACATAGTAAAAATAGACGAGAGCAAGAAACTAATTAATTTGGAAGAACTTCATATACACAAAGAAATGGTCATCAGTGGAAAAATATAAAGAAGCACTCAAACTGTAAATATTAATGAACTTTAGCAATAATAAAAGCAGAATTTCCAGGTAAGACAAAATTTAAGAAATTATACACCTTCATTGCAATATAAATACCATGAGAAGTTTGAACTAGCTAAAATAAATAAAGGATCTTCTATTAAAAGCCTTCTTTTCCCATTAAATTCTTACCTCAAGATGTGAAAACCTGTATTTTGTAGTTTATGATCTCCTTTACCTCACTGTGTATGAGATTTCACCCGACGATTGCTGTACTGAAGCCAGTAACTTATATACATGCCAGAGCATGTGAATTTGTCAGACTTTTATCATCCATTCCACCTTACTCTTCAAGAAACCTTTAGAAGCTTGTGTTTTCTCCTTGTGAGATACCACTGAATCTACTTTGAGTTAAACAGGAAGTCCTTTACATGTCTCACTGTTTCCAGTCTGAATACTTTTTGCAGCTTTCCATTCTCACCAATATGTCACCCTCTCTTCTAAGACATGGCTGTGGACCTACCACATCTCAAACACAAATTTTGCGGAAACAATTGACGCTGTCCTGTCCATTACCCTGTTCACCAGAAAACCAGCAGATCACAGAATCTGAGAGACACCAAGTCACTGAAACTAATCTGAAGAGGAAGGAGAAAAAGGGCTAAGAGTAGAAGCGGTAAGTGTAAAGGAAGGAGTAGGTAATAGAGCACATGAAAAATGCCACACACAGGCTTCAGACACATTGGGGGTTTTTTAATATCAGAAAATAAGGTAACTTAAGAGGTCTGTGGTCAACAGAACTGCACATGGTATTTCAATAGTTAGTATTGATGCTATTTAAAAATAAAAATCTCTCTATTCATTCTCACAATTTCCTGTTATATATTTAAGGATCATGTAAGGATCATTTTTACTGTTACCACAGCACTGCCCTGAGAGTTCATATTGACTTACTTGTCCATTATAATCCCTAGCCTCTTTTTAGAGTGACATAAGCATTCTTAAAAACTCAAAAATCTTGCTTGTGTTCCTGGTTCTAGCTGTATGACTGCAAGTGTCTGTACTAAAACACATTTCCGAGTGAACACAAGTTACTAAACAATCTAGATTACTCTGCAGAACTACGTTGACATCAGTGTTACTTGCTATTCATCAGTCTTTGCATCAGTCACACTTGTTTTTTTCAGTGATCTTTGATTACACTCCTTTGACAAAACTGTTTGAAAACACAAACATTTAGTGTTACAGCCATGCAGTTATTTTTATGCCAATCGTGTAATCTTGTCAAAGCATAAAGTCGGCTTTCTTTACAATAGCTGTTTTCCCTAGAACTACATTGATTTGCATTAATTACATTCTTATCCTTTAATTGTTTTTTGCTTTAATCAGCTTAGTCATGTATGAGTTTTCTATCAGATGACAGTCTAACCTGGTCATAGTCACTTCACCTTTTTAAACATTGACACGACATGGGCATAAATACGGCCTTCAGAAATCTCCCCATGAAAAGCTGCAGTTAATATCAGCAAATCAAAGACCTAACCAGCAAACCCTTAAGTATGCAAGTTAATTCCATACAGATAGACTAGTAACGGACATGACATCAATATCCATATAAAATTTCCCCAATTCCGTTCAAATTTAAAATAGGAGTAGTCCACATAAATGCAGTGAAACTTGATACTTAAATTCAAATTCTGGTATTTCTTTCCAGTATACAATTGGTTTTGGTTTTTTGCCCCCATGTTATGATACAGAAGACCCACATAAAGGTCAGGGACAACTAGCTTCTGTCTAGAGGGACTAAGGAAGTTAAGTGTCTGCAAAAGACAAGCACATTAAGAATCAGAATTTGTATTTAGTCTTCCAGTAATACTTATATTAGTTGATACATAAAGATAGATATGTCAAAAGTAATATATTAAAGCTGAACTTTCACAAAGCCCATAGAAGCAGTATTCTCAAACCAGAACACATGTACTAGCAAGAAATTAATACAAACCACTTCAAAGTGATGCATGGACACTGTGTGACTGCATGTTGAAGACTACTTCCTGTCCCTCTGGTTAAAAAATAATGTAGTGGATTTTTTGGAAGTTGACAGGAAGGTTGACAAAGATGATGAGAAGTAAAAAGCTGCTTCCTAATTATATTAGGATTCCCCTTCTTGACAAAAATGCCCAACAAAGAATATAAAGTATATACACTTCTACGTAAAGAAAGTAAATAGGAAATTTTTTTCACTATTGTATTTGAGAGAATAAGGCAACATCAAATGATCAGAGATTACAAAACAGCAGGTTTTATAAAACAAAATAATCATAAGGTATAACTTACCATTTTGATTTTTGAAACTTTAGTATTCTTTAAATTGACTGGTTTAATGCACAGCATCCTATTAAAACTTTCAAACAATATTTATAATAGTCAACTAGGTAAGAGCTGGACATTCAGGCTATGCCCAAATTTTGGTTTTGACTCACACTGCTTCAAAAATATATTCAAAAGTATTTGTCCTATTAGAGCCTCTTATAAATGGTGTATTAATCTTCCTAGTACCACAACAATGGTGATCACATCTTTGCTTCTCAAACCGATAACATCAGTCTCTTCTGAATTTGCTCCACAGATTTCTCTTTACAAGCATTTTTTTTCTTATCTTTAAAGTTCTTCAGGAGTCTTGTCTGTTTCTGTTACTTTCTGCCTCTTCAATCCACTGTTTCATCAGTTCACTAGTAGGCATTCTGTAACTATCCACTTGTCTCTCTCTGCTATAAATATCTTTGACTCTGTCCTGTTATATGAAATAGTAGACTACTTCATTGTAGCCTACTTCTCTCTAACACTCCAAGTACCTCTTTTCATCTCAGAGCGTAAAACACAGGAACTGCATCTTAAGTGCCAACTAGTACGACATATTTAATCACAACTAGGGGGTCCAGATAGAGGCTATCACATTAAAAATGAGTATTAAATAGTTAAAATTACACAGGCCAGGCATTCTTTCCTCAAAACAAACCACGTGTTTTTAGACTAAAAGCTTTCTGAGCTAAATCCTTTCTTCTTAGGGTATATAATTTCAAAGAAACAGCCAGTGACTTATTTCCAGTCTAAACTACTGTGCCACAGTAGTGAAAGGATGCTGCAGCAGGAAGTAATTTGATCCTAAAATCCTGATCAGTTTAACGTGCAATGCAACTAAACAAAAGCTTGCATTGTTGGAGAAAAAAACAAAACCCAAAAAACCAGCATGGATTAAAGCAGGTACAGAGCTGTTTAATCTGTTTTAGAACTCTATCCAGAGCAAATTCCTCAAGCTTTATTGACGAGAAGCTGTGTTGACTTTTTTTCACTTTTTTCCCCAAAACCTTCCTAACATTGTAACCACCAACAAATAAACAATATTCCAAGCAATCATTAGCCTTGGGATCATCTCAGTTTACAGGATTCTGAGCACATTTTCAAGAAGTTTTACATGAAGCAGTCGAAACAGCTGCAAGTTCACCAGACGCGTGCCCTGAGCCAGTCTTTAAATAAATATGGCCCAGATGTAAATAAATACAGCCCAAAAAAGCTGAGTATATTATCCTAGCAGAGACATGGCTCCTGGTCAGAAACTAGCTTATACCCACCTGAAACCAGGTGGAGTGAACGGTAATACAGACATGTTCTGAATAACACATCTCTCACGTGTCAGTTATCACAAAAACCTCCTCTGTACAAACCATGGTTTCTGCAGGTTATACAAAAACAGAAAATTTGGGCAAAATCACAAACCAGCCATGCCTTTGTATAAGCCAATACAAACTGCTGAAGTTCAGAATTGAGCTGTTTATTTTTTAGATCAAAATCAACTTCCGCAGGCTCTTGTAATCTGTATAGCAACAATAAAACAACACGCAGAAGAGAGGCTTAACTGGTTAAATATAGCTAGAACAGAATCAGGCTAGCCGAAGCTAAAAATAGCCTGCTACCGCACCCAGCTAGCGCGGACCCAGATGCAGGTGCTGTCCGGCCTGAGGGTGTGGGGGTGGGGAGCGCCTCCCGCCCCGTCAGTCGGGGCCGGCAGTGCCACCCCAGGCGTTCCCCTCCGCCGCACTGCCCCGCCAGCTGTCGCCTTTCACTGACGCCCGCGTCTTGGGAGACCGCGTTTCCTAGGAGCGAGCGAGCGCCCAGGGCTGAGAGAGTCCATATTGCTTCCCACACCGCTTCTGGCCTGCTGGGCTGATCTCCCATCTGTAAAACCAGAAATCGTGATTTTTATCTCGATTTAAAAGCAGAGAGTAATCTGCGGGCAAAACGCGCTAAGAGCTCCCTATCAGCATTAAACTCGCAAAAGAGGTTTTGCAGCCCCAGAGTGGAGGAGCTTAGGGATTAACGCGCATGCAGAGCCGCCACTGTTCCACCGCCGGCCAGCTCCGCACGCCGCTCCTGACGCCGGAGGGCCGCAACACGCCCCCCCGCGCCCGGCTGCGCTCACAGGGAACGGCCCCCCCCGCGCTGCCCTTGCCGCCTTCCCCTCAGCCCCGCCGGGCGCCGTGCCCTCAGGCACCCCCCGCCCCGGGGGAGACGCCGGCCGCGGCGGCTGCGGGTCGCCAGCCGGCCCCCCCCGCACCGGCGGCGCGGGGAAGAGTCTCGAACTCGCCGCCCCAGGCGGTGCCCGGCGCAGCCGCCGGTAACGGCCGGCGCGGGGTGCGGCTCCCGCGCGGGGCGGGGGCGGCCCCGGCCCGGCCCCTGAAGGCGATCCCCGCGCGTCCCGCTCTGCCCGCGCCGCGCCCCCCCCCCGGCTCCGCCGCCGCCCGCTCCATTCACTAACCGGTTCTCGCCGGCTGCCTCCGCCTCTCGGCTCCCCCCGCCCCCGCCCAGCCCGCCGGCGCCACGCCCCCCCGGCGGCCTCGCTCCCGCCCCGGGCGCGCTGCCGGCGCCGCTAATTGGGCGGGCGCGACGCTCGTCGCTGACGTGCCCGAGCGAGGGGTGGGTCCTGGGGCGCTTGTGCGGGAGGCGGCGCCGAGTGTCCCTCCTGGTGCAGCCGCGTCCGCCCCGCGCCAGCCCGCAGAGCCGCCCGCTGCTGCAGCTGTATGGTCCATCCCCGCTCCGCCGCCGAACCCCCTCCGGCAGCTCCGCGGCCTCCAGCGCCTCCGCCTCCTCCCGGTTCTGCTCCTCCTGCCCCCGGCGGTGGCGCCCGCACCCCGGCTGTATGATCAGGCTACAGTCTTCAATGAGTAACCATATTCCTGTGAGTGCCGCCCGCGCCCCCCGCCCCGGCTGCCTCCCCCGGCCCTCGCGCTGCCGGGCGTGCGCCCCGCCGGCTGCCGCCGGTGCACGGCTCCCGCGCCCCGGCTCCCTCCCCTCGCCCCCACCCCCCTTCCCCCCACCCTGGTCTCCTCCATGTTGTCTCTTTGTTCCGCCGCCCCGGCCACGCCGGCCCCGGGCGGCCTCTCGCAGCGCCGGGATGCGGCTCCTTTCGGGCGGGCCGCAGCAGAGCCGAGCCAGCCCGGCTGCGGCATGGTTCGGCCTTCCCCCCGCCCCCGGCGCCCCTCTCCTCCCGCTCCCGCCTGCCGGTGCCCCTCGCCCCTCCTCTGCCGGCAGAGGAGGACGGGGCGACCCCTCCGCGGCTCTCGAGCCGCCCGGCCCGGGCACAAAGCCGCTTTGTGAGCCCGGCTGCCGCCGGCCCCGCCCGCCGCCCCGGCCCGGCCTCTCCCCGCCGCGGTCTGTCTGGCGGCGGCTGCCGGGCTGGGGCGGGCGGCCGCTGGGAGGGGCAGCGGCCCTGCAGCCGGGGCTCCCGCGCCCCTGGGCCGTGCCCGGCCGGCGGCGCGGAGGCGGCGGGGCCCGGGAGCCCTCTGCCGGGGGGAGGCCGGGGCCGGGCGGCGGCTCCGGGGCACAAGATGGCTCCGCGTCGGGAGCCTGGTGGAAGCGTGATGCGAACCCGTGACCGCCGCCGCTGGGGCGACGGCCCGGCCCGCGGGGCGGTGTCACGGCCCGGGGCAGCGTCTCCTCGCCGGGGAGAGACACGCAGACCGGGCGCCCGGCGGCTGGCGCGGCGCTGGGGGCGGCCGCCGCAGCCCGGGGCAAGCCGGGGCTTGCCCGTGGGCGCCCGCCAGCCGGCCAGGTGGTGCAGCGGGGAGCGCGGGGGCTGCGGGCCGGGCCGGGCGGCGGCGCTGGCGGCTGCGCCTGGATGGCGGCTGTGCCTGGCTGGCGCGGCCGGCGCTCGCCCCCCGCCGCGGCCCCACGTGCGCGGCCGCTGCCGGGGCGAGGGCGTCCGGGCGGCCGCTTTGTCTCCGGCGTGCTCGGACGGGGGGTCAGACCCGGCTGCGAGCGAGGACGTGAATCCCTTCCGAGATGAGCTTAATGTAACAGAGGTGGGGGGTGCCCGAACTCGCGTGTGCAGCCGGCCTTGTTCTGGCGGGGGTTTTAGATAGCTCCTCGGCCGGAGGAGGAGTCCGCAGGGAAGTCATTTAAGTGCACGTTGAAGTGGATGTTTCTGTAACAGTCTGTCGTTGACCCCCAGAAGCTCACGAATGCGGTCAGATACCTTAATTTTGACCGAACCTGCTTTTAAGACCTTGCCATCAGGCTTTTCAAGGAAGGCATTTCCTTTTGGAGGTGGGTCACAGTTTGGCATCACAAGTTTTTACTTTCCTCATATGCTTGCTTTTTGGGGGAGAGTGGTTGGTTGTGGTTTTTTTTTTTTTTTTTTTTTTTTTACTCCCCTACTAATACCAGTGTCTGTGCTGCCTAACACCCCTGACCACGGATCACGGTGTCTACTTAAACACACAAACGATGCAAGGCTTGCTGGTGGTAGTATGCCCTCCAAAAGTAGGGAAGCGAAAAAGACAAAGCATTATCAAAATCAAGTAATCTGTGGTAATAGAAGTAGGGTTAGTGGTGGTTATGTGTAGGTCTTGGTTGCTGTCTGGTAGTCAGCTGCACACATCGCTGATATTGCGAGCTGACAAACGCACGGTCTCTGTGGCATGAGGGTCCCGTGATCCTGGTGTTTCTAATTGCTGCTGGAGACAACTTTCCAATATGTCTACCTGCATCTGCGGAGTCTTTCCAAAGCCGTGACTCAGAAGTATGAACCCTGTCTCCTTGTAATCTCATAAAACTGTCAAATCAAAAACCATGAAGATGTCACTTAAATGTCAGCTCTTATTATTCCGTTGATGGAACAGCAAAGGGTTTTGAAATTGTCTTATAGGAACAGAATCGTTTCAGGGGGAGAACGTGGAAGAAGCAATACAGAAATTGCATAGCTATGGGAGGAAATGTGAGTGAGAAAGCAAAATGAGTGACAGATATAGCAGGAGCCAAGGGAGAAGGATGTCATTGTCTTACTGAAACTAAATGTGTCAGTAAGGCAGGAAATAAATAGAATTTAGCCTTATCTAATAACTTCTATCTTGTGAAACCTTCCTGTTCTAACAGAATACATGCCACGTAAGAATGCTGGATCTGTCCCAGTGTGTAGGCTGACTGTAGGTGATCACTTCTTAAACATTAACCAGAACACCCACATCAGGGTATTACTGAATTCTAAACTAGTAGGAGATTGTCACCTTATTTAAAAAATTAAAACTTGCTATATCAGATTTACGTACAAGAGGTACTCTGTGTTAAACGTAAGTCCCTAAGTCCTTACAGCTTTCTTCAGATGCAGCTTCTTGTTTGGCACTCATACCATTATTAGACTCAATAAAATAGAGGAATAACTGTCTTTGCATGTATATGCTAAATTTCTCATGTTATTGTTTAAAACATAAGGGAATAATTTTTGAGTGGAATTAAATGTTTTATGTAGTTTGCTATTGAAGTGACAGTGTTAAGTCACTTTCAGACTCTGTGCTTTCAGAAACTCATGAGGATGCATTAGCCAAGGGGATGGAATGGTTTCTGTGATTTTTTTTTCCCTGATATCTGTTAAGGCTTCTTTGTATGTTTTTTTCATGGTCCAAGCAGAACTAGGAACAGAGTCACATGGCTTCAGTTTCATCATGTCTGGAAGTTGCGTTGACTTGTTACACAAAAAGTTTTGAGATATTTTTTTTTTTCTTCCTCCTAAACTCCATACTTGAACCACAAAGAAACATCCTTCCTTCACAGAGTATGTTGTAACAAATTTCTGGTAAACCTTTGGAATCTCCAGTCTGTGATAGATGAATGTGTTTTCTTAGGCCATGGGTCAATTTCTCTGGTCCAAAATGGGTAGCGTTATCACTGTGGATCTTAATACAGGCATTCGTGTGCCCAGTGGATAGGAGGTGCATCTTGTCAACAATACCTGATGAAGGTGTGCCTCTGCCTTGCAGAATGGCTCTGCAGTTTGTACCCCTTACCCTCCCACTCCTCTTTGTCTGCCATAGCAGTTGCTGCTTAGGCCTTGAGCAGTAAGAGAAAGTCAAGGGTATTTGTCCCTCCCTCCTTCAATAACTTTTTGTTGGGTAGTGGGTTAGAACAAGGAACTTACTTGCAGGTATTCTCAAATTGTAATGAAATGTACTTAATTTTAGTTTTCTGGTTCTGATCCTGTGCTTTCAGTAGGTGAGTGTGTGGCAGGTCTTGACTTCAGAGAATGTGATACCACATAATTGATTCTGGCTATAAATGTTTCTGGTCTATGACCAGGTGGATTCAGCAACTGTGAACCACCTTGCACATTTTCTGAAGGTAGAGTGAAGTGTCATGTAACTGTGTAAGCAAGAGCTTTTGTTTGCATGCTTCTCAAGATGCTTCTGAGATGTGAACAAGGATGTCAGCAGCCTGGGATAACCTTACACTTCTCTTCTTTTCACATATATTGGTAACAATCCAATAGATTAGTTTCATAAGCAGTTTTTGCCAGACACGAGTGATTGTTTCAAACCGAGAATTAACATACATGTGAATCTGCTTGTCAGTGGAGACAGATACTTTATCTTCCTGTCCCAAAGAAGGCCATGAATTAAAGCTTTTCTCTTCAAGATGTGTTTCACTTGCTTGAATAAATTCTCTAACTTCCCCTAGCATGAATGATAGTAGATGGTACAATCATAATTAACATGACTTTATCCCATATTGGACAGGATACCAGGTGGTCCTGGCATACTAATTTTAGTTTTGTTTTCCAAGTTTATTTTGATGGATCTAACAGTCTAAATGTTGTTTGGCTTTTGGTTGCTGATAGAAACAACTGCTTTTGTTTCTAAAACCCTTCCATGTTAATTTTCCTCAAGGAAAGCTCACATGTAAATTGAAAAGAATATGCTGGATTACCCAACTTGATGGTACAAAGAATGAGTTAGTGTCATTCTGTTAAAAAAACTTACGCATACAATACTATGCATTTGAGTTTCACTTAGCCTTATGCTTTCATACACTGTCTTGACTTTGTTGATAGCTTACCTACAAAGTTAACTGTCTGAGACAATATAGTAATTTTCAAGGTGTATTTCCAAGCCTCTCAAAAGTTGTTCATGTTGTTTGAGTTCCTTCTAAGCCCAAGGTGGTTTTAATTACAACAACGCTATTTTTATAGCTGATTTATCTTCCAGGTCTTTTTGCTGAAGTTGGGTGAAGCCTTGTACTCTGGCTTAATGACATAGCACAAACAGCATGCCAATGCACTTGTCTTTAATTTGCATTTGACTCCGGGAACAGAACTGAACTGGTTGCAAAGCTGTCTTAGGATAGTACAGTGTGTTGCTGCCTTAAGGAGTTGGTCTGCATGTGGAGCTTTCTGGTTAGCAATGGTGTGAAGTGATGGCATTCACATCAAAGGAAAATGTGAGCTTTGCTCCTTTATAATGTGGCAGCAGTAGTTGCCAAGGCAAACAGTGAGACTCAAATACATGCTTGGTTAGGTCCTTAGTTGTGTGAATTAGTAAGGTGCTGATGTGTCTAATTGCTAACTGTTAAGTCAGTATTAACAACGTGAATTCATTTGTAGGGGTTAATTACACAGAACTCAAAGTTAACATTGCATAATGTACTTGCTTCAACTTTTATGTAAGAATTTGAACTGTGCACCCAGTTTCTAGATGTGATTTAACAATCTGCATTAAAAATTTATTACTTGGCTAATGCTTTGCTGCCTACCCTCCTCCTTGCCCTCGTGATGAGTTTGTCTGATATCATACTGAGTACTCCTAGTTTGTACTAAGGGCAACCTACCTACCAGGCTGCTCACTTCTTGCTTCCTACCTGCCCCCAGCGTGGGGTCATGTTAACTGTTTCAATTACTCTAAATGATTTCTCCCCCAAAATCTCCATCTCCAATCCATGTTGTGGATTGAAAGGTCTTCTCTTTAGTGACCCCATTCTGTCTTCTCAAGCTCACTTGCATGCTTTTCAGTCTCTGACAGCCTCCACTCCCTCTTCCTCTACTAGTGGAAAGGACTGGCTGTGATTCCTTAGCAGTCTTAAGAGGAGATAAACAGGAGATATACCAGTGCATGTGAAGTGGCACAAGACCTTGTGCAGCTGTATCTGCTTAAAGTTGTCCTGTCCCTTTTTGCTGTTCTGCTTCTTAAACTAATGAAAAGTGACTTTAAGCTATCTTTAGTTCTTTTTTTCAATTGCTATTTTAGGTGTTCCTAGGTCTGGTCCTAGGAGTCCTTTTAATGCACACCTACCTTCTTTTGCTAGGGCGTGGCTGCTGTGTAAGTTGACAACTCTTTGAGTTCTTCCGAGTCTGAATTCTCCTAGTTCCTGTTACTATGTTGGCCTTTGACTTCAGAGGATCCTTCTTACTCCTTTCTCATGCCTATTATATTTAGTTCTCGCTGTCCCTCAGGTTATCACAAATAAAAACTGAAATAGTTTTTCTGCAAATAACTGGCGAACTTAATCCTACAGTCCTTACAGAAGTGGTGATAGTAGTGTCTCTGGAGTGGCAGCAAAGTGCATGTGAAATTATCCTATTAAGTTTCTTTCTGCTAACTTCTCTCGTATCTGTTAGCTGTTTTAGGGGGTTGTTTTTCGCAAGCCATGCCTGTGATTAAGGTGCATCCTTAAAACTTCTTACCAGGAAGCTGCCTGAAAACATGAAAAGAATGCCTGGAGGTGTTTGGTCTGCTTCCTCTAAAGGACCTCTGCAACATTGTGTGGTGCAGCTTTACCCATCTGCTACAGTCCAGTCTCATAATGATTTCTATCTTCTATGTTGCCACTACTCTGTAACTGAACTTCCTCTTCTCTGGATTTAGGAATGAAGCAAAGCCACGTCTACAACAAAACATTCTTGCAATTTTTAAAATTGTAGTTCATGTTAAGAACTCCTGAACTGCTGAGATACATAGATGACCTTTAAAGGTTCCTTCCAACCCAAACTATTCTGTGATTCTATACTACTTTGAAAACTCAACAATTATTAGTCTATTGATCTGTGTGGCATCTGCCTAATAATGGTACTTGTTAGACAGTCTTATGGTATATGGTTTAGTGCCTGCAGTGGAGTCTTGATCTGACTCCAAATCCTAGATGGCAGTTAGTGACCATGACTTATTTGCACATAGCTTTTTCTTCCTGCCCTTTGGTAAAGTGTATCAAGACACTGGCTATTATCAGGACTTACTGTACAGTTGTCTTTAGGACCTGATCTTTTGAATTTGCCTTCTCATGTTTGGAAAGCTTTTCAGCACAGGCTGCTTCTTTCATGGTCCTTTGAATGGGAAGGTTTGAGTGTAGGGCACTAAAATACTCTCTCATGTACACTTGGCCTGTTTATATATGTGGATGGATGCATGGAGCTGGTTAGTAGTTTAAAAAAAATCTGAACATTGCTACAATGAAGTTACATCTTCTATGTGCTAGAAACTAGATTTATGAAGGTGAAGAACTGATATTACTGTGTCCCAGCCGCGGGGGGGGGAAGCAAGTTTGTGATAGCAATTCTGTTACACTGCATGCTCAGCTAATCTATTTCCAAAGTGTCTTGGGCAGTATTTTATTTGGGTTAGAAATACATGGATTCCTTCCAATGTTTGGAGTTGACTGGCCAAGATAAGTAATTTTTTCTCCTAAATAGTTGAGGGATCAATGATGTTTCTCTCTAGTACCTAAGTATATTTAGTGGGCATTTGGTTCAGCTTGTATGTATCTTTTGGGAAACAAAGCTTCTTTTCCCTTCTGTTCCCTAGGTAGGTATTGTCAGCAGCACTGGTACTGTGGCTGTGTACAAAACTCCTCTGTTGTAAGGTTGCACAGTGCATAAAAGCATATATTCGTGGTTCATTTGCATAGCAACATCTGCAAATGAATATGTAACTCAAGCAGTTCATCAGCTATCTACTTTCTGGTTGTGGGTCTTGCACTAATTTTTACAAGTAAACTTCACCATAGCAAAATAGCACACCACTGTTCAATAAACTTGCCTGTGTGTCTTTAACTAGATTATTGCCACAGTCTTGGTATGTTAGTGGAGTCATGGTATAAAAAGGCACTTAAAGGCAGATGAAGGTTGCTGTGTGTCTTCAGCCTTCAGTATGTGAAATGTTCCTTAGAAATCTGTATGCTTTGAAAGTCTCAAAATATGTTCAAAAGCCTGCATTGTTTTCTTAGGCCACCGAGACTTTGCATTTGCTTTCAAGGTCTTGTATTTGAGGCAGATGGATTTAGATACATTTTTTTGTACTGGCTGTTCTGTATGTCAATTAATGATGCTTACGTGCAAAGTAAGTCTTTAGTCTTTAAGACGAGTGATTATGCATCTATGTAGAGACTGGTAGTTTTGTTTAAACACAAGAAATTGTCTGATGCTCAGCTTGAATATATAAGGAATCTCATCCTTGCCTTCATGGGATGACTAAAGGTCAGTGTAACTTTAGGTGTTGTGATGTCTCTCAATTCAGAATGGAAAATACAGTTTTGTGGGTATCCCAGAAAAGCTTCCCTTTATATAAATACTAGGGTTCTTAAAACCTAGTCTCTTGTTCCTATGTTTAGCACATTTGTATTGGTATTTTAATACATTTCAGGTTTTGGTGTTGAAACAACTCTATATGGAAACTCTGTATTAAGTAAATATATTTATTTTCAAGATATCCTTATTAAGAAAGGTAACAGGATTCTTATGCAAACTTATTTCTTGGATTAAAAAAATACACCTTGTGAAACTGCTTAGTTCCTCTGTTTTTATTTTTTAATTCTATAATGCTTGGTGTCTTCAAAATAACATGGCTTCACCTGTGCTCATTATGCTTTCTCTTTTTGTCCCCTTTCTTTACAGCAGTTCTGTGGTGTTCTTGGTCACACATTTATGGAGTTTCTGAAGGGCAGTGGAGACTACTGCCAGGCACAGCACGACCTCTATGCAGACAAGTGAACTGTAGAAATTCATTACTACTCCACCAAGAAGCCCCCCTAAGAGTGGTTGACCAGGATAAGAAGTATTGAATTGAAATTGGCAGAGCATTTAACAACAGAATTCAGACCTGGATGGGGTAAACCTCAGTGCACTGCCTTTCTTTTGCCTCAGTATTACTGGATTGAAGAATTGCTGCTTCTTGTTAGGAGGTTCATTTCATTTCCCATTGTTCCCAACTTCATACTTCCAAGCACTGAGAATTTCACGTGGAGTATAGTGAAGTAGACTTCAGTTTCTCTACATCACTTCTATATTAGAATTTTTTTTGAATCCTTTCATAATCTTGTTGCATGTTTAACTAAATCAATATGGCCCGAATGAACCGCCCAGCTCCTGTGGAAATCACCTACAAGAACATGAGATTCCTAATCACACACAATCCAACCAATGCAACCTTAAACAAATTTATAGAGGTAAGGCCAGGACAGAATTCTTACTGATGTTTCTTTTTAATGCCTGAACAGCATGCTATATTAACAGTTCCCTTCTATACTAGTTGGTAACAGCTGTGGAAGCCATATGAAGAGATACTAAGACTGTTTGTATATTGACTTTTTTCAAATACTGATGCCATGCTTCAAAGCTCTAAGGACAAATCTATTCAGATATACTTTGGCCTTCACAAACACATACTTCTGAAAGTGAAGCAAAGAAATAATTATACTGTCTTGTACATTGTACATTAAGTACGTTGTTCAGGTCTGAAAACGGGAATTATCTGGTAGAGTTATGTGTAGAACAATACAAAGATCTGCTAGTGGTAGGAACTCAATTTAGATTAATCTAAATTGGTGTAACACTTCCTTGCATCTATTGCATAGTGAGTAAAAAGAGTAATTTGCTATACCTTGTGGATCAGAACCATAGGAACAAATAACAGGACTGCAATATGCTTTCCCTGCCTATCTCTCTTCAGTGATCCTGGTTCTAGTCTAGCTTAAGAGAATCCTCTGAGTGTCATAGTGTCTACCTGAGTGAAATTTGTGGTGGTAGGTTTGCTCTGCATCCAGAGTTGCTGAAGCTACTTTAAGTGTTTTGGTACTTGCTGAAATTGTTTACTGACTAAAGCTAGGTGACTTGGCATATATTGCTAGTATGTGAATTTATCATCTAAACCTTGCATCTAGCATGTTGGAGCTAGGTTCCTCCAAAGATATCTCCTGATAAGGTCTGAGTTTGTAATGCAGTCCCTCATTAGCAAGATTTTAGGTATATTGCACCTCTGGTTTGCATTGTGTGGTGGGATCATTTACAAGAACATAGTGAGATAACATTTGCTTGCCTTCTTACTCTCACAACTAGATAAAGTATGCTTAGGCTATGCTTAAATCATCAGTATGACAGTTACAGTGTGAATGATGGGTTGTTGCAGAGAGAATGAAGAGTGATTGCTTTTTTTTCTTAATGAGGGTAATAGCAAGATGGTAAGTTAAATTTTGTTATTCTCTAGTTATGATGACTCAGGAACTGTTATCATTTATTGTCCTGTGCTCATAATTCTTAACAATAAGATATCTTGCAAACCTGTTGTGTTAATCAGAGGGAGAGAAGGGGAAGGTCTGAACCTCACCCAGAATGCTTTTAGTGAAGTATGTGGCTTTGTAAACCAGGAATTTTCCTGTTCCTTTAAAAGGAATGATATTTTGGAGGTTGACTACTTATTTCATCAATATTTATCTGGATCTGATCTTAAAAGAAAGAAAGCCTGATCCAACATAACAAAACTTAAGATTAAGTTTGCAGAAGAGCTTAAAGGTGTCTGGCATTAGCACACAGGCTTTCAGTTATTTCAGCTTCGTGTTCTTCACAGTGTGGCAAGCATTTGCATGAGTTTACTTACTGAAAATTTTGGATTGAGTTAATTAGCTAACCTATTGAGAAAGTTAAATAGTAAGTGAAGTCAGTTTACTCTTAAAGCAGCTGTTTTCTTCAATTCCTAGGAACTTAAGAAATATGGTGTTACCACAGTGGTAAGAGTGTGTGAAGCTACTTACGACACTGCTCCGGTGGAAAAAGAAGGCATTCAGGTTTTGGTAAGTAGTGTAGAAGCAGAGTTTAAAACCCTTGCCCCCCACCCCCCAATAAAAAGTTCTTTTGATGCCATCTTATTAGCTCCAAGTGTATTCCAATAGCTGATGGAGGCAAAAACTGTACAGACATCCTCTCTTGTCAGGAAAAAAAGTCTTGTTTTGAGCAAAATCATTTGCTTACTGAAAACTGACTGAAAGGAATATATTCCTAATATTGCTATAGTTATACTATTAGAAAAACATAAGCTTGGGTGGTTCCATTAGCTGTCAGCTCTTTTTTCCATTGTGTCCCCTCCTTTTTTGTTGAGCTTGTTTGCTCAGCATACAAGCATAAAGAGTTCTATCTTTACTTATGTATGTCATGCTGTATTCTAGGATTGGCCCTTTGATGACGGTGCTCCACCATCCAACCAGATTGTTGATGATTGGCTAAACCTCCTTAAAGTTAAATTTCGTGAAGAGCCCGGTTGTTGTATTGCTGTACACTGTGTTGCTGGTCTTGGGAGGTGGGTAAAGTTTTAAAGATCTGTTGAATTGCCATCCCTGATCAGACTTCTTAAGATCTAGTACAAAAGTTTATTTTGAAGCAAATGTAAAATATTCCCATACCGAGTATTGGAATGACCTTATGCTTAACAGTAGTTCAGATGGCAGGAAACTCTTGTAAGTATAGGACTTAAAGGCCTTCTAGTCAACAGGTGATGCTATTATCACAACTTCCACACAAAAACTACTGAATGAAGTAAACAAGTAGATTCTTGTACCAAACTTATTGATGCATGTCTCTGATATTTTTTGTCTTGGGTTGTCTTTTTTTAATGGATTTAGTTTTTAGTGGCTCACATGTAAGTTTCCTCTTCATCCCCATTTCAGCAGCATTGCCAGAGTCCTTGTACCAAGGGTGTTATAACCATGAGCCACGAACAGGTGGAATGTTCTGGCACATCAAGACCAACTTTCATTATTTGAGGGATAGAAAGTGTTCTCCGAAGTCCCAAAGCTCTGTTTCTGTCTCATTTCTGACACTGAGCCTCAAAATTTTTATGTATAATGCTAAATATTCTCCTCTTAGCCCTGTTGCCTCTATGTGCTGCCACTATCTTAAGTGCAATTTCAACAGTTCTGAGAACATAATCGTTTTGCTGCTATTGTTCCAGACTGCCTGGGAACTAGATCTGTTGAAAAACCAGTTGCCATGGATTTCAGTATGTCCAGTATAAAATGGAGGTTTCTGGTTTTGTTGTCCATAAGCCTGGCTTATCCATTGTTTGCATTATGGCTTCACACTTAACAAAGTTGACTATGGTGATGAATGCTACTGAAACAAGTCCTCTTCATCTGCTTACGATGATATCTGTTGTTTTTTCCTCAAAACTGAGGAGTTAAGTTGAAAAGATGACCCTAGCTTTTTATTGTGTATGCTTTTTTAAATCCCTGAACATGCAAAACCACTTATGCTTGCTACTAGATGCAAAAGTCTGTTGCTACTGTGTGGCATAGGGTTTTATCTCGATTTTTTTTCTTGAGCCATAGATTGCTAATGTGTTTGATTTTGATTTGCGTCAAGCTTTCTTAACTGAAAACTGTATTATGTTAGATGAAGAATACTATGGCAAGCAAGGAAATCCTTGGGGGTGTACAGCAGCTTGTGGATTGCATCTGTTCCTCAAACTTGTGACACTAGTTCTAGGAATTGTCAGTTCTTATTGAACCTGACCCTTCTTCTGATTTCTGCCTTGGGGTCCTGACTGCTTCTAAGGATGCTTGTTTGTGGGAATAGAAACCCATATGCAACTCTTCCCCAGAATCAATTGGCTTTGAAACAAGTGGGTAAAGATTACTTGCATTTTATTCCTGCTGTTCTCCTATACCTAAAGTCAGATGAACAAAGCTAAGGAAATTAACAAACCAGAGTTTAATTTAAACCCCTTTCTTAATGAGGATGGGTAGCTCAAAACCAGATGGTATAATGGCTCAGTTAATGTAGAAATGCCTTCTGCCAGTCTTTTTTGCTTCCTCGGGGAAGAAACATCAGATACACAGAAGGACAGAGGAGAGAACTGGGGAAAGTAAACTTTTTTCTAAGTACCCACTGGCAAACGCTAAACTGAATATATTTCTATTTTTACCAGAGCTCCGGTCTTAGTTGCTCTGGCACTGATAGAATGTGGAATGAAATATGAAGATGCAGTGCAGTTCATAAGACAGTAAGTATGAAGCTAACATCTAACTGTTTCCAAGATTTAATGTGTTGATATATCCTTGGGCACTAAAGGAAATTCTGAATGCAGTTCTTGTCTTGTACTCTTTTTTTTTTTTTTTTGTAAGATACTTAGTATATCAGTCTAAAATGCTATGTACCCCTTTGAGAATGTGGTCCAATGAGGTATTTGTGAAAGGAAGCTACCACCCTCTTTCCTGGCACTTAAACTTTAATTATCCTTATTTTGGTTACAGTCTTGACTTAATGGTGGTTTTTTTTTAGTGACCTAAAAATATTTTTCTCTAGTTGGTGATATTATTTCACTGGGCAGTAGATTAATGTTCTGTTTAAAATATTTTTTTCCTCCATCTAGGAAGCGGCGTGGAGCTTTCAACAGCAAGCAGCTTCTGTACTTGGAGAAGTACCGCCCTAAGATGCGTCTGCGCTTTAAAGACTCCAATGGTCACCGAAATAATTGTTGTATTCAGTAAAGCTCAACAGCCTATAGTACTTCTTTGGGAATAAAGGATGGAAACTAGAATTAAGCAGACTGCATGCCAAAGACATCAGTCTGATATTTTTTTAGTAGCAAAGGAAGCTTCCTTATGAGTATTTAATAGGCTAAAAGCTTAGTAGAAATGCAACTTCTATGTTTAGATAAATATCCATCTGTTTGGAGACCCAGTAAATGTTTTTGCTGTACCCTTTCTGAACTGTCTCCTTGTTCATTAATTACCAGTTCAAATATCCTTTAATCATGCCATTGAGTCTTACCCACCTAGTTTCAACTACTAAAAATTGGGGTACTAAAATAAATCAATCTGTAGAGAGATTAGGTGCCAAAATACCCAGCATACCGGCTACATGTCTTTCCTTATAAATGAGCATAGCTCTGATGATGTGAGAACTACCAGCTTATCTGGACCTTACTCTCTTTTTTTCTACAGTCATTTCAATATTGAAGAATATGGCCTCTAAGGTAGTCTTGCCTGCTCACTGTATGTTTTGTCTCCCACAGTCGCACTAGAATTATCAGGATTTGCACAGTCTGTCTTTTTAATACTATGAATTACAGCAACTTTTTACCCCAGTGTCTGTACTTTTCTGTTATCTGAACCTCTCCATTTTACAAATCATTACTCTCTGGTTACTCATGTAGAAAATCTTTTAAATTGTACAGAAGCACACAAGTCTTTAATGTCTCCAGACAAAAAGCCTTACAGTAAAATTAACGTTGGCACTTCGTGTGCAACTTAGCAGAGGGCCTGAAAAGGTTGGGAGGGGCTATTTAATATTTCTAGTAAAATGTTGCCTTTGTCTTGTGCAGGAAGTATAGAATATGCCCTTTACTTCAGTAAATATTTTTTTAAAACGTAGAATGCTTTGTTATTGTAGCTAAAAATTCTTAATCAGAAAATTTCTGAAAAAATCTTGTAGTTTCTTTTACTGTACCTGAAAGTTGTTTACCAACTATTGCTTTGTTGAAAGTGTGATATTTTTTCTTTTGGTTTTCCTCTTTGAGTTTCTGCTATGACTTGGGCAGACCTCTGTAATATTTTGTATGCCTTTCAAGCTGCGTAACTTAATATTTGGATACTTGATAATTTGTTTTATTATGTAATTGATAAAATGGTGATGTGTATTAATGTTAGTTCAACCATATATTTATACTGTCTTGGGAATGTGTGGTTATAGTTCTGTGGGAGAAATAATTTTGCCAGTGTTCACCAGCTTGTAAAATCTAGTGCGAGAGCTTAAACATCTAAATAAATACTGAAATGCACTTACAAAGTTTGCTGAAATGGTCATGACTTTCACTTATTTTTGTGTACTTTGTCAGCAGTCTTGAGGTGCCTAAATTCAGAATCTATCCAGGCATCTGTTTTCTTTTTTTAACTCTGGGCCTGAATGTCCCCTTTGCTGTAATGTTTGCTGTTTGTTTTACTCATAAATAAATGTGGACAAAAATTAATAGTAGAAAGTACGGTGTTCTTTATGTAGCTTACTTGGCACTTCCCCAGTACTAAAATAGGTTACTTGCTTAGTGTTCTTGAAACTGTCTTTGCAGTAAATGCAGAAGAGTATACTCATCTGTAAAACTTTGAGAACACTTGTTTCAGTAGCATTAGAATTTAATTACAAAATAGTATGATAGAATGAATGCTTCATTGTCAAGACTGAAGCTATATCCAAACAGAAGATATCCCAAAAATTATGTGAGCTAAGACCTGTGTGTGTTTGAGTTTCCAGAGTGGTGGCCAAACTTCATGATGAGAACTGGAGTATGCTCTTAGTAGCCAGCTAAGGTGCTGTTTTTACTGGTGATCATAAGCTCAGGCCCATGTGTGCATAAAATTAACCTATGGTTAAACACATTTTGTTTTTCTAAACAGTGAGGTGGGATGCTATGTATGACATCAGAAGTCTCATTGAAGCTTAAGGATTGGTTTCAGAGAGGTTTAACATCTTTATTGATGATTTAGACAAAGGGATCGAGTGCACCCTCAGTAAGTTTGCAGATTACACCAAGTTGGGTTGGAGTGTTGATCTGCTCGAGGGTAGGGAGGCTCTGCAGAGAGACCTGGACAGGCTGGAGCGATGGGCTAAGGCCAACTGTATGAGGTTCAATAAGGCCAAATGCCAGGTGCTGCACTTGGGCCACAACAACCCCCAGCAGTGCTACAAGCTTGGGGAGGAGTGGCTGGAGAGCTGCCAGTCAGAGAGGGACCTGGGGGTGTTGATTGACAGCCGGCTGAACATGAGCCAGCAGTGTGCCCAGGTGGCCAAGAAGGCCAATGGCATCCTGGCTTGTATCAGAAATAGTGTGACCAGCAGGGACAGGGAAGTGATCTTACCCCTGTACTCGGCACTGGTGAGGCCACACCTCGATTACTGTGTTCAGTTTTGGGCCCCTCACTCCAAAAAGGACATTGAATTACTCGAGCGTGTCCAGAGAAGGGCAACGAAGCTGGTGAAGGGTCTGGAGCACATGTCGTACGAGGAACGGCTGAGGGAACTGGGGTTGTTTAGTCTGGAGAAGAGGAGGCTGAGGGGAGACCTCATCGCCCTCTACAACTACCTGAAAGGAGGTGGCATAGAGCTGGGGATGAGTCTCTTTAACTAAGTAGTAAGCGATAGGACAAGATGTAATGGCCTCAAGTTGCACCAGGGAAGGTTTAGACTAGATATTAGGAAGCATTTCTTTACAGAACAGGTTGTTAGGTGTTGGAATGGGCTGCCCAGGGCAGTGGTGGAGTCCCCATCCCTGGAGGTGTTTGAGAGTCGGGTTGACATGGCACTCAGGGATATGGTATAGTTGGGAACTGTCAATGTTAGGTTAATGGTTGGACTGGATGATCTTCAAGGTCTTTTCCAACCTAGATGGTTCTGCGATTCTGAGGTATAGTCTCATAAAGAGCACTTTGAAATTCTGTATGATTTAAAAATGCCTGAAACAATATAGTTTAGCTTAGTCTGTACAGTAGTAAAATAAATTTAACTAGTTCAGCTTTCCTTTGGAAGTTAAACTTGGTTTAAATGGTATTTTGGTTAGAGGAATACATCTTCATTTGGCTTCATTCTTTTGGAATGACATCCATTCATCAATGTTTCTAATATCAAGATGGACTAGACTTTAGGAACAAGTACAAAGACAAAACCTACAAAAATTCTGTAACTTGGCAGTACAGCAGGCTGATGTAAATACTGATTTAACACAAATGAGTACCCAAATAGAGTTAAAAATATTAAGTTGGTCACTCTTCTGTAAAACAACTACCAATAAAGCCTGTGAATTTTTTACTTATTTAAAATTATTAGTGCAATTTCTGTACATCAGATTTTGCTGTGTCTCCACAGGATTTACATGGGTAAGGAGGGCTGTTTTTAGGTTAAGAGCTCTGACTTGTTGGTGATGGGGCTTGGTCCTTTGAACTCTTTAAACTTGAGACTGGGCTTGACTTTAGTTGATTTTAGTAAATGGAGACTTCTGAAGAAGAAAAACTTGCATAATGGGTGTGTGACTGTTTAAAGCAAAGATCAAGACAACTTCTGAACAGTTTCCACATTCAGTCATGATCTGCTAAGGAACAGGAAATGTCTTTTCTTTTGTCTAACAACTTCGGTAGGTTTTAGGGACTAAAATGTTGACCATACTTGTGAAGATAAGAAAGCAGATAGAAGTACATAAAGCAAGTTAAAGTTCTATGTAATTTATATGAACTTACAAATAAAAGGGAAGAAAAGCTTAAATAGAATTACTATATCTTCACTTAAGACTAAAGCCTGGCATGGAAGACAGGCTCTACTGTTACATCTAATTTTAGATGCTTAGAATGACTATGTAACTGTTCTGTCCTTTCTTCAAGAGTTATGTTGTGGCAGTACTTAATTACATGGTAGCACATTCTTGTCATCTACTAGACTTATGTTTTGTGCTGTTGACCTAATGGCTTGGGTAAGTATGGTTTGAAAATGGTGGTAATATTTATAGGATTTCTTAGCATATAGCAGAAGTTAAATATTTATGGAAATAGGGGGAGAGGGAGACCGTGATTCTGCAATTGTTGCAGCACAAACCTGATAGGTTCTCTTGTTCGGTCATGTAATTCCTAAATAATGCTGAGGAAGGGTAGTCAAGATCTTCTGTTACTGGATATCTAAAATCAGGTATAAAGTTAAATGTGACTCTCTTGAATCTGATTCTCAGAAGTGCTGAGCAGTCAGTTTCAGCTGAAGTCTGTAAATACTGTACTTAAATATATTTGAAATTATGTAGTACTACAAAGTTCTGAACAGTCCTGAAGCATTTCAGACTGAGTACTCGAAACTAGTTAATACTTCTGATTGTTAATCATCCTGGTCTTCAGTTCTCTGTGCATAAAATTCCATTCATTCCAGTCCTCACATAAGGAGAGCAATTGTGGAGATAAGCAGTAATTTCTGAAGTAATCGTCAGACCCATCTGTATTATTACAGAAGAAACAGTAGGAAAATATGTAATTCTGTATTGAGTACAAATTTTAGGTTAGACTTAACATCTCTGGCCATAAGAAAAGTAATAAAGCACTGCTCGTTCATGTGAGTATCGTTCATCCTTAAGAGAGACAGGGGAGAAAATCTTGTGTAATTAGGTATTTGTATTTGAGAGGGCCAGACTTAAGGTTTTGTAGATGATCTTCCTAGTATAATTTTTAAGCTTCCAAGTGCAGCATTATTAACACTTTTTTAAATATGCAACATAAATAGTTACTGAGAGGTAGTATTCAAAACAATATTTTAGATTTGTCAGGATTTTACTGCATCATTAAGCAAGTGTCTTCTGTATGGGGGAGGTTGTCAAACTGGAGATTGTAGTAATCTATTTGGAACAACATTATCTTTTTGTATGTATTTGTGTAATCCCACTGTAGTAAAAAGAATAGTTACACTTGCAAGTTGAATTCAAATCTTAAAATCAGGCTGAAATTTTGTGGGTTTTTTTAATAGCTGGGAGGAACTCATCTAAACAAATACAAACTTTTACATAGTGAGTAGAGGCTTCCCTTACACTCAGTGAAAGGGATTTTGCACTTTGCAGGCAACTAATCATATGCTAGGAGAGATACCTAAAATAGGTTAGATGAAGAGCTCTCTGAAGGTGAGAGCATAGTCTGTAAAGGGAGCATGGGACAGTAAATTCACTTTGCAGTGTTGGTATCCACAAGTAGATTAAATAAATCTCATCTAACTTGTCTAAATGAAATAGTTCAAAGGATCAGGTAAAGTACTGCGTATTTCAACATACTATGCTCTTAGTGTGTAATATATATTGACAATTATAACCTGATTTGATTTTTATTGGTAAAAATTTATGCTATAGGTAACCACAGCAAGCCTTATTAGGCATTATTTTCCTCCTGATCATCTGCATGAATGCTGTTAATTTTGATAGATACTGTTCTAATGGGTTCTGTCCTCAATGCATTGATAATTAATTATCTCAATAACAACACAAGTTACTTATCGGTGGAAAACATCTTTGTGAGGTAATAGTGGTTAAATAGTGGTCTGACAAGAAACGATAAGGACAGTGCCAGAAGATCAAGTTTCCTGCTTCAATTTCTGATTCAAATGGGAACTCTTTCAAAGTGTAGCTGAAGAAAACCAGATACCACAGTGTTTAGCTACATGGGAATGCTCAACACAGAAAAACTCAAATAGCGGAAGACATTCAGTCTCAATGCTACATGTAACCTGTATCAGTGTTACAAAATCTAAATTAAGTATATGGAAAGGGTATTTTCTTGTGGACTGGAGTCTTAATTCCACTTTATTGGTAGAGTAACAGCACTAGCAGATCTTTATCCTTCATATAAATTTGCACATGACAATGTCAGCAAATTTCACAGATGCTTGTTCTGAAGAAGACGGAACTTGAATTACATTTGCGCTTTGGAGGAGAAATAATTGAAGACAATAAACTCTTCTTCTGAATCCATAGGACCATAATTATGATACTGATCTGAACAGGACAGTGCTGCTTCAGCATTGTCACACAATTCATTGGCTTGTACTAATAGGAAGCTACACATTCCTTAGTTTGCCTTCTTCAATTCCCCAAATCTGTGCATCATAAGGTAGGGCATGGAAACCCTGAACTTACCTTTACCATTTCAATTCAACTCTACAACTTTCAATTCATCCTAATAAAAGCACATAAAGACAATGGGGGCATAGCAGATCTGCAAAACCGTGAAGGGGTTCCCTTGTACTGCAAGTACAATCATCCCTTTAAGCTTGATACACAAGGTTTTCTACAGTAACACGCCCCTGTCCCAGGGATGGGTGTCCTGGTTTAACCAGGATAGGGTTAAGTTTCCCCAGCAGTGGGGGGGAGCTCTAGCCGGGTTATTCAGATACCATGCGGACGGGACGTCACATCCTGGCAGGTCACATTTCCTGGCGTGGGAGCGCGGTGCACGCGTGGTTTTGTACATCTGCTGCTCTCACTGCTGTATTTGGTAGCTATTTTGCTCTGTTCATTGCTATCACTATTACTGTTATTGTTATTGTTGTTGCTTGTTGTGTTGCTATTGCCCTGTTGTATTAAACCTTTCCTTATTTCAGTCTTGGGGCTTTGTATTTCACTCCCTTTGTGGGGGAGGGGCAGCGGCCACATGGTCTCAGACCCCAGCAGGGGCTAAACCATTACAATGGGCTACCCTGCTCTTCTCTCCACCATTTGGTATGGCAAGATTCTTGCTTCTCCCTTTCTTCTAACAGGGAGTTCCTTGTAGGATGTGATGGAGGATGGGTACCTGGCAGGAGCTACATAGCCCTGATGCTCTCAGGTGCTGCCTCAGGTGCTGCCTCAGGTTTCCTCACATGGAATGATCTCTGCAGCATGTCTTTATCCAGTCAGGATTAATTTGTCTAATGGGTAGACTTTTTTCCTAGGCAGACACTTGGTAGCTGTTTCCCAGTTTAATCAGTTGGACAATTTTATAACATCCAATCACTTTGTGTTGTTAAGGAGGCTATCCTCCTGATGGAGAGCATGCAAACTTCTCCACATTTGTGTTTAATCACAAACCTGGTAACCTTTTTTGCTTCTCCCATTCTCAGGCTTCATTTCGATATCTGATCTCAGTTAGCTCTTTGCTGCATAAGGCTTGTTTTGTACTGTGAGAGTCTTGACCTCCCAAGTTCTTGACTTCCTTATTTTGTTCCTATTTTCCCTGTCCAGAAATTCTTGGTCATTTCTATTTCACTTGTCTACTTGTCCTCAAAATTCCCTTCTGGACTTCCTTAATTAGTACCTAGTTTTCTTCACTACTCTTCAATGGCACTTGGTGTTTGCGTTCCTGTCTCAATCGTCTTTCAGCACCATCAAGTATTTCTGCTACTTTAAACTTGGGTCTCAGCAAGGTCTATTAAACAGCAAGCCCTTCCCCCTTGGAAGTGTAAAGGGAGAAAATTGGGAGGTTCCAAGCCAAGTCCAGGAAGGGAATTAGAGAGAACTATCATATATTCTTGGGCAGTAGGATGTTTTTGAAGGAAATCCCCTAACTGTCCCATTTAGAGACACAATTTAGATTGGACAAAACATTAGGAGGTGATCTAGTCCAACCCCACGCTCAAAGCAGGGCTAACCTCACAATTAGATAAGGTTATTCAGGAGCCTGTCTAGTCAACTTTTGAATATCTCTAAGGATGGAGATAACTCAGGGTCTTCCAGACTTCTGTTCTAGGGTTTGGCTGCCCTCCTAGTGAATATTCTTCCCTTGGTAGCTAGTCAGACTTTTCCTGGATGCAATTTGCCTGTTTCTCCCATTTTTTCACTATGACTTCCAAGAGCGTCTGTCTCTTCCTCTCTACATACTCCTGCTAGGTAGCTGAGACACCAGTAAAATTCCCTCCTCAGCCTCATCTTAAAGGTGAAGAAACACAGATGTCTCAGTATGCCATATGCTCCAAGCCTTTAATCATCTTGGTGACCCTCCACCAGGGTTCTATCCAATTTGTCAATATTTTTCTTGTACTGGGGAGCTTAAAACTGGACACAGTGCTCCAGATGTGGTCTATAATCACTTCCCTTGACCCGCTGCCTACTCTCTTTCTGATGCAATCTTTCTATTCGATTTGCCCACCATGTCCTTTCTGCAGAGCTGCTTTCTTGCCAGTTGACCCCCAGCCTGTACCAGTGCATGGCTTATTACATACCACAGAATCACAGAATCACCTAGGTTGGAAAAGACCTTGAAGATCATCCAGTCCAACCATTAACCTAACATTGACAGTTCCCAACTACACCATATCCCTAAGCGCTATGTCAACCCAACTCTTAAAACACCTCCAGGGATGGGGACTCCACCACTGCCCTGGGCAGCCCATTTCAATGCCTAACAACCCGTTCTGTAAAGAAATACTTCCTAATATCTAGTCTAAACCTTCCCTGGCATAACTTGAGGCCATTACTTCTTGTCCTATTGCTTGTTACTTCATTAAAGAGACTCATACCCAGTTCTCTGCAACCTCCTTTCAGGTAGTTGTAGAGGGCGATGAGGTCTCCCCTCAGCCTCCTCTTCTCCAGACTAAACAACCCCAGTTCCCTCAGCCGCTCCTCATACGACATGTGCTCCAGACCCTTCACCAGCTTCGTTGCCCTTCTCTGGACACGCTCGAGTAATTCAATGTCCTTTTTGTAGTGAGGGGCCCAAAACTGAACACAGTAATCGAGGTGTGGCCTCACCAGTGCCGAGTACAGGGGCAGGATCACTTCCCTGTCCCTGCTGGCCATGCTATTTCTGATGCAAGCCAGGATGCCATTGGCCTTCTTGGCCACCTGGGCACACTGCTGGCTCATGTTCAGCCAGCTGTCAATCAACACCCCAGGTCCCTCTCTGACTGGCAGCTCTCCAGCCACTCCTCCCCAGGCCTGTAGCACTGCTGGGGGTTGTTGTGGCCCAAGTGCAGCACCTGGCATTTGGCCTCATTGAAACTCATACAGTTGGCCTTAGCCCATCGCTCCAGCCTGTCCAGGTCTCTCTGCAGAGCCTCCCTACCCTCGAGCAGATCAACACTCCCACCCAACTTGGTGTCATCTGCAAACTTACTGAGAGTGCACTTGATCCCCTCGTCCAGATCATCAATAAAGATGTTAAATAGGAGTGGCCCCAAAACCGAGCCCTGGGGGACACCACTCGTGACCAGCCGCCAACTGGATTTAACTCTGTTCAGCACAACTATTTGGGCCCGGCGATCCAGCAAGTTTTTTACCCAGCGCAGCGTGTGCCCATCCAAGCCATGAGCAGCCAGTTTTGCCAGGAGAATGCTGTGGGAAACGGTGTCAAAGGCCTTACTAAACTCAAGGTAAACAATATCCACAGCCTTTCCCTCATCCAATAAGCAGGTCGCCCTGTCGTAGAAGGAGATCAGGTTTGTCAAGCAGGACCTGCCTTTCATAAACCCATGCTGACTGGGCCTGATCATCTGGTTGTCCCACATGTGTGGTGTGATGGTACTCAGGATGAGCTGCTCCATCAGCTTCCCGGGCATCGAAGTCAAGCTGACAGACCTGTAATTTCCTGGGTCATCCTTCCAACCCTTCTTATAGATGGGCGTCACATTGGCCAATTTCCAATCCATCTGGACCTCCCCAGTCAGTCAGGACTGCTGGTAAATGATGGAAAGTGGCTCGGTGAGCACCCCAGCCAGCTCCTTCAGCACCCTCAGGTGTATCCCATCCGGTCCCATAGACTTGTGTATGTCTATGTGAGGCAGTAGGTCACTGACTATCTCCTCCTGGGTTGCTGGGGGGTCGTTCTCCCAGTCTCTGTCTTCTGGCTGAGGAGGCTGGATTCCCTCAAGACAACTAGTCTTGTTATTAAAGACTGAGGCAAAGAAAGCATTAAGCACCTCATCCTTTTCCTCATCACTTGTTACCATGTTTCCTCCTGCATCTAGCAGGGGATGGAGGCTCTCTCTGGTCTTTCTTTTGCTACTGACGTACTTACAGAAACATTTCTTGTTGTCCTTGATTGCTGAAGCCAGATTAATTTCCAGCTGGGCTTTAGACCTCCTGATTTCCGCCCTGCATAGCCTCACAGCATCTTTGTAATCACTGTGAGTGGCTAGCCCCTTCTGCCAAAAGCTGTAAACTCTCCTCTTCTCCCTGAGTTGCAGCCAAAGCTCCCTGTTTAGCCAGGGTGTCTTCTCTGGCGCCAGCTTCTCTTACAGCATACCAGATGCAGGATAAATGACATCTGTTGCTCTCCCTTCATCCACTGAACCAATCATTTCACCATATGCTATCAGACTGGTCAGACATAGCTTGGCCTTGGTAAACCTGAGTTTGCTTGTACACAATCCCTTCTTTTTCATTTGCTCCACAACCTTCCTGGGAAAGGAAGTGTGGCTCTTGGGTCTGTATTTCCCTGGATCCTCTTTCTTGTCTGTCTTGAAGGTATGCATGAAGTTTTCCTTCCTCCAGTCATCAGAAACCTCCCCAATCACCATGACCTTTTAAAGATGAGAGCAGTCTCACAACAACTTCAGCTAGCCTCAACAGTACCCTTGTATGCATCCCATCTGGTCCATTTAGCTTAAATTATCCTAAACTACATCTTTCTCTACTGTGCCTCTGTGTTGAATAAGAAGACAAGGCTACAAAGTTTATGGCAATAATCTAGAATGAGAATATTTCGCATGGAAGCAATTTTAAAGAGCTTCATATTTTCTAGTTGGAAAAACTGGAAAATGTCTAAGTCCAGATTTGGAAAGAACTGACTCTTTACATTTCAAGTTCAGAGGCAAGAGGTGCTGCTCTCTTCTCCCTGGTGGTTCAAAGCTGTGCCAGGGGAGTTTTAGACTGGACATTAGGAAGCATTTCTTTATGGAGAGGGTGGTCAAACACTGGAAGAGTCTTTCTAGAGAGCTGGTCGATGCCTGAAGCCTGTCAGTGTGTAAGAGACATTTGGACAGTGCCTGTAATTACACGCTTTAGCTTTTGGTTAGTCCTGAATTGGTCAGGCAGTTGGACTAGATGATCACTGCATATCTCTTCCAGCTGAAATTATTCTATTCTATTCTATTCTATTCTATTCTATTCTATTCTATTCTATTCTATTCTATTCTATTCTATTCTATTCTATTCTATTCTATTCTATTCTATTCTATTCTGTTCTATTCTATTCTTTTCTATTTCTATTTCTATTTCTATTCTACTCATGTACTGTGCCAAAGTCAGAGGCAGGGACCCAGAGGCATAGTTTTTTGCATTTATTGTAGCTAAGGCTGGGATTGAACCATGCAACTGCAGCTGTCACCCTACATACCCAACCCCTCTCCCTGAGGAGCGTTGGGAACAGAGGCCTGACTATGTTGGCAGGATGCCAAGGCTAGGAATTACTGCAGAACGAAGTGGTGCACAGCCAGCATCCCTGTGAGCACTCCACATCACATAATGTTTGTGATGCACAGCTATGGAGGTTCCCACTCATTCAGACTGCAAACATAGTACTGTATAGCTGGAGGTTAGCAAGTTCAGTATCTATACTTAAGAATGGGGAGAAAATGAGTAGGGCAGCTTTGGGCCTGTGATAATAACAAATTCTGAGGGGAAAAAAAACAGGTGGAATAAAATGCAGAATGGATTTTCCAGAGGTTATTATGCCACACTAGGAATTATTAGTTAAACTGGAGAAAGAGATTTAGCAGAACACCTTTAAGGTAGAAAAAGCAGGAGACAATAACAGATAATAATGGAAGGCTGGAGAGAGAGTGAGTGGCATCTCTCAACAATTAATTTGGGAACCGCACTTTTGTGTATGTGTACATATGATTATAATAAATAATATATAATCATACATAAAACTACATATATACATAGATACAATTATTTAATTGCATTTTCATAAAACCTAGAATATCATCAAGAATTGTGTTGAGTGAGGAAGATCAGAATGGCATGCGCAGTCCGTGTTACAGTTGTCCAAAACGGGTGGATTCAAACTAAAGCATGTGTGCTTAATGAGATTTCTTCTCCAACAGCCTGGAGAGCTTTTAGCAATATCAAATTCAAACTTTGAATCTTTTAAGGTCTTTCATTTGATTTTTGCTTTCCAGAGTGATGTGTCATACATACTTCATTCATAAACTAATTTATTTTATTGTATTTTTCCTTAGTCTTTATTTATATTTTTCTTTATTTAGAAACATGTGATTAAGAAACAATTTGCTTATTTCTGTACAGCGGTCACCTTAAGGTCTCTTGGTTCTGTGCTCTGATATTCAACCGAACAGCTTCACAATCCCGCAATCCCGGCAAAAAGGCATGCTGCCAGTCTCTACTACTAGCACCATGCCCGCGCCCCTGCTACTTGATGCCTTATCACACTTGCTGGCAGGAGGAACACTTAAGACAACTGGTTACTGAGCAGGCATAGAGCATAGAGATGAATGGAGAACACGTGTGCAAAGGAAATACAATGCTCAACCTTACTGGAAAAGCAGAAAGGAGATCTCACAAGTCAGAAATCAGCCTTACAGAAAACTTTTACAGATTTTTAATGCAAGATATATCATGTACACACCACAATGTATACAAATAAAGCTATAGGAATATATATATAAAATTACATGAATAAAATTTTCTTAATAACCGATGCTCTCTCAGATCTCTCCTTACAAATATACAGAAAAAAAAGGCCTGATAAAATATCAAATGAGCATTTATTCAAAATAAAATTATTTTTTACTATCATTTACCACCATATGATTGTCTCCACAGAACATAAAAATTAAGGTAAATGGTACTGGAGTAAAATCTCGGGTATTCAGAGGATTAGTAACTCTAGCAGTAGTTCCATAGGCAACTGCCGAAACTAGTTTGCGAGAGAAGTCTCAAAGGCCTGTTTTGTGCTAGCTATCGTAGTTTGTTTTCCTCTAGACCTCCAAAACTTCATTCAAGGATTCTTTTTTTTCCCTGGTTTACCCAAAGTTCTGCAAATAATTGCAACTCTGTCTTGCATTCTGGGATAAAATGTCTCTTTTCAGTCTTGAATCTGTGTATTCCATTGGATAATTCTTAATAAATAGCTTGTAGCTTCTGTAGATTTCATCTCTCTACTAAAATCTACCCTTGGTATACAATCAATGGCTAAACATCCTTTGTCTTCAGAACCTCGCCTTTTTCACCAAGCTGTATTGTTAATTTTAAAAGTCACAGTCCCTTTCACCTGTGGAACTGAATGGTTTTGTGCTGTTTTCTAGAGTATTGTTTGATTCAACAACTGACAGTTGCTAACAAGTCTTTGTGTGGGGAAAGAGAATTATCTTAAATATGGTGGAAAGTGGGTAAAGTGGAACATGTTACAGTTCCTGTACTAACTAAAGCAAGGAAAGGTGGGCAATGAAAGGAAAAATAGTGTCAAAATCAGATATTCTTAAGAAGATGTGCATTTTCACTTTGGGACTAGAAAATTCTAGATTATTGGCTGTTAATTGTTCTGCATTTGAAAAAGTCAAAGAATTCTTATTACAACAAGGAACAGAGAAGATATGAAGAACCAACAGTTTTAAATTTTGCTAAGGATACTAGTTCACAATAATTTACATCCAATAGGCTTCAAATCAGCTAACTATGGAGCTTCCTGAATTATCGATATTGGCAAATCCTGGATATTGCGAACAGGCAGTCTGCTGTTCACCCTGGGACAAATCATGGCAAATGTGGTATGAAAGGCAGTCATCTAATTATTAAGAGGTGCAAATGTAATATTTATGACTTTTCAGAAAAACAGACAGCAGAAAAAAATAAGCCTGTTCAGTGTTGGAAATTCAGCAGATAAAGGCAACTGCTGCTGCAGTATATATACTTCAATTTCTTTCAGAGGTCTGATTCCGCTTTGTATGACATTCTAAGAAGATACCTAGTTTACAGAATAAATGCAACACTTGGGTTTTAAAATAATTTAAATCAAGTATCTTGAGAAAATTCAAATAGACATACCCAGCCAAAAAAAGATGTTCCTGTGAGACTTTGCTTGAATAGTTATTTGCCTACTGCTATAACATATCTCAGCTTTTGACAGTAGCAAACACTACCCTGCAGCATGGGAGAAAACCTGTTAGTCTGCTACCATACCCAATAACTTCTTTATCCAGTCAAGCGTATGGAGCAATCTAACTACTTTCTACATTTTGACAACTGGAGAACTAGTAATTAACACTGAGAAGTGAGACATGTTTAAGATCAGTAAGATATCTGACTGTGTATAACATATTTTCAAAAATACTGTTTAGAAAAAAAAAAAAAAAGAAAGGGCAGGGGAAGGCTGCAAGGAAAATAATTCAGGAGCCTCTTGGGAAGAGTTGTGCCTGAAGAGAGACTTGGAACTATAAGGAAAGAAACTGCCTTCTGTTGCTGCTGCTTTGTGTTCAAGGCACTAGTAGACTGTTTCCTGAAAATAAATAGGTTGCTTTCCAATGGGAATAACTTGCAAGATCTGGACTATTACCAAGTAGCTCACATGTAAAGAGACAACATGATAAAAACATTGCTAGAAAAGATAGCAGATGGTACAGTGTAACTGTGTATAGCTGATCTGTCATTGTATACAAAGATCTTTGTAATACCTATTAAATTGTTCATTGTGGTGTTTTTTTTTTTTTTTAAATGTTAAATTAAACCACAACATAGGTGCTACAGGCGGGCAAGTTCACTATCTATGTGACAGGCAATTGTGACTAAAAAGGGACTGGCACAGTGTGGGTCATGGCAAAAGAGAAGTACACAAACTCTATTAAACTGAGATGGGTCACTGGAGTTTTGTGACTTTTGAAAGTGTAAAGAAAAAACTGAATAGGGCAATGAACAATGATCAGATTACTGGCAGTGCTTTGTCTGCTGCTTGTGTCGAAAGCAGTAAGATCAAAAAGGTTGAATGCTAGAAAATGTGTGCGATGCAAATGTGTCTAACTGGATTTCACTTCAGAGAGTAATTTAATTTCTTAGTATAATCTTGACAATATATCAGAGGTTTAGCCTGAAAAACCTTGAAGAAACTAGTGCAACCAGCCCGGTAGCTCAGTTCTGTGCCATCATAAGAAGGCAATATTTTTTTAAAGATGCTTGCCTTGGAAAGGAGAATTTCTGAAACTAGGAAAGTACAGGAAGAAAATTGGAAAAAAAACTTGTGGTGATTTGCATAAAGGTAATTTAAGGACAGAGAGAAAAAAATTCAAGTGGATTAAAAACTGCTCTGCTTCAAAAGGTGTTACCATCTTGTTACAACTACCCTTTGTGGTGGCTGAAAACATCACAGTGTTACGACCATGCCTTCAGTTTAAAGCCTCCTTTCTTACTACGATGGTAGCAAGAGAAATATTTAATGTCTTTCAGCCTTTATGGCACCACCAAAGGCCCTAGAGAACATGCATCTCAAAAGACTCAGAATTGAAAAAAAGAAACAAAAGGAAAAACTATCCGTTTCAACTTTACCTTTTTGTTATTCTTTTTGTCTTGACGTCATGTTTGCCTTTCATTACAGAATATGAGGGATATGTAAAGGTAGTCTTAATATAGTCATTCAGAAGATAATTCTAAATTTGATTTTTAGAAATGATCTTAAAAATCTGTTTTTCTTTTGGGGGTGTGTTCAATTTGAAACTTGGTATAGGCAATAAACCCCCAGTACTGCACTTTGTAGTATCCATGAGGCTGAAAGCAGCATAACGTAGGTTGCATTTAACTAATGCTATAATGTAAACTAGAAAGAGAATCCTTTTCTTAGATAACATTCTGTAGAGACTAAATTACTTCAGGTTCTGATGACCTGACAAACTTGCATCATAAAAGCCCCATCGGTGGCGATTTGTGTGAGTGTGTGCCACAGGCACCCATAGTGCACATGGAGAAATCGTTACCGAAAAAAAGAGACAGCCAAGGAGAAAACGCAGGTGCCGAGAGGCGGCACGAGACATGTAGCCCCGGGACTGACAGGCTCTGGAGACTGTTCCTGTTCAGCCTGTAGTAACCGATGAACCTGGCGCGCCGGCAGTTGAAGGAGTCAGCCCGAGGCCGCCGGCGGACGGGAAGGACTGGCCGCAAGCAGGTTGTGTAACACGGACTGCACCGAGGAGGCCGGCAGCTGCCATTTGCAGACGAAGGCCACAGTATTACATACGCGCCCGACAGAGCGGTGCCAGGCCGCCCCCTCAGCGGGGGCCGCGGTCCGCAGTCCCCTGTGCCAAGGGGTTAGGGGGAAAGCCCGCAGGCCCTCCGCCGACTCTCCGCCGACCCGCAGGCCGAGGCCTGCCGGGCGCACGGCCCGGCCCGCGCAGCTGCGGCCGCGGGGCCGCCCCACCAAGCGCTTTTCGCTGTTTCGGCCCCCAGCCCCGCGAGGGTGCCCGGGAACACTCGGGTGAGCCACGGCGGCCGGCTCCGGTGACAGCGCCTTCGCGGGGCCCGGCGCGGCAGGAGGCCGCAAGCGTAGTTATGTCACGGGCGGCAGGTCTCGGCGGGAAGGGGCCGCAGGCGGCACGAAACAGCCAGAACATAGCCGTAGCCCCCTCCTCTACCCCCCAGCCCAGCCCGGCGCCCCCCGCCGCTGGGGACGCGCCCCCGGCCGCCCCCCGCCCAGCCCGACCCGGCGCCTGCGCAGCGGCGCGCCCGCCCCCCCCCGTAAACAGCGCCGTCACGTGAGCGGCTGGGCCCGGCGCGGCGCCGCTCGCCTGACGCCGCGGGGGCGCGCCTACGGGGCAGCGGGCACGCGGCCGGCACCGCGAGCCGAGCCGAGCCAGGCCGGGCCGGGAAAGCCCGCGCGCGCCCGCGCTCCCACAGGCTGCGGGGCTGCGCGCGCCGCCGTCTCTCCCTTCGGCGCGGCCGCCGCGTCCTTCCTCCGCGGCTCCGGGACAGCGCTGGGCGGCGGAGCGGGGTGAGTTACCGCCGCCGGGCCGCGGCAAGCGAAAGGGGGATGGGGAGGGCGAAGGGTCCCGCCGCGTTGCGCGGCCTCGCCCTGCTTTCGCTGGGACGCGGCGGGCGGCCGGGCTGGGCTGGGCCGGGCCTGGCCTGGCTGGGCCTTCCGTGGCGGCGGCGTCGGCGGGGCCGCGGCCTGGCCTGGCCTGGCCTGGCCTGGCGACGCGGCCCAGCGCGGCGGGTCGGCGCGGGTAGGACGCGGCCTGCTTCCGCCGCGGCGCTGCCGGCACGGGCTTGGGCGCGGAGGCGGCGCCGCCGGCGGCCCTTGTGCAGAGGCGGCCCGCGGTCTGGCTGCGGGCCCGGAGGGCGCCCCCCGGCCGAGCCCCGGCTGCTCCGCTCCGCCCGGGCGCGGCTCCGCGGCGCCGGCGCTGACCTTGCGGAGGCCGCGCCCCGCGGAGCCCGGGTCAGCCGGGGCCCGGGCTCCTCGCCTAACACCTGACATGGCGCTCTGGCCCCGGCCTCGCTGCCTGCGGCGGCCTCTCCCGTCCCCGCCCGCCCCGGCGTCCGTGCGGGACCCTGCCGTAGGCTCCCAGCCCGGAGACGTGCTGCTGCTGGCTTCACTGCACTGCTGCTGCCTTCACTGCACCGTCTTCCCTGCCCCGCGTTTACTAGGTCTTGCCCCATTTTAGCAGTGCATGTTCCCTTCCTGCCTCTTGAGCCGCTGATGCCTTCTTGCCCCATACAAACCTGAGGGACAAACACCAATATAGACCCTGCAGTTCCTCCTGCTATTGGTCTGACCTATTGCGGGCTCCTCCTCCCGTCTCTCAAACTTAGCATCATCAACAATTTCTGTGTTTAACTCTTGTGTATAGTACCCACTGTAGGAAGTGCTGGAGAAAATGTGATCATCAGCAGTACACGGGAGATTCAGTGGCCTGGTGTATTTCCAGATCCTATTCTTGGATGGGATGCTCTTTATGAGGCAGTGTGTCCATACTTCTTGCTTGCTACTGGAATGCACATAATTAGTATCTGTAAGGCTTTAGAAGAGCCATTGCTCATGTGATCGCGAGTGTGCTTTCTATTTGGTCTGCACAATGGAGCCATGTTATAGCCGTGAGGTGAGGGTTTGGAAGAAGAGCACTTTGTGCAGTGTAGGTTGAGTTAGTAAAATGGCCTGCAGAATGAAGCGTAAAAGTGGGGAAGGGAAGACAGGAACATGGATGACAACACCTGTACCGTGCAAATTGTAGTTGTGGCATTGTCTTTTATGTTTTTTTATGTCATTATGTAATTTCTATACATTAGCTTCTATAAAAATGTATGCTAACATTGCTAAACAGTGGAAATATTGTAGGATTAAATGCCAGGATGGTAAACATATGGCATCTCTTTAATGCCATTAATTCATGGTTTGTTTTTCTTAATAAATTAATCTGTTAAGGTTTGGGACACACTGTAAGCGAGATCTTGAAAACCCGGATTTTATATTTCTTGGAATAATTTAATTTTGAGTGGTGTTTTCACTTAGTGTGTAGCCCACAATGAAACTGCTACTCAGCTCTTTTTACTTTACCAAGTAGCTTCTGCTTTTAATTTCTGTAGTTAGCTTTAAAGATTATATATAAAAATATGGTGTTCTGAACACCTAGATTTTTTTCAGCTGTCATTGCCTATTACTCAGGCATTGAGTTTTTATGTGTGTTTTATATTTGCAAACCCTCAGGAATTTGAAGCAGCTGAAAGGGCACCTAACTACAAACCATGCTGGCTAGATCTAATTCAATATAGTTAACTGAAGTAATGCAACATAGTGATAAGGTGTTTCTAAGAAAGTAAAAGCTCTAAAAAGTCTGTAGTTCTTATCTGCCATATTTGTGTCTTCCCCTCATGGAGTAAATACTACTCATGTTGTGCAAAGAGCTGAACCGATATACGCTGTATGAAATATTTTTAGCTGTTATTTTAATGAAAGTTTGTATTTTTGAAAAATTAATTTTCCCTGGTCAACTTAAATATTGGTAAAATCAAGTCTTAAAAACACTAAAGAGAGATAAATTATTAGTAGGAAATAATTGTTTTATTATATTATTCAGGCATATTATGTCAGAAACTTTTTTCTATGGCAAGGGAATATTTTTGAAAGGTAATATGAAGTACCAATGGCAAAGTTCACTAAATTGGGATATGAGAGTTCATTATATATCAGCAAAAAGTGAAAAACGTGGACAGCTTGCAACATCCACCTGAGGGGTGTCAGTATAGCTACATGATGGATGGTATATTTCTGTGGAAAACTTCACAAGACTTAGCTGTTAGGCTTCTAACTGTTCCTGAAAAACTAATTCTGATGTGTGTTTCCAAATGAATCATTATCAGAGAGACACTGACAAATTCAAAAGATATTACAAATGAAATTACTCTGTCTGGGGTGAGTGACAAATAATCAGTGTAACCTGTTAAACATCTTAACATTTATACTGTGTTCAAGCTGAAACCATTCTTAAAGAATGGGTTGTTAGGTGTTGGAATGGGCTGCCCGGGGTAGTGGTGGAGTCCCCATCCCTGGAGGTGTTTAAGAGTCAGGTTGACATAGCGCTTAGGGATATGGTGTAGTTGGGAACTGTCAATGTTAGGTTAAGGGTTGGACTAGGTGATCTTCCAAGGTCTTTTCCAACCTAGATGATTCTGTGATTCTATGAACTTGAGGGTGGAAAAAGGTTGAAGAGCATAGCAGTAGTGATGGAAAAATGATCTGTCCTGGTCTCTGACTTTTCAGGGATATGTCTCTTGGTAGTGACCTTACAAATTCTAGAGGTATATGGAGTGATGGAGAGATTAATAAAATGATGTATAATTTTTGATTATGCTTAATTTTTGTGGGGTTCAAGAGTATTCATTGATGGGACAGTCCAGCAAAGGAGAACAGTGTACTTTACAAAATACATTTGAAAGATTTCACAATGTAAAGACATTTTTGTGACAGAACACAACTTCTAGTGCATCACTATGTGCTGCTTCTAGCTGTAAAGTGAAGGTGGGGAATGTTTTTTTTTTTTTTGAGGAGAGATTACTCTTCTAAAGATAACTTTATTTTCTGTGATCTAATAATTTAATCTTGTATGATTAAGAAATGGTTTCTCTATACTTTTTCTGTATTTCTTTGTCTTCTGATTAAATCCTTTGTTTGAAAACTACTTTTTATTCTTGCTCACTGAAATGAGGTACAGTTTTGGCTGGTGATTGTAATTCTTTTGGATAGTGAAGGTTTAATAAAGAAATTATCTTGAGCTGTCTACCTTTCTTTCAAACACTGTGGTAGCAAGTAGTAAAGGATCTGCTGTGTCAGTGAGGGGAGCAGCATATACCTTCAGATTATAAATAGATTTTGGGATATGGTTATTATTTGATGTGTTAGACTATTGAGATTTCGGTAGCAGGGCGATGAGATTTCCGTCAGTTGGTGTCTGAAGACATTGGGGTTACTTATTATTTGATTCCTCTGTGACACTGCTGAGTCAGCTTTTCCCATTTGTTTTGTCATCTGAGGTGCTATTCATCCAAATAGCTCTGTTCCTTTTGTATACTTTTCTGACCAGCATTTATTACTACTACTTGAGGAAATAATATGGATTTTTTTTATGGAGTGTGTTACTGTTGTTATGACTAGTCCTTGCTCTTGGTCATTTGGTGTGTGTAGGCTGAAGGAAGGTGTTTGCAGGACAAGAGTCCAAGTCTTACATTTTGAGTGTTGTGATGTTTCAACAGATTCAACGAATTGGAAGCAACAGACACTATTCAGAAAGGTATATAAATGAAATGAAAGGAAATGTAATGTTACTATTCTATCTTCAACAGCTTCAGACTCACTGATTGACGTAGGTCAATAAAGTAGATAGAATCTTCAACATCCAGGATTTTGAATATCTTAAATAAGCAGTGTGAGCTTTTTTCATTTCTTTGGTTAGATTCCTTCAGATTTTTTTCCCTCTTGTTCACAATGTAGGCAATTTTTTTTGGTTAAATTTCTTTGTAGAAATATTTTATTTTTCTGGAATCCAATTTAGGATTTTCATAAACCAGATTTCTTTTTAAATTGACAATCGTTAAACATACAGGAAATTCTATTTTATATTCTTAAACTTAAAATATAAGCTAATATATGAAAGTCAGGTTTAAAATGAAAACTAATTTATGAAAGTTCACCCCCTGGGCAGAGAGGGGAGGAGAGAAAGTAATTACAGTGAACGTTATTTAAAAGTGTGAAACCAAACTTTTGCTTAGTAAAATAAATGATGTAGGAATACTATTAAAATGGAATAAAACAGGTAAAGGAAATTAATAAAACATCAAGACAAATATATCTAATGAAAATCCAAGTATGCAGTTGGAAAATTAAACACTTGGCACATACCTGGTGTTTAAGGGACACTTAATTTAGAATGCAAAGACAGAGTATGCTTGGTGTGTGCATCAGCTAAGAAACACTCAGGATTTCTAGTGGTGTATACAATTTGTGATTGCCTCTGCTTGAGGTGGTTTTTAGATAAGCTGGTAGAGACATGCTGATGCAGTTGGATATCTCCACTAAACTGTTTTGCTCTTTTGCAATAAAAAAATAATACAACAGGAGCTGAAGTAATTTTTTTCCTCTTTCAGAGACAAAATACACAATGAGAAGCCTTAAAAATGTACAATATCTCTTATCCAGATATTAGTCTTACTTTCCCTCTAAGATTTGTTTGAAAGGATATCCTTGTTTGAGATCTCAGTTTCTTTCCTTAGCAAGTGATCATTCTGGGTAATTATCTTTTAATCTCAGAAAGTCATTTAGAGCTGCTAGAGATGTAATGAAAAAGTAGTAAATGGGGACAAGATAAAAATCTGCCATATCAGATCCTAGAGCATGTTTATTTTATGCCAGTATTTGTTGGGATTTAAGGCAATATGGTGACATACCAAACTTAAACTAATTCAACAACGGAAGAAATGAGTTTAAGCTGGAAGACTTAGACTGAAATGGAGAATGATGTTGAGAGCATGAAGAGATTTTATGGTAATGTGGGAGAAGTTCTGGAAGCCGTGTTTAACTTACATGCTTTTTTTCTTTAACAGGGTTGTTTTTAGTGATGGATCACTCGATGATAGGTTTCGGTTGGTGGGTTGCTTCTATGAGTATTGTCGCTGATTTGAAACAAGTCAGTCCCAAGTGTAAGAGAAATGTACTTTATTTAAGGAATTGAGGAGAATGCTATCTATACCTTTAGCTTTTCTTGATGATCAGATCTGATTGCACCCACACTCCTGTATCATGCTGTGCTGTGTGCTGCAGCAGTCTCAGTACATGCCCTAATGCTTCAGGAGCCAGTGGGTGGGAGAAGTTTCATGTCTATCCAGATTGAACCTTGGCTGGGACTTCTTCCTCTGTCATTTGCTCCTTTGCCTTGTTAGTGAGTGCTCCTCTTCTCACTGGTTCTCCCTAAGTGAGACTTCATATTCTATTGCTTCTGATTAACCTCCCAGAGGGAAAACAGTTTTGAATTATTGTGCGATAGGAGTACGCTTGGTATGTCCACTTTTGCTGTGAGTGATGCCAAGCCACTGGCCTTTAGGGTTCAAATGGAGGGCACAGCTGTGTTCCAGGGGAGCAATACATTCCTCCTTGGAGCTGTTAGACTTATCTTTGAAAATAAGTGACCATGAAAAACTTAACTGTGTTTTTGCCTATACCTCTAGCTATTTTTCCTGGTGTTCAAAGTGTTTCAAATGCAAAGTAAACCATTCAAAATTAATGCACTTTAGCCATTGTGTAAGGGAATAATTGGTGGTTTTTTTGGTAGCAACTGTTTCTAACAATTGGCTTTCTAGCAAGAAGTGTATCTTTCATTATCAGTCCCACAGGTTCTGCACTTCATGTGGTAGTTAATCTAGTAATGCTAGAAATAGTTTTCTAAACCTGGTACTGTATGAGTTACACAAAGAACTGGACAGTGGTTTCTTGAACCAGGTAAGGCAAAATTGGGATTTCATATACTTTACTGGGATAACCTCTAACTATTTTAAAAATTCTTTAATCTTAGATTTTGTGGTGGTAGGATTTTTATGCAAAACCATTTTGTTTATATCTTTAGAATGACTTTTTGATGCAAAATTTGGATAGAACTTACACTTGATCAGACTCATGCTTCAGAAATAAAGCTTTCAATAAAATTCCTCTTGAATTTTCTTGTAATAGCTAGTTAGGTGTCATTGAAGGTGGCTGTGGCCATTGCATGTATAGTTGCTTTGACAGTTATTTTGCAGTGCTTTTAGTATTCTGAATGACTGAGTGGTAGTCTTGCAAAACTGTAGGTATTGTTTTTCAATCACATTGCTGAAGACAGATTCATTTCCATCAGCAGCAATTTTTGTAGCAAGAGCTAACATTCTGCTTAAGCTTTGCTACTTAGTGCTGCTCTTAATGAAGTGGTCAGGACTGCTTTGGTAACAGCAATGTTTGAGTAATAATTATACAAATGTTCTTCTATCCAGAAAAAAAACTAGAGATATGTTATTGTAAATGTGTTCAAAGCCCCTGCCACTCTTTAATTTTGGGTACAAAAGGTTTCTTACAGTAATTCGTGGGTGTTCTATTGAAGTGACATTGGCACTTGTTAGTGTCAGGGTTCACCATTGTTTTATTCTGTGTCTGTTACTCTTGTGCTCGTGTGATGCTAATATGAAAAAAACGTGTCATTACAGGAAGGTGTTTTAAAGTACTGGACTGGGGCATTTACTTGGAGCCGCTGCAGCTCTTGTAGTTTATCCTGTATGGTATCAGATTGTTGTAACTACATGGCATAATAAAAATAGATTGTACAGTGCAGCATAACACTTCCTGTCTTAGTTTGCTGCTTTATTTGTTGCCAGATTTGGAAATTATTTTGACAACTGCAAAAAGAATGTGGACTGCTATAGGTGCTAGTTGGCATGGTGTATACGTAGATGCACTGCATTGCTTGATAAAAATAGTCCATTTTTTGGTGAGGGAGCTCTCAAATTATAAAGTAATTGGTGCTTTAAGTCTCGTTACGTACTTACTGAATGCATGTGCTTTTGCCTGACTTTCCTTCTTGCTGGCTGTTTGGTCAGTAGGACATTGTGTATTAGACTGTTTTGTCATGGTTAGTGTGTAGATACTGTAAAGACACCATGCTCCGCAAAGACGTAACGCCATACCTGACCATTGTTTTCTTCTGAGCTGCCCTATGGGAGAAGGAAGACAGACACTTGTGTTTTTAAAAAAACAAAACTAAACATTTTTCATGCTCACCTGTAGTTTTTGTAAATTTATGAAATTAAATAAATTGCATAAATAGGGTTGAAATTATAGCAGAGCTCTTACATGTGTGCGACTAGGATTTTCCCTGTTGACGGCCAAAAAAGAAATGTCCCATTGATGTGTATAAGGAAGCGTACTTAACTGTTCTAGTAAGCATGAGTAGGTACTGGATTTATTTAGTGGCAGGTTGCTTGAAGAGGGATCTAGAAAGTAATTCAAGCACTACAAACTCTAAATTTCACTTTTCCTTTTCCTTTAATTAATGTGTTCATTCAAAAAAAAAGATAACATCCTGTCTAGTGTGTGGGAGAAGGATGATGAAGGAAGGAGCGGGAGAGAATGTATATCCTTTTTCTGTTTCCAGAAGCACGAACAGCTTTGTGTACTTGCCAAAACTGGTCTCCCAGACTTTCCTGTCAAATTAAGCCAGGCACTACTACACTACTCCATTTTCCTTGCCTCCATGACCGTATTTATTATAATTGTCTCTCTCCAATCTAAGTATATGCTTATGCTAAACTTCTGAAGAAATATTTTGCTGACCTTTTTTTCTATTCTGTTGTGTAGTTACATGTTCTTATTAGTTGAATCTCTGCTACAATAGTTGCATTTCTGCTATATTGCAAAGAAGTGATTTAGAAAATAGGGAATCCCTTCTTGTAAAATTTAGGTGCCATCTTTGAATACAGTTCCTTAAGTTTTACCTAAACTCTTCAAAATTGAAGTTTCTAAAAGGCTCCTGGACCTTTTGAAGCCAGCTCAGGATTCTTGTATACTTGTCTGAGGTCAGATTTCCATATAAAATTTCTGTAATTGAATGTAATGATAGGTAAAAAATAATAGAGGTAAGGCCTTACTGCTTAAAAATAGTTACTTGCTATGAAATACTTGGTAGTTCCTATATGAACAGAAATATAGTCCTTCTCAGTTTTGGGCCTAGTATGGGAGGCTCCTGAGCCTTCTCAGCTCCATTGATGGTAGTGGAAGCTGACCTCACAATTTTACATTTAAAGGTGAAGAAAGACGTGCACTCAGTGCTGCTAACCAGGTTCACTTGTTCTTGATTTCCCCCTCCCACTGGTGTCCCACCCCCTTGGTTTGGTTAAGGTTTAAACAAATTTTAGAAAGGAAGTGTTCTAGTTTTCTAGTTACCCTGTAGAAGTGGCAGCACTCTGATGCTGATAGCAGAGTTTATATTGACTTAGCGTAGACTTTCTTTTCAAAATAATCAGTTAGAGATTGATTTTTAGATATGGAGAGGGCCTTGTTAAGACAGAAGCAGATTTTTTTGTTACAATTCTAAAATACCTTAAGCATTCTTTATAAAACACAACAGCCAAAACAATTTGCTGGTTTCTTAGGTGTTTTACAATTTGTAGCTTATTTTCTTATGGTATTTTTCTTGTCTTTCTATAGGGCTGAAAGACACACAGGAGTCTTCATGGATATAGTTGATACATTTAATCATTTAATTCCTACTGAACACTTAGATGATGCCCTATTTCTAGGATCCAACCTGGAGAATGAAGTCTGTGAGGATTTTAGTACAAGTCAAAATGTCTTAGAGGATTCGCTGAAGAACATGCTCAGCGATAAGGATCCTATGCTAGGATCTGCAAGTGCCCAGTTCTGTTTGCCTGTTTTGGATAGCAATGATCCCAATTTCCAGATGCCTTGTTCAACAGGTAAATCTTACAATTTTTTAAGATTACAGTTTAAAATACAGTTATACTCTAGTACCAACCCTTTTTGGTAATGTAGAAATAATAATACGGGATTTCTGTCTCCTTCCTGCCCTTTTTGTTGCGCTGCTTACATGCCTGGCATGTAAACTAGGTGCAGTTGTTCTTAACTTCATCACTTAACAATAGAAGGCGGCTCCTAATCTGGATCAGAAGTAATTTAGGCTTTGTCTTGAGTATGTGTAAATTATTCCCAATTAAAGTTGTGATTTTGTTTAGTGTAAGTACTGTGCCTGATCAGTGAAGTTGCTAGTTGTCTTCAAAAAATGTAGTAATTTTGGATTAGGAGTAGGAGCATGAGAGTTGTACAAATTACTGCTGTGACCTCAGGGTTATTCTGTTAGTGCTAGGCCTTCTAGTACTGAGCTGATACTGGATTCTGGGTGTTTTGCTTTTGTTGCTTTCAAACAAAACCCTGGAATGATAATACAGTTCTTCTTTCTTTGTTTGGAAACACCTGATTTGAAAGCAATTTAGAGCAAAGTTTTAAATAAAAATTATCTTAGGAGCTGTGGAGTAGTTTTGGAAGATTAAAAAAAAAAGGGTGATCCAGTCCCTAAAACTATTTATACTGTTGAATAGTTGGAATAATAACACTGAATGTGGTATAAGAGACAAAAGTATACTCTGTGCTTAATAGGGTTTTTTTATTTGACTGGAAGTTTTAAAAAAATATTTTTTTTAGGTTCATTGGAAAAGTGTGGTAGATTACTGCAGATAACTTTGATTGTACCAACATCTCATTTTTTTTCTGGTAACTGTTCCTGAAAATCTTGAAAACTCCTAATATGATATATATTTTGTTTCTACTAAGACTAAATTCTCACCTTCACTAAATTAAGTGGTATTACAATATGGAAAACTGTAAATCAAAGATGATACTGACTGAGGCAATGAAAAAGTAAACTACAATGCCAAAACAAGATATTTGATCTTACTACTGTAGTAGAACATTATTTGAAGCCATTCTTAATCTTTTTGTTGATTTTTGCTGTGGTCTGTATCCTTATACATTTTTCTGTAATCGAACAAACAAAATTGAACCACTATTAATGTGCATAAGACTGAACAATGTACACAACTAAACAAAATTGCTTCTCTCTAAATTTTTTTACTTCCTTCCAAGTAAAACAGTGATGCAGATTCTTGTTTCACATTGTGTCCTGTGCGTCTTCCAGTAAACCTGTACTGCATTTAGAATTTTTGAATTAACTCATAGGGTACAGCTGGATATTTTGGAAGTTACAGGGAGACTTTTGGGGGCTTTTTGGCATGTATTTCTCCTAAAAGTGATCAGCAGTGTGATAATTAGTACTATTGATACTTAAATCACGATTCGTTTTTTAAGGTCCATTAAAATATGTGAGCTAACTCATTTACTTGGGAGCTACTATTTCAGGCTCTCTGCAGACTAAGGGAATCAAAACGGATTTGATTTTTGCTGAATTCATTATTTTAATGTTTTGTTTTTAAATGTGAAAGCAAGGGCAGAGCCACGTTTCAGTAAGCAATTTGCATTTAATGTAGTAGGTATTCAAAAGGACATGAAATCTTCTTGCTGTTGCTTGTTCTTTGTAGGTCTTGTTAAGAACTGTCCTTATTCTGAGATGGTAGGACTACACTATATATTTATAGTTTTTTAGTTGAGAATAATGATTATCTGTTTGAAGCAAAGTTTCTTTGCTTGTCCTTCTTCCTTGAGTATTCATACAGCTTATGATTTATTTGATTTGTATGAGACTGTTGCTTATCTAACACAGTTTACGTAGTCTGCTGTTGAGAATGCACCTGCTGGTAGGGTGCAAGGTGATAGTACCCTTGGTTAAGAATTACCCATACAGAGATTGTTTTTTCCAGACAGTGTGTGTGAAACCTCATCTCTACACCAGCATCAGTTTGCCTAAAAATGAAAAAAGCTAATTCTCCTCACAAACTTGCCTTATTTACATCTTTACAGGTACAACACCATTGGTGTGTCATACTGAATGTTAGCTTTTTGTATTCTGATCCTTATCTCACTATGAATTTATTCTGTAATGCATTAGGCAATATGCTACAGAATTGTTGGTTAGTGGCTCTTAACCTTTCACTAGGGTTAGAAATGTACATAGAAAAATGTATTTGCAGTAAGGTTTTACTAGGTTTAGTAAAATAAACCTCTGTTGTTATCTATTTATGTTAAGCAGAGCAAGACCTAGGAAATACTGAAATGGTAGATGGTGGTGTTTCTTACATTCTTGATTTCATTCCTGAAGAAAAACGTTATTTTTTTCCAGAGGCACAAATTTATTTACCACAAGTTTAGATCTTCACAGTATTTTGCATAACCCACGCCTAGACCATAGAACAGCTTAAGAAAAGGAGCAAAATGCTCATGGAAATTAGTTCAGAGGGCCAGCAAGGGGCAGATTTATTGTGTTTGCTGCTTCACGAATAACTGGGATGTACTCTGTTCTGTCCAGTTTTTAAAGTGTTGAAGATTTCATGCTACAACTTCCTTGGTTGCTGTGAGCAAGCTGAAGAGATAAAGGTAAAAATAATTGCACTGAGGAGGTGATTTGGCTAAAATGCTGTTAGGTTCTATAGATAAAATGGAGGAGCAGAAGGCATGGCTCACTAGTACTTCTTTGAAAGCCTGGTTTGAGCAGAGTTCAAGAGTATTTGTAAACCTATGCACAAACCAAAATACTATCTTTATATGCCTTCAACCCAAAAAACTCGTACCATGTTCCAAATATGGAATTTCTTATCTGAACATAAGTACGTGTGAGTGGCAGAGGCTTTGAGAAAGGCTTGTTTCAGGCCTGCTTACCCACATACCAGATTTCTCAGGAAGGTGACAACATTTTCGCTGCTTTAGAGATCAGGTCTTTTTGTCTAAAAACCCTTTCTCTGTCGCTTTTAAGTTTGTTTTGAGTATGGGTTTGTTTTCTGCTTTTTCTTACTGCTGCATGGACATTAGTTCTTGTTGGGTGTTATTTACAGGCCTAATCCATCGCATGTCTTGCTCAGCTTTAGGGTTTATATTGGGACATCATTCACCACGAACTAAGCTCTTTCTTAATACTAAGCTCTTTCTGTGGTGAGTTACCAGTTATCTGGCTGTATGTGATGGCTACTGGTAGCAGCTGGTTGCATGTCCTGTAAACAGTTCAGGTGCTTGTCTATAAGATAGAAACACATAGATTTTTATGAGTTGAAGTTTGATTTTGCAGTCACTTATTAGCAGCATCTACCCAGAAAATGCAAGTTTTGTAAGTTGGATTATAAATGCCTCTCTTGGGGAGGATGGTAGCATAGAATCATGTAATGGTTTGGGTTGGAAGGGTCCTTTAAAGGTCATCTAGTCCAACCCTCCTGCAATGAGCAGGGACACCTTCCACTAGATGAGGTTGCTCAGGGCCCTGTCCAGCCTGACCTTGAATGTTTCCAGGGATCGGGCATCTGCCACCTCTCTGGACAACCTGTGCCAGTGCTTCACCACCCTCATGGTAAAAAATTTCTTCCTTATATCTAGTCTGAATCTGCCCTCTTTTAATTTAAAACAATTACCCTGCATCCTATTGCTAGAAGCCCTACTAAAAAGTTTGTCCCCATCTTTCTTATAAGCCCCCTTTAAGTATTGAAAGACTGCAATAAGGTCTCCCTGGAGCCTTCTCTTCTCCAAACGGAACAACTCCAATTCTCCCAGCCTGTCCCCATAAAGGAAAGGTGCTCCAGCCCCCTGATCATTTTTTGGCTCTCCCTGGACCTGCTCCAATAGGTCCATGTCTTTCTTGTGCTGAGCATCACATACTCAAAGTACTGGTGTATGACAAATAGCAGATTATGAGAATGGATGTCTGTTGCCTGTCTATTGATGGGAAGAACTATATCAGTACCAGTAAAGCAGTCTCATGTTCATGTCTTGGCCTGAATCCAGTTTGTGCTGCATCTAAATGGTTTCTTCAGTTAGATGACATTGTGGGTCTTTGTCTACTCTGTGACCTTGCTCTGTAATAGAATAGAATGGGGTTGTCCAGCTTTGGTGGAGCAGTTACATGTTTGGAGTAGACAAGATTCTTTGCAGGTGATTCTGGTAATGGCTTTGAGCAGAGGTAGGAGTAGCTCTTTATGACCCTCTCACAAGCTGGAAAGGGTATGGGTCAAATTTAACAGAAGTTATGCTGAAAATCCTTTTAAAATGTGTTTGTGAAGAGTGACTGCTAAACTGTAAAGATATAGTTGTGTTGCAAGTTTGTGCAGTTATATTGAGCAGATTGCTGCTCTTACAGCACAGGTAGGAGGTTTTCTGTTACTGAAGTGCATCAAGGTACAAGCTACCCACAGACCTTATTATTTGCTGCAATTCGTAGGAGCCTAGCAGTAATGAAGGCCATTTTACTGTTCTGAAGTAGATGTTAGCAGAAACACCTAGGGTCGATTGTGAAAGTTGATATAACTGCTCTCTTTGCCAGTTAAAGGACAACATTTGACAAAATGAGGTTTTTGAGTATTAAATGAAACACAAATTCTTGAAACAGAAGTGTCCCATGTCATGTTTTAGGCGTGTCTGTGTATCTGTTCATCAGTGTGGTCAGACGGCTGTTTTTCCAAGATCTGAATGACCAATGCAGGAGGGTAATTTATATAGAACAGCTTTTGGGTGTCTTTAATGTTTGTGTGGTGTGGGTGGGTGTGGATGTGTGGTTTTGGGTTTGTGGTTTTTTTCTTTCTGAGCAAGTCCTTGATCAGAAGTGGAAACTGAAGTTTATGATATGATGTTAACTCTTGAGAGCAACACCTTATTTCAACTTTGGATGGTACCCTAGTGATAGGTTTTGGTTTGTTCTGTTATTTCTTGCTGAACGACATGCTGGAAGCTTATCCACGAATATTATAAGCTTGCGAGCATAGCAGGTCAGACTGGTTACATGCCAGCAGTGAACCAGCATTCATGCTAAATTGGTATTACTCAGCTATCACAAATTCTGTAGCTTTTCAGGATGCAATTTACTGGGGCAGTTTGATTTATTATACATGGAATGGAATTTGAACTGTATATAATCTGACGACATTTCTGGATTTCATAATAAAATCAACCTTTTAACCAATTTAGTTTATGGGTATGTTTATCAAATCGGGTATTTGTCATAAGTTATGAGGAAGGCTGACCCTATAGGAGTGTACAAAGACTGTTAGGAACATATTTTTAATTGCCCTTTTTTCCTGTCCCTCTGGATTGCTGCTGGGAAAGTGTTTCCCCCAAGTGCAGTCTGTTCTTCCTAGTTTTAGCCTGTGTTTTCATGAGTACTGTGGAAAGCAGACTTACCTCTGCTAAAATCGTGATTGCCTACTCGATGTTCAGAGTCAAACCAATTGTTCTGACTCCAGATACTTCTTTTCTTTAGCTAGTGTCCTTTCTGGCTGTGTTTGCCATTTCAGGCTTTTTTCACTAAAGCCGATGTACATGTATTTTTCCTCCTGCATATGAAGTAATTTTGAATGTAACCTTCAGATTGCAACCCAAAATTGGGTCTACAGTTGTTTCTCTCGGTTTTCTTACCTCTTTATGCCTTCCTTCCTCCAAGCAGTCCATGTGAACAGTTGCACAGTGTCTTGTGACCAAGGTAGTAACTTTCCTGTATAACATTTAAATTGACTATGTTGGTATTATATTGTGAATCTGGAGAATATTTATTTTGCATGCTTTTCTGCTTGTAGGTAACAAACTACCAGTTTTCCCTATTTTAGGTCCTTCTGAAGACATTAGTTATTTATTCCTTTGGATCAGTTTTATGGATGGAGAGAGGTTGGATCTGTAAGGATTTGCAAGGCAGTTTATGTATTTACGAATCACAGAGCTCATCTAAAGGTTGTCAGTGAAATAATTTGATTTAAAATGCTTGCTTTGGTGCTGTGTTTTTAGTTTGTTGTTGATATTTGTGCTTTACTACTCGTTTATTTCCAAAGTAACAGGCTCCTGTGGATAAAGAACCATAAATCAGTAGCCCTGTGATGTAATTCCTTTTTTTTTTTTTTTAAATGGGGATTCAGTCCTCTGTCAAGATACACGCAGTATTAAGTTTATTAATCCTAATGGATTTTAATATATTTTTATTCTAAAGACAGGAAAAATCCCTCTTTACAGTTTAGAGATTAATTTTAGTTAGTATTTCACATGGTAATTACTTTGATTCTTTTCTTGTACTGGGCAGTCAGTACAAGGTACTTGCAGGCAAATTCTCAGTTAAACAGGTTACAGGCTTACAGGAAAACTTGCATAAAACAGTTGGAATTTGGTGTTTTCTTATGTGTTATATATCATCCGTGACCTCATCTCTCTTGAAAATGTATTATTTTTCCTAACAAAAAGCATTTTTAGTTCCATTTCTTGAGCATATGCATCACATATGTCAATAGGAAAAAGATTTTCATGTAAAATATTTTCATTTACAGTCTTGAGAGTTAGTGATGTTTTTTCAATATCAATATCTATGTTTCATTGCTTTACTAGAGTTTCTTAGCTCTTAAGGATTACCGAGACATGTGTTAGTTACTGCTTTGGACTGTTACTGTTCTTTTCATTGAAACATAATGTTACGTTTTTATGTTGTTATCCACATATAGCATAGTAGAAATTTTTAAATGTTCAACCGTTTCCATATAATTTGTAATGCTTGAGGATTAAAATACGGACTCTGCCGTGGACTTGCTTAGTTCCGCTGTTAGCGTGATTCAGGTGGACATAGCATTCACAACAGCACAAAGCAGCAACAACAGTGGAGTTCTCTTCTGTGTGGTTAGCTAAGCAAAAGAAAATCAATAAAGATTTATAAATTTCAAAGATTTTTGATGATGTTTTTAGGGTGTTTTTTTCTCCTTCCCTCCTCTTCCTCCAGCAAGTAAGGCTTGTTTTCCTCAATTTTACATTGCTGAAGAATTAAGAAATGGTCACGCTTTTGTTTTAATGCATGGAAAATTTTACTTTAAATTTGCAAGTAAACTCTTTTTACTGTATGTTATTCTATTATTGTATAATATATATGAAAATGAGTTAGTAGTACAGCACAGTAGTCTGGAAATTTAAATACTTTACAAGTAATGGAGAGACTCAAGATACTAAGTTGAATGCCAGTGGTGCCTCTTTCAGTATGAATATGTTGAATGTGACTCGTATTTTTGTTATTTGCAGCCTGTTCAGTTGTACACTGATGTACAACTTTTTCTATTCAGATATGTGTTTATTTTTTCGTTTCTTCTATCTCTTAGCCTTCTGTCTTAATTTCTGTATTTATTACTGAGTTAATCTTTAGATATTTATTACTAAGATCATTAGATCTTTCTTTTTAGTTCTGTCTGGTTTTGCTTTTGTTGGTTTACTTTTCTCAACGCTGTTTCTCTACCTCCACTTCTCTTTCACAGTTTAATTTCCGAGTCTCCTCTATATCTATTATTATTCTGTCACTTTTTCTCTTCCCAGCAGGGTCTGTGTCCAATGCTCCTCATCCGGGGGCCTCATGGGGCTGTACTAGCTGAGTTATAGCTCAGGTGGTTTGAAATTAGCAAGATTCTGTGCTTCAAATTCCTCTGTAAAATTAAAGCTACAGCACAGAGTCTTGTAAGTATGAAAATACTTTAATTCTAATATTTCAAACTGTCTGTCAATAGTAGACTGAATGTGTCCGTGTGTAAATTCAATAACTTGAGCAAGAACATTATAAAACCCGAGGTTCTAATTGGCAGCCCTGAAATCTGCTCCAGAGCTATTTCAGAAATCATCCAAGTAGTTTTTATTGGTCAGGTTTGTCTTCAGTAGCTTAGTTCTACACTGAAGAAACGGAAGAGGATCTAAAAGGAGTCTCCTTTCTCACAGTCTGTTCCACATTTTGTAGGAACACTCTTTACTGAGAAAGCTAATACCAAAGTGCAGAGCTGTTGGGAGGCCTAGTCTTCGAAAGCATGAGAATGGGCAGCCAGAGTTAGAGTGAGGGTCCATCTTATTCAGTTTTCCATTTTGGACAATGGCCAGTGTTAGATATTTAGGGGAAAATAAAGTCTAATAGGGCAGTCACAATGCCATCTTTTTGCCAGTGTGTCCTTTTTCGCAGTATGTAGCTTACAGCAAGTAAGTGATTAAAGAACATTTGGATGAGTGAAGTAAGGCCAGCATTATCAGTCCTCTGCGGCTTGTGTGTGATATCTGTGTGTATATGTACATACACAGAGGCATAAAAGTAGCTCTGTGGATTGGAAAGTGAAAGCTGCCAGTAACTTCTGGAAACATGCTTTTCCTGTAAACTGATGTATATGATGCAGTAGCTAAAAATTATGGTTAAAATAAAATGAGTAACAATAAATTGTCAGCTCAGGATACTCCTAGCTTTCAGCTCCTGGGGGACATCTAATTATGGAGGTCAAGAGTGCTGATTACCTGGTGCCAAGGTCAGCCTTCCTTAAGAGGCAGTTTAAAATCTTTCTAAAACTTGAACTTTAAAATTAGCAGGTTGTTTGGTTGTTGTGGTGGTTTTTTTTTTTTTTTCATTCTTCGTGACAGGTGATTGTGGATTGAATTATAGTCTTGATAGATTCGATTATTCATCACTGTTCAGCTTCAGCAGTGTTTTACAACTTCCAATTTTTGTTATTTTAAAAGTATGCTCATTACTGTAGTGCCGTCACAAGAGCATTATTTTTTGAAGTTGCAGTAACGTCAGACTTTGAAAGGAACAAGAATTGACAGATTTTCTGAGACAGTCTAAAAATTCTAACAATTTTTAATTTCTATTAACTTCTTGCTTATTTTGATTTCTGAGATAAATTATTAATTTAAATCGGTTTTAAGTAAGCAGTTAGAAATTTTTAGATATCTTATTTCTGTCATGTGAGTTTATCTTTAAAAATGCTTCTAGGTAGGTGCCTTAATAGTGAAAAATAGGCATACTTGGTTGTTTGGAGTTGTATTTGTCAGACCCTCCTACATGTTTTGTAAAATCACTTGAGTGTTTGGCTTGATCTCACAAATTTCACATCCTACAGGGACCAGGATTCATTAATCACACATAGGATCTTGGGATAGGAGAGGCTACCATTGCAGAACCAAACTTAGAAAGTGGGGAGAATGGCTGGTACAGTGGCCTGACTGCCTCTTAGGAAACCTATTTTCAGGAGCAACCTCTGGGATCCTTCTCAGGTTAGTGGAGGACAGGAATTTGACAATGTTCTCTGACTCTCCTGGGAGATTAGTGCATGCTGCACTCAATGTTCTTCCAAAAAGGGGTTGCAGATGCAGGTATGTGATGTGGGTGGGACTTCAGAGTTTTAAAATTGTATCCTGTGAGAAAACTGTGATTTTAAACTCTTTGCGCTTCTGGATCAGCTCTTTCTGCTGTTTACCTTTCTTCACTTTTTCTTAGGTGGGAAGGGACAGTGAGGGACAGCTGATCCTCTAAGACTGGGGACCTTCCTGTGGCAAAAAAACAATAAAAATGTGAGTCCACCAAAAAGCTATAAGGACTATCTACAGAAATTTTAAGCTTTGGGTGATAGCTGCTTCTACACTGAAACTGCCTCACATGGGAATTTTCTGTCTTGCTTTTCTTCATTTTTTCCCCCCTTCTGTTTGTTTTTAGATGGCCAATTTCCTTCCCCCCCCCCCCCCCCATCTCTTACCCTGTCTTGCTCAGCATTACAGCTGCAACATTTTTTGATCATTTTAAGTTTTAGGCTCTTTCTTGTTTGTTTGTTTTTTCCAGTTATTGGTCTTGATGATATTATGGATGAAGAAGGAGTTAAAGAGAGTGGTAACGACACCATTGATGATGATGAGCTTGTTTTACCTAACAGGAATTTGAGGAGCCGATCTGAAGAAACATCAGTCACATCACCAAGAAAATCACCGCGTTTAATGGCACAAGGTGATCGTTCAATAGATTACGTGTGTTTGCACATTTGAAGCTAATTAAATTTTTATAATCCCACCCCCCAACATTTATAAACTTAAAGTAAAGCTTTGCTGTTTGGTTGTGTGAATTCAAGCACATACGCTTCCTTTTTTATATACTGCAGCTAGAAGTTGGCATCCATAGGGTACTACTCAATTTGAATTTCCATTTGATAAATATTTGATGTCTTCCTTATGGCCTGTAGTCCTTAAACTAATTTGTGAGATTTTGATCCTTTTACCTTCACCAACAAAAGCATGTTGTGTTTGCAAACACCACTGGAATATTAGGTTAGCATGTCTCTTTATTTCCAATTAAAATTTTACTTCTGTCTCTTTTTGTGTATTTTCCTTTTGTTTAAAATTAGGTTATAGTAATTGCAGTCAGAGTCTTTCATCAAAATATCTCAATATGCGTAATAAGTATTTTAATTAAATATTTAAATTCTGTGTGGTAACTAATTGATTATGGTTAGGGTTTTTCTAACTTGTTGAACTGGTGGAGTTATTGACAGCTCTGCTTTCTCCCCCTATAGAGTAGGCTGAGTTAAAAACATAAAATTACTTAATAGGAAGTCAGAATTGAGATAAGAGCCTGTGGTACAAAGCTGGTGAATACATTTTTTAAAAAGGCACTGGAATGGTTTGGTGGTGCAGACCCCCTGGGCCACATTGTGATTCTTTAAGTGATCTAAAGCACTCATCCGTGACAAATGGTTTCTTGTTTGGAAAATGTAAGAGATGTCATAAAGTGAGAACGTGACTGGATCTCAGATTCATATTTTCTCTAAAAGCTTTGTAAACTTCACAGCTATACTTCTAATCATAATATAACTTGTGCAGTTTTTACTTGAGGTAGAAAAAGGTGAATGGTAGAAAAGTAGAGTGGGTTTTTATTGTCTTTTTATCATCACTTCTGTTTTATATATACTATTCAGAACTCATAGCCATTAGAATAATGAGATTTTACATCCAAACTGTGGCACTGTAAAATTGAAATGCAAGTAATTTATAACTTTTTAAAGTAGACAGCTGGTGGGGGTTTTTTTGGGGGGAGGGTGTTGGTGTTTTGGTTTTTTTTTTTGGTTTGGTGGGGTTGGTTTTGTTTTTTAAGTTTAGGAAGCAACTAAGTATTAAGCTCTCTTTGTGTTCAGTAAGCTAAATCAATTCTATTCTAGGTAAGTCTTGTATTTTCAAAGAGGAGGACACAGTATAGCTAAGACTTATTTTTTTTTCCTTTCCTAGAACCAGTACGGAGCTTGCGACAGAGCACGCTAGCCAAGCGTTCAAATGTTGCACCTCTTGTTAATACCAAGAAATCATCTGTAAAAAGTGGTTCTGCTCCAAAAAGTGGACAGAAACAAGAGAGAAGTCCAGCCAAAGAGACAGATGTTGCTGCACCCTTGAAAACAGAGCAGCCTAAAGAAGTTAGGCGTAGTACAAGACGATCAGGGCAGACAGAAGGAACGGCAGCAGCAGTAACAGCATCCCAAAGTAATACAAAATGTCTTTCTGGTCCCGAAGAGGTGAATGAAATAAAGTCTGAAACCTCTGAGCAGGCAAAAGTTGAGGAAACATCCCAAGAATTAAGTTGTGCTAATGTAGCAGGAGCCTGTTCTCCTTCTCCTGGAGAAACAAAAGAAATAACAGAGGTTGTAACGAAGACTGAATCTGGGAACGCTGAGTCAGTTTGTTTAGTATCTGAAGATACTAAAATTACTGCAGTTAAAAATGAAGCAAATGATGTGATTGATTCAGTGGGCTCTGAAACTTCTTTAGAAGAAAAAACTGAAAATAAACCAGAAGAATTGGAGAAGAAAACGGAAGAGCATGATCAAAGTGGAGTTACTGCAAAAGCTGATGATCCATCTAGTGCTTGTGTGAATCCAAGTGAAATTTGTGAGACCTTTTCAAATTTGTCCAGCTCTGTAGAAGAAGGGGTAGACTGTAGTTTAGGTTCCCATAATGTGGACGTTCCTGATGAAAATACGTTGTCAGTAAAGGAATGTGTAACAGAACCTGTAGATGATGACAAGGGAATGGAGAAAACTGTAACTTCATCTGAGAAACTATTGGACAGTACAGAGTTTGATAATAAAGACTTGAAAAGCAAAGAGTTTACTTCTGCTGACCCAGGAAACAGCATTTTAGAAAGCACTGTTCTTGACCAAACAAGCCAAAAAGTACAGCAGCAGATCAGCAGTACTAAAGTAGAAGGCTCTGAGGCATCAAAATTTCAGGATGATGATAAACAAATTACCGTTTCATCAAAATGTGAAAAGAATGTTAGGCCTCGGCATAGTAAATCTGTAATACAGAATAAGCAAAATCTGACTGCAGGTGCTCGACAGAAATCAGATACAGTGCAACAAGAAATAATCCGTTCAAGAACAAGAGCTGGACTTACTGTTTCAGGTCTTCACAGTCCATCTTCAGCAAGTCTGAAGCGGAATGCAGATGAGCAAGAGAGTCATCAGCATCCAAATAACCCAGTTAAAATTAGGAAGAAACAATCTGATCTGAGTTTGAAAGCAAAGAGCTGTGTTTCAGGGGTGACCGTAAAAAAGACCAATACAATGCTGAAGAAAATACCCCGAGTCCAGGCTTCTGGGCAAGTACAGAAGTCGTCAATTCAAAGAGCAAGTGAGAAATCTCCTACTCATCAAAGCTGTTCTAAAGATACCCACCACTCTGCGCAGTCATTATCAGGGCATGTTTCAAATCTTGGTCAGAAGCAAGCCCAAGGTCAGAAACACCAGCTTGCAACTGCACTAAAAACAAATAGCTCCACAAAGGAAGAGGCAGAGACAAAAGATCCTCCTGTTGCAGAACATCTGAAAGAGGATGATAAAGAAAAAAACAAATCAAAAAGAATTGATAAGAATCTCCAACCTCGCCAGAGAAGAAGTAGCAAAAGTCTTTCACTTGATGAACCTCCATTGTTCATTCCAGATAACATTTCAACTGTTAAGCGGGAAGGCTTGGAACATACCTCTGCAAGTGAAAGCAAATATGTTTGGGTGCCCAACAAGCAGTGTGGCTTTTGCAAAAAGCCACATGGCAACAGGTGTGTGTGGCTTTGTGTCTAAGGAATTTATTATTGGTCTCAGAAGATAATTCTTTACCTCTCTTACCAAATACTTCATACTGCTGGTGCCAAAACAAAAAGGCCTTATAATGGAAGCCTGTCTGTTATACTGTCAATTGATTAATTTTGCACTCATACACTTTTTTGTCTTTTAGATACAGCATTAGAAACTAGTTTGGCCAAAAAATTTTACTAGGCATGTTTTATTATATGAATACATTTTTTGATGAATGTGTAATTCTGCTGTGCTGTTAAAATACGTACTTTAAACTTGACTTTTTTTTCATAGAAAAGAAATAAGGCTAAGATGTCTGTGTTTCAGATTCTCATTTCCTTCTTTCCAGAGACCGATTATGTTGAAGGGCCACCATCAACTGAAAAAATCAATTCGTTGTTTACATGTGACTTACCTGGTAGAAGTATGATTCAAATACCTAAGAAATTCAGAGTTTTTTTTCAATTTGTATAATTGTTGTTGTGAGGCTCTCATGTAACAGGAGTAATGAAGTAGTTGAGGGGGAGTGGAAGGGTAGGAAGAACATCTTAAAAAAACCTCTATAAAACTTCTATGTGGGCATATCTGAAATTGCCTTTAACTGAACCTAATAATGAGGTTGCATCTCAAGTTGATAATATCCCTCTGCGACAAAAGTTATTCTTCTACACTGTAAGTGAACTGAAAAAGACCATTGAGTTCCACTAATGAACTATCAATCCAAGAATAAAAATTCCTTTATTACCACTTCTTATTTTCTGGATTTAATATTAAAGGATTTTTTTTGTAGTTGCAGTTCCACCCACTGACCTGTCTTTTTTTTTTTTTCATTTCAAACTGAAGATGTTTCTGATTAGTCCTGTGAGAGAAACTTTTAATAGTAATTTTCAGTGAGTGTACTTTAGAACTCCGTATATCAAAGTGAAATATGAAACAATTACCTTTGGTGCCTGAGGTTTTTGTAGCATTCATTTGTATCTAAGAAGAGCCCTTGTGAGTTTTATTGATTTTATTACATCATATTTGAAAAACAAATACATAAAATTCATTTACTGTGCAGCTATAGTAACTGCATAAATGTGGCTTATTAAAAGAATTAATGCTAGGTTTGCTCTGCATAGTTGGTGAGAATTACCTCATTGAAGGGGCACTCAAACTTAGTTCTGTGTGGTTTTGTTTTTTTAAAAAAAATCCTTTTACTGTTTGGACTGTCCCTTTACCGTTTGTGCCTCTGTAATAGTGTTTAATTTTATGCAGTTTGCATTTCCTTAGTTTTTATCATCTCATGTATTACCACAATGGTAGAAGTACATGGGTAGCCTGTATTTCAATGAATTGTTTAAAGTTAGAAAGGCTGCTTCCTGGTACAGAAATGCTTCTGTGGATATTTTTAAAGCAAAATACACATATTTGGGGTTTAAACTGCTTGATATCAGTGCAGAATTCAGCTTTGAGTTGAACTCGTCCTGTTTTTGTTGTATTTTTGCTAACATTTTAAACATTCTGTAGGTTTTCTTGTTCTGAATCTCTTGTTAGAGTTCAGAAAATCTTGATTTTTAGTACTAAATGGATCTAACATACTGGGAGGATACAGCAGTGAGGCAGATCTAAATCTGATTGTTTTAGTTTATAAAGTCAAAGTAATGCTGCACAGGATACACATACTATACATTGATACAGGATTAAATGCAACAAACTGGTTTTGCACATTCCCAGCTCTTGCTTACTGTACTAGAAGAATAGTACAATGTATGGATCACCAGCTGAGGTCAGATTGAGAGAGCCCGTGAGTTGCCACAGATGGTGATTACTGGTATCCTTAAATTTGTAATGTCAATCTCATTAAGTTGACCTGGACAGGCTGGAGCGATGGGCTAAGGCCAACTGTATGAGTTTCAGTAAGGCCAAATGCCAGGTGCTGCACTTGGGCCACAACAACCCCCAGCAGCGCAACAGGCTTGGGGAGGAGTGGCTGGAGAGCTGCCAGTCAGAGAGGGACCTGGGGGTGTTGATTGACAGCCGGCTGAACATGAGCCAGCAGTGTGCCCAGGTGGCCAAGAAGGCCAATGGCATCCTGGCTTGTATCAGAAATAGCGTGGCCAGCAGGGACAGGGAAGTGATCTTACCCCTGTACTCAGCACTGGTGAGGCCGCACCTCGATTACTGTGTTGAGTTTTGGGCCCCTCACTACAAAAAGGACATTGAATTACTCGAGTGTGTCCAGAGAAGGGCAGCGAAGCTGGTGAAGGGTCTGGAGCACATGTCGTACGAGGAGCGGCTGAGGGAACTGGGGTTGTTTAGTCTGGAGAAGAGGAGGCTGAGGGGAGACCTCATCGCTCTCTGCAACTACCTGAAAGGAGGTTGCAGAGAGCTGGGGATGAGTCTCTTGAACCAAGCAGTAAGCGATAGAACAAGAGGGAATGGCCTCAAGTTGCACCAGGGAAGGTTTAGACTAGATATTAGGAAGTATTTCTTTACAGAACAGGTTGTTAGGTGTTGGAATGGGCTGCCCAGGGCAGTGGTGGAGTCCCCATCCCTGGAGGTGTTTGAGAGTCGAGTTGACATAGCGCTGAGGGATATGGTGTAGTTGGGAACTGTCAGTGTTAGGTTAACGGTTGGACTAGATGATCTTCAAGGTCCTTTCCAACCTAGGTGATTCTGTGATTCTGTACGGATTTTTGGATATGTCTGTGTTACAAAACTGTTGACACAACCAACAGTTTCAGTGGGAAAAGATCAGATTTGCTAAATGTAGAAAGATATTTAGTACACAAGCACAGAATTTTTGTATATAGAATGTTACTAAGATAACACTAGTGGAGTGAGGAAGCTTGCAGTAATGGTCCCATGCTTAATAACAGAAGACTTAAGACAGCCAGTCCAGCACTTTTCATCATCACTATTCTAAAAAATGAAGTTTAATTTGTTCAAATTACTTATATTTTGTAGTTATATGCTATAAATAAAAACTCAAACCTTTCAGATTCACTTGATGTCAGTAAGATGCAAGAGGAAGCAAAACTTGTATTTCAGATGCCTTGGCATTTTGTACTTGTTTAATTATTGCTGCAAGAACAAGAAAACATTTTCAGTGCGGTGTAAAACAAAAGCTTAATGTGATAAATTTTATTTTTATCACTTGGAAAAACATCAAAACTATTGAAATTGGCTATAGCGATAAGGTGTTTTTTATTTACTTTGTGGATTGCTTTTCAAGGAATTGTTGTTTCCCTTTTGTAACAGCCTAGCTGGTCAGCCTGTTTCCTTTTTTATCCTCTGTTCATTGTCCAGAAGAAAAGGAAAAAGTGTGAGACACAAATATTGTCAAGGGACAGTAAGTTCAACAAATGTCAAAGGCAGAGCTAAGATCTGAAACAAAGTTTGTGTTTATATCCTGCTCTGTGGTTATTTAAACTTTGAAAGATTTTATTAGTGCTGTGGTACAAATTACTTGTAGGAAAAGAAGTTGTACTGAAGTTGCAGCCCTAAGTTAGGAAATAATGTGCATAAGAGTTTTGCAGTATGTTGAGGACATTTAGAATTCAGGCTGCAAAATAATAGTCACTTGAACGTTTTTTGTATTCCCCACAGCAAATGCACAGCCCCTAACTTGTTGTTAATGTAATACTAAGCTTGGAAAATTGATTCAGGTTGAAGATAATCTGTGGGGATTGTTTCATCAGTTTTGTTTGTGTACAGAATCCCCAAAGGGGGATGCTTACGCAGGTCTTTCGCGGCCCTGGAGTAATCGTACTGTGTCTGCTAGAAGAACAGGAGAAGAAGGATGGTCCTTGTATACAGTTTTATTTCAGAATCAGCACCTGACAAATGGAGTCAATTTGTATCTTTAGGAATACATGCAATAATTTGCTGGCCACATGCAAAGTCAAAGTATGCTTAACTTGCACTGCAGATACAATGGATTTGGCTGGAAAAGGAGGAATCCTTTGTTGCAAACATGTGACTTGTATGATCAAAAAAGTTTACAAATTATAATGTGTCTTGCTTTATAAGAGGCATGCCTGGTTTTTTCCTGATATTAGATTGTCCTTCTTTGGCACCCGAGCTTTGAACAATGACTATTCATACTCTGTTTTCCACTTATCTTGATGCTTATAAGCTGGAACCAACATAGCTGTTTTGTATATCTTCATTACCCAGAGTGAGTGATCAATGTTTGGCTTTAGGACTGTTTGTTTCAGTCTGTTTGCTCGATGTATCATGTTTATTCTTGTTCAGACATTTACTTTTGCAACATAATTAAAATAATTGTTCTTTCATATGAAAACTAAACCCTGTGTTTCTGAACAAGTCAGATAATTAAGATGTAACTTTTTGTACTTAGTAATTTTCAGCACATCTGAAACAGGTGTTTTTTTCAGTGCAAAGTTTGAATTGTTGTTGTTACTCATTACAACATTGCTTTCGACTTGTTTGACTTTGCCACTGTGTTCCCATGTTGCTGTCAGACTCTTTTTTTATCAGCTAATAACATAAAAATCATACAAATTTTATCTGTCTATAGATGAAACGTGTGTATGTGTATGGATATGCATATCGCATAGAAAAATGTTACAGACTGAAGTTACTACCTCAACTTCTTAATGAGATCAAGTGATGTTGAAAATACTAAGCTTTGTCACAAACAATATTTATTTTTCCTGAAGACAGATCAAGGATCTTTAAAGATAGTTGAAGGAAAATACAATATTTAATTTCTTGGCATAGAGCTAGATCAAGATAATAGCTTTACAGCCACTGAGAAATCTGCTAATGTAAAGTTTCTTGTAGGCATCATATGCATCCTTCTGATGTAAGGGCTCATTGTAAATTTCTCCAGTTTTCACTGCAGATGTTCAAGCTCTCTGCAGGCTGGAGGGCTAAACTCATTTATTTCCTTGTACAGATAGACAAAACCCTAACTGATGTTTTGCAGATTGTCTTCCTTGTCTTCACTCTCTCTTTTTTTAATGGAAGAAGTTTCACCAAGGTACATAACTTGAGATACTCTGTTTCTAAGCAATTTTTCTAGAAAGCATTATATCGTGAGGGAAGTTTGTAGCTTTAATTTGTTGCTGGTGACTTCCTCTTTTGATTTCTACAATTCTGGTAATTTTTTTTTTTTAATAGGTTGTGGTGGTTCGGGCATTCTCTGTTGTTGCTTTGTGGGGGTTTTTTTCTATTTGTTTTTGTTTTGTTGCTGCTTGGGATTTGATCATGCAGTTTGTGTGGTCAGACACAAACTGGCCTTCTCAGAGCTCACAGAAGAATTAAGTGGTGCAGGACTAGAGTTTTACTTAAGGTTTTCTTTTTCCCCACATTTCAACTCTCCTTTAGTATAGAGGAAAAGTTAGTAATATTGAAAAGGCAATTAATTGGAAAGTGCAGGAGTCGATTTTGCAAAGGCATAGTATTCCTTATCTCTTGCATACACATAATTACTAAAATGTTTATGCACAGTTGTAATACAGAAAATTACTTTGGCTGATGAAGTTAAAAAAAAAATCTGAAAACTTTTTTCCTGTAATAAATATTATTATTAGGACATTTGTTTTTTTGAAAATAGTGCTAATACTTCAGAAAACTATTTTGGGACCAGGTGATCATATAATTTTCACAGCCAATACAAAAGAGAATGGTTGAAGAGGGACTTATAACTACCCTTAAGTTACAAGTGCTCATTTTTTTAAGGGTGGATGCATAAACAGGAAATGAATCATTGTTGTGACAACATTCTTCAGAAGAAACAGTAATTAGAATAATTATGATGCCTTAGTTCTAGTACATGTTCACGGAATAGTATGAGTGTGTTAAACTGCAGATTATGGAAGATGTCATCAATTTAGTCATGGATGATGCTTTTAAGTTTTCTGCCTCTGTTACTGCTTTCTTCACTGTGGAAGGCCTTGAAACATTAAAAGCTATCATCCATGTCTACTCACAGCTATAAAAAAATTGAATGACAGTATAAACAAAATAGCATTGTAATATATAATTAACGAACGGAAGGACTCCACTGTGGTTTATATTTACAGCTGTATCATTTTATTAGTAGATTTTTATAGGGATATTAGTATCATGCAGTATTGGTAGGAATATTATTAATACCAGTACCATTAGGGAATCAGGCAAATGGATAGCATAAGTTGTCTAAAATACATAGTTTTATAAAGTATGTGTATATATATGCAGTTTATAGAAGTATGATCCTGATTCTACAAGATGCAACGTGGTTATAATGCACTGGTAATGGAGTTTCCCTTAATTTTTTTTTTTTTTTTTTTTTTTACAGATTTGTGATTAAAGTTAGGAGATGTATTCTACCCATCTTTTTCTGGTTTTGGGAAGTTCAGTGATTTTGGTTTTCCTGTTTTGTTGTTGGGCATGTTTCATGCATTCATCTTTAGTTCAAAGAGTATAGGGTTGCTTCCTTTTTGGAGAGGTTCATTTAACATGAAAAACAAAGAATCGTAGAATAGAATCATAGAATGGTTTCTGTTGGAAGGGACCTTAAAGAGTCTAAAGTCTAGTTCCAACCCCCCTGCCATGGGCAGCGACACCTTTCACTGGATCATAGAAAATCATGCCTTTAAGTTAAAAATAAACTTATTACATAAAAGATGGGTTATTGAAATTTAGTACTTCAGAAGTAAGTTTGCAGTGTCTTCTTCCTATGTTGCAAATTCTGTGTAAATGATCTGCTGATAGTGTTTCTTTGAAGATGGTTGTTTTTGTTTTTAGAAGATCAAAACCTGAAAAATCATGTCATCTGTGCATCTTTTGTACAAAAAGCAGACAAGAAAAACTGCTCATATATATGTGCTCTGATAAGGTAGGGCAGATTATTTTTGACAAACATTCATTTCACTTGAGCTTTGAATCAAGCCCATACTACTTCACTTATGTGAAACAGGCTCTGCTGAAGCTGCTGTATCTTCTCTACTAGTAGCATCTTTATTAGCTGAAGGAAAAACAGTTGGCTCCATGCAGTGTCTCTGCTTTAACATTGACTGGTCTGTAGCATCAGTGCAGCTGAGACACGTTAATAACGTTAATACAAGTTTAGAACAGATCTTATAGAAGATTGGTGAACAGTACCATTAAGGAGGGGAAATGCAGATGTGGGACATACTTTAAATACTTAAGTCTTTAAAAAGTGTGTGAAAAGTGGTTTTGCTCCTCTTAGGTGAGTTCAGGGTTAGGGTGTCTTTTTGAATAATTTAAGTTTTGCATTTTTGTTTTGTTAAAATTTGAGCCCTGTTGCAGTTTTTTTTCCTATGCTATGTACCACAAATACAAAAGACTAAAGAGAGGCAGTTATTTCTGAAGTAAATGATTTTCTGTGGTAATGCACCTTACGTTATTAATTAATTTTAAATGCTGATTACTGGCCCACACTGAACTGTTCTGACAGCTCCCAGTTCTTTGTGTTTTACTCATAAGTATAGCTTTACAATGAACAATTGTAGTATGAACAAGATGGTTTCTGCCCATTTTACTTGTAAAATCTTATTTCACAGTAATGAATTTCTCTGGAAACTTGCTTTTGTTATGTAAATGTATGTAAATTAATTTTAAAACATAGCCTGTATATTTTGAAAATAAATCGTCCAAGCCTAAGTTTTTCATCTAACAGATGAATTTAATTTACTACAGGTAACACACCAAAGAAAAATCTCCTAATCTTAAAAGAGATTGTGGAAGGTTTGCATTATTATCTCTCTTGTTATGTGTCATCTATTACTTTGTGATTTTAAGGTGCATCTTTCCATGACGATGTGTGGACTACCAAGAGGATTCTTTTCTCTGTGCAAAGATCGTAGTGAACTATAGTACAGTCTGCTGTCACCTGTCAGCTCTTTTTAGATTTTTCTTTAATTTTTTTTTATATTGAAGTCCAGTGAAAGCAATTCTGTTACTGAATTTCACATAGTTTAATATTTTAAAATACATTTTTCTTTCTCTTTCAGCTTTACATCTTCCAATCCAGCCTTACAACATGGGTAAAACTCCTGCACTTCAAACTTGAAGCAATCTACAGTCAGAAACTTTGGTGTTTTAATAGTCCAAGATATCAGAACCTCTTCAGTCACAACTCTGACAGCTGTGCAAGAGAACATCCTTGATCCTTCAAGCCAGGCTTCAGATTCCTTTGACTCCCCTTTTTAGTCTTTGAGCATTGCCCATATCCCAGTTACAACTGCTGTTAAAAATCATAATTGTGTTTTGTTTGCAGATGAGTGAAACAGATAAAGATATAAAAGTGACCTTATGGTAGAAAGGATTATTTACATTACTGGTATCAAAGTCAGTATGTTCTCTCTCAGACTTAGAAGTTGCAGTCTTGCAGTTGACTAGTGTGAAAATACTAGTAGAAATAGTGAATATTTCAGGCAAACAGCACCAGTATTTTTATTACCATTTTGTATAATTAGGCTTAAGCAAGACAATTGTAAACACTACAGTCTGTTTTATAGTACAGGCTTCATGGACATTTCCAGATTCTCTTTGCAGTCTTAGTTTCTGAATCCTGAATTCTGAAGTTTTATTGTGTGTGTTTAAATATAGTGTAATTGAAACCTTATTGTGAATACTGGAATGAAGCCAAATGGATATTCCATCTTCCATACTTTGCTTAAGATGGCTTGAATGACATCTGTCCATCTTGGTGTATATTCTTAGTGAAGAATGATCTTTTCTGAGATAAATTCATTATAGGGTTTTTTTGCCTTACTTTCTTTTTTTAATAGACCTGAAAATAAAAATGTAAGACTGGCTGCCTGTCCTGGTGCTTTGCTTCTATCATACAGCTCTTTATTGCCCACTTACTGTGTGTGAGCGAAGCTGAAAAATTCCACATGCTGTCAATTTAAAGCTGGAGGTTTGCAGCATCTTGTGTGTTTAGTCTCCGGAGTTAATATTTTCTGCAAATTTAGTCCATTTTCTAAATATTAATCAAAATTTTGTTTTGGTTGCTAAAGGTTGTGATCTGCCTTCCTCACTTAACAAATTAATCTCCAATGCCTGAGTTTACAAACTGGAGAAAAAATACATACATTTTAATAAAAATGAAAGTAGCAGTTGTGGCTTCAAGACAGTGTGTTCTTGGTTTCCTTAACGAGAAGGCATTCATTCATTAGTACACCAAAATATCCTTTAAGCAAGAAGTACTTGACTGTGTGCTTCGATCTTACTTGAGCTCTGCAGAAAATCTTAATGTTTGGAATTTTTGTAACAGTTTCAGTGTTCCCAGAGCTTTACTAATATTTTCTTGCAATGGTACAAGATATGTCCTGTGTTGTGAAGCATCCTCTTATGGATCCTTGCAGTTGTGAAATAGGCACTCATGCTATATTACCTGTCATCACATGTTTTGTTCTCAGAAGGAGCAATCATCTTTGTGTTGAAGTTCTGTTGCTTCTCTCTTGTTTTCCTGTTGTGTTTATGAATGCTATGGTATTACTCTGGTAAGACAATCAGAAGCAGTTGTCCTGTAATGTTACCTTTCTTGTATCTTCACTTTGCTGGAACGTGGATCTGAAAAGATGGAGATACTGACCAAATGTGAAGGAACCTCTGCCTTCCTGATTGAAGCTACTAAATAGATGGATGGATATTGTTTGGTAGTGAAAAGTAATACCATAAATGTATTTGCAGCTCAGAAAAACAAAATTAAAAATGAGAAAATAGTTTTCTTCACAGACTGGATTAAAAACTCTTTTCTTCAAATCTAGCAAACAGCATTATAGGCTAGTGAAGCTGGAAATGGCCTTTTTTCTCAAACTGCTGGAGCTTTAAAACTTCTCAGACTCATTTTGCATCAAAAGACAGTTTACTTCAGCAGAAATTAATCCTGATTTATTTTGGGGTAAGCAAGGACAGAACATTAAGCCACAATATTTTCTTCTGTTCTTCTCTTGTTTCAAACGTCTGCTGTTAGAATTTTCATCTCTTAAGATACTGGTAGTTCTTGAATACAATACCAGCATCAAGCCATCTGGAGTGTTCATTTACAGTTCTGGAGAACGAGAGTTCCTCTAAACATGTTTTGTAATATTTATACGGTTTTGCAAAGTAGGTAAGTCAGCAGACAGCAGATCCTAGCCTGAATAGGAACATGCATAAGTTAGGTATCATTTCCTTAGAATCATCTTACAAAAGAGATTTATAGGGTATTGGATTAAAGAAACAGGTTTCATAGGTCAGTGTATTTAGCGTTTCATGGATTACTTTCAAAAATCGGTCTGTCTTCTGTGGAATTTAAAAGCTAGTAAATAATTTTTCAGTATTAACAGAGAACTCAAACTTTTCATAACGTGCAGTCTTTCTGGATTTTCTTCAGACAACATATATATAATAGTACATATATTTACTATAGTTTATGTAAGTATAAAACAAAAAGAAAACCAAAAGACATAAAAGGGGAAAAAGAATGCAAGTGGATAATGCAAGAGTTCTCACATCATTTGAAAGCAGATCTTTAGTAGTAATGCAAGGTTCATTATTACAAGAAAGGATTGTAAAAAATAATTGCTACCATGTAAGTCTCCTGAAATAGATTTATTGAGGTGTTTAACCCATGTAACTTTGAAATTCCACAGCCTTCACAAATAGTTCAAATGGAAATTGTACATATCAGTGCAATTAGGTACTAGTGATACCTAACAGAGTTTTCAAAATGATTCCACAAAATAGTCAGAAATTATGGTTTTATTTTAGACCAAGTGATCTTTACAACACTTTTACTTTTAAAATGGTGAAGCAGTTCAAATGACTTAAGATGGAGGGTGTCCTTTTAAATTATATTCATTTTGGTGTTTAAAACATTCTTTAAATAGCTACTAGCTCTAAAAATAGCAGAGCAACACTGAAGTGGCATGTACCTTATTTAAAACAAACAAACCAGTCCCTGCAAGCTAGAAAGATGTAGTTGGAAGCCAAACTCCTGGCCCCATATTCACCAGTAAAGAGAATAAAAAGCAACTTTCTAGAAATAATTCAGTAATAATGGTCTAAGGAATGTGACGTAAAAAAACTAATTTAGAATAGCTTGATGTTTCCGTGCTCATCTTATTTGTCAAAACACTCAAACATCTCTTGCTGCTGTGGAAGATTGCAGTTGTTGATACATTTCTGCTGTAAGGATGATGATCATATTTGAAGGAAAGCAAGGATAATCTTGCAAGAAAATTTTCAAGTCTTTTCAAACACATTTACTTGTTTTGAGAGTTTTTGTGGGATATTTTGTTTTATTGTGGGTGGTTTTTTGGGTTTTTTTTTTTTTTTACATTCCCATCAATTTTTTTTTTTTAATAGTAGTCTGAAAAAATCTGGTTGGTAGGATTTGGAGGCAGGTTACAAAAACATCATGAGGTTGTGATAGTCTCTTGGACTACTGCAAAAGGCAAAAAGGCCAAAATTATTTCTCAGGAAGATCATACCATGTCGTAAGGCTGGAGATGGATGTAAAGCTACAAAGAAAATCACTTACCAGGTAAGAACAAATTGTTGAGATGCACGAATCAGACGACTATGGTACATTCTGCTTAAGTTGCTGTATGTTCTGTTGTAGTCTGTACACTGACTTATGTCTTACTTTGTTTTCAGGTTTATGGTAGGCTGTGGTAGATGTGATGATTGGTTTCATGGTGATTGTGTTGGACTGAGTCTTTCTCAAGCACAGCAGATGGGTGAAGAAGATAAAGAATATGTGTGTGTGAAATGCTGTGCTGAAGAAGACAAAAAAATGGAGTGTTTTGATCAAAATGCATCAGAGACTCAAGTGAAACTTGAAATCCATAGAGAAGAAAAAACAATTGAGTGTGAAAAACTGGGGATGTCAAAGCAAACACCTGCTTGTAATCTGAATATAACAACTGAAAAAACAAAGCAAACAGAGGACACTGGGAAGCACAAAGTCAAAATCTTCAGACGGGTAAGTCTTATTTTAGTGTTTAAAGTTCTGTTAATTATTGAGGGTAGAAGGAGTTTTTTCCTAACCCCCTGTCATTTAAAATACCATGTTTCAAACATTTTTGTGAATTTAATTTAAAACTTCTCCATTATTATCCAGAGTTACTTCATTTTCTAACTGGCTTGACTCTTTCAAGATGATATTGCTAAACTCCTTACATTGAGCAGGGTTATGTGCACATCATACGTGTGTGTATATAGAAATGGTGAAGAACTTCATGCGTTTTTCTTTCAGATTTCTAAATACTTTTACAGAAATCTGTCAGTTTGCTGTATGATATAAACCACAGATCTTTTAAATATCTGTAAAACAGTATGAAAACAGTATTGTAGTTTTGATTGTTTTAACTTCAGATTGTATGTAGAAGAAAATGCCTAACGTTTTAATTAGGGCCTTTCTACTTTCTGTGTGTCTCTACTAACCAAAGGATAATTTGTAAGAGCGGTGAGATGTTTTTACTACAATTCTTTAGAGTCTTTTAATGTATAGCATCACAGTCGTCATAACTTAATCATCGGTAATCGTTTTTGTCTGATTTCTGAATAGTAGAATTGTAATTCTGACATTAAGCTATTACGTTTAATTTTGGTTTACATGTGCTTTCTAAACATAAGTGACTTCCTGTGGATGTGTGGCTAAAACTGGTTAAGGGATGTTCATTGGTATCCATGACCTCCTAAAATAACTGAAAACGTAGTGGTTTTCAGCACAGAGCTTAACTGCAAATTGTCAGTGATGTGTCTTTGGCCAATATTTCAAAGAGAGTGTTAAGCAATACTTGGCAGTAATTTGGGATACTGTTCAGTAATTTTTTAGAAATTACACAATGGTGCATACATCCAGGGAACTCATTATATGCTAGAAAAAAAAAATGGGAAAAATGTGTGATAATTATGTAGTGGTCATTGTAACATTCAGTAGCGTGCTAACATGTGTAAATGTTTATTTCAGGAATCTGGTGATGGGAAAAATGTGTCAGAGTCCAGAGACTCAGATACTAAAAAAGGGCAACATGTTCCTGCTCGAAAAGGATCACAAACTGCTATAATTCCTCGGCGGTCCCCTGAAGATAAAAATGAAAAAATAAGTAAAGAATCCCTTAGTGTGGTTGAAAGGTCCACGAAATCAGGTAGTGAGGTTTGGTGAAGTACTCCACGCTGTAATTCACATATTTGTACAGCAGAGGATGGTGACTTACTTCATAGTATCAGTTTTTCAAACCACATTCTGTAGTGCAAGTGATGGTGATGTGAAGAGCTGTTTGTTCCCATGATGTTTATGATCTTTGTCTCATTTCTTTTAAAATTTTGTTTAGCAGTTAAATGTTTCCTGTGTAGCTGTGTGTTTACTGTCAGAATAGTAGAGGATGCTCATGTAATCAGGAACGGGACAAAAAGTACACAAAGACATCTTTGTATTAAACTTTATTTCACATTGCAGAGAAATTCGAAATGCTCTTCCATAAAATACTGTGAAATATTTAACATACATAAGTGTTTTAATTGCTATATAAATTATACTTTGACTTACTGATGTCTTTTTCACAAATTGACAAGTAGTTGTATCAGCTAATTTCAAAGGGGAACATTATATTGCATGCTGAGGGATCAGATTTTCATCTAAATTTTATTTGAAAGGTTGAAGGGACATATTTCCCTTCCCAGCAACCTCTGTTCTCTCATAGCTCCCTTGCTCCCTTACAGGAAGCATTATTCTTCTAAGATCATGGTAATACAAAGTTGTTGTCATTTGAGACTGAAATCTCAGCAGCAAAGCAAGTGAGATTTTGTCTGAGAACTGTGTCTTTAACTGCTAAATTCAAGCTTTGAATTCTTGTCTAAAAAACAATAAATCTGCTCTGCTGGTCTTTCGCCAATGCTAATGCATTCTAGAAGCTCTTACTGGTGGAAGAAAACAATTGAAAAAGTTAGGGTTAAATGTAAGTCTATATGTAAGTATTGTATACTGAATGGTATCTTTTAGACTTCAAATACCTTGTTGTTCAACTTTGAAATTCTGAGTCACAAAGTAATGGACATCCTTTCTAATTGGAAATTGCATGGAGCGAAGTGAGTCTTTGATATCCATAAAGTAATTGAATTGTTCCAAAATACATTAATTGAACTAGAAGCTGACAAAAAGATTTTTAGTCATGATTTCAGAGTAGACCTTAATCTAAAAATAGTTTTGTAACAAGACAGGCTTGGAAGTCTCATTTAGGACAATTAGCACAAAATTATTAAGCAGCACATTTGACTTAATCTCCTAACTGCTTTGAATTATGCTTATAGTGGCATTGTTTATTGCTAATCTTGCCCATCACTTCCCTGTTACGGGACTGTGCTTTTGGATGATTGAAACTTTGCCAAAATGTTGCATGCCAGCAACATGGAGGTTTTCCATGTCCCCCGACCTCCTCAGGCTACATTTTTTTGAAAGGTTTTAGTCCAGTTCTTCATCCTCTTTCTGAGGAGGACACGAGCAAAAAAAAAGTATTGAGCAAATAAAGTCATTATTAGAGCTGCATTACTTAAGAAGCCTAGCATATGAATACTTTAGTTTGCAGCACAGAATGGCAAACAGCTGTCTCAGGTCTGTACTACCTTGGTGGTGAGGAAGGGGAAATCACTAATTTTGATGGGGATCATAGTGGCATTAATGAGAGAGTTGATACAACCATACAGTCTTCCCAACAGGAAAGAAAATCTTGTCTTTTTGTAGCTACTTGAAAACGTAGTGTTTGCTTCTGGTATTAACACATTTTAAGTTGTACTCAGTAGGTGAAAGTAATAATAAATATTTCTTTTTACCATCAAACCCTGAAGTTAGATCTTCGTCAGTCTTCAGTTGTTTCTTTTTTTCAGAGTAGAAAGTGAATGAATGTTGTTTATTTTCCATTGCTTTCATAAATAGAAGGCAGCTGCTCTAAATTAATGACATGTTCATGTGCTGAGACAAATGAGCTTTCAGTTGACACTGTGAAAATTAAAGTTTGAAGGAATTCGGTTTTTTGCTTTAATGATTTTAATTTGATTAGAAATGTCCATAATTTGTATTATTTATGACACAAACCTTAATTGCCTTGCTTAAGAGTGTCAGTTACCTGAATCAGAAACTGAGATTATTGTAATTGAAATAATTTTGATGGCTAACAGACACAGAAATGCTAAGTTTAATGAAAAATGTTATTTTAAAGTAAAGTTTAATATGCTTATAATATGTGATTCCCAATATATTATTTCTCAGTTTACTCATTAAAAAATCAATCTATGCTATTACAACAATTGAGGATCAAAAATCCTACTTAAGATCAAGCTAATAAACACTGGTCATCTTGGTTCAGTGTAGAAGAAAATACCTTAAGTCAAAGGGCAAAAGTCCTGTTTGTTTCTGCTAAGGAAGTTTTTTTTTATGGATTGATCTATGTAACACAAAATCCAAAACAAGTAATTAAAAAAAAAAAAAAAGAATCACCCTGTGACTCTCTTCCTTCTCCTTGAAGGTCAGTTCTTAGCGGTTTAAAAATAAAACTTCATGACATCCAGCAACAGTAAAAGTTTATATCAGTGGCTTGAGTAGCTTACAGTTTGTAACTGTGTGTTTTGGTAGGTGTTCATGAGAAACAAGAAATTAAGAAAAAGAAAACTGAGAAAGGATCTATTAGTGCAACACACGTGCCAGCTGTGCCAGCTTCCAAACCTTCTGCTGATCAGATAAGACAGAGTGTCAAGCAGTCTCTTAAGGAAATTCTGATGAAAAGGTAAATATATATTACTAAATCAAATTATTAATTTGTGTTTGTAATTATTTTCTTTTGAAAGGCAGAAGAAAAAGTACTCATTTTTTGGAAGCATTTGGTAATTTTTAGTCTTGTGTTCTCTCACAGATTGACAGACTCCAGTTTAAAGATTCCTGAGGAGAGAGCAGCAAAAGTTGCCACAAGGATTGAAAGAGAGCTGTTTTCTTTTTTTCGGGACACTGACTCAAAGTATAAGAACAAATACAGAAGCTTAATGTTCAACCTAAAAGATCCTAAAAATAATGTATGTATTATTTGTCTGTTGTGCTTTACAGAAATTCTTTATTTGCTGTAGATTAAAGGAACAGTCTTCTATGTAAATACATTATTAATCCTTTCACAAATTATCCTTATTGTTATTTTTTTGTAGCTTTCCTCATCTCTTTGTTGTTTGTCCTCTTGCACACTCAGTATTCCCTGTGTTCTTTTTTGCTTGTTCCCCATCATTAATTCTTCAACTTCTTGTTCCCAGTGTACTTTTTATAGTGGGGTTTCAAAGTGTAGTGGATATAGCTTGTCTAGTTTGTTTGTCTTTACCACTGATCTGTTGTTTGGGTGTCCCTGTGTCCCCACCCCCCGCCCAGCTCTGTGTTACTTGCTGCACTTACATTGTGTAGCTTGTCTCACTGTGCTTTTTCACACCCAGATTTCTCAAGCTTGACTTTCACTCTCTTTTCTGCTTTCTATGAGCCCATTATGCAACATCACACTCACCTCCTCAACTTCTCTTTTGTCCTTATCAGTTATTCTGATCAAGTTGCTTCGTCTGTAGTATTTTACTATTACAGTTAGCCAACTGTAAATTATATGAACAGGCTAACTTCTGTCATTGGCTTCTCTTTGCTCATACTGCTAAATTATGTGAGGAATTTTACCCTAGAAATTCAGTTCAATTGGTCAAGAAGCATAGACATCCTCTTTAATACTAGTTTCTTTCCACTGTGTAATACAGGGGATTTGCACCTTCCAAAAAAAAAAAACCAAACAACCAGAGTTACTCCTCCAATGGGCATAAACTCACTTTCTTGTTTGGAACAACAGTTAATTATATATCTGATCATTAAAGGTATATGTAGATAACATTCTGTTATGTAGAATAAATGGAGCACTGGAATTAAGCTTTTTATGTTATAAAATCTAGTATTGCTTCCTACAGTGGGAGATAGTTACAAACCCACATGATCCATATAGCTGTACAGAGTGTGTTGTATGTTGCTTCTGCTTTATTTCCTGCTGTGAGCTGATTTTGTCTTGATAGCAATAGTTAACTTTTCTTCTTTCTTCTAGATATTATTTAAGAAAGTACTGAAAGGAGAGGTTACTCCAGACCATCTAATAAAAATGAGCCCAGAAGAACTGGCTTCCAAAGAACTGGCTGCTTGGAGACAGAGAGAAAACAGACATGTGAGATTTGTCAGCTTACGTTGTTCAGTTGACTGCCTAAGCATATTTAACTTCTGTTTGCAGGTTAAGTGTATGTAGAAAGAACAGAATGTGTGTCTCCCAAAGCAACTGTGATTAAGGAGGATCTCTATAATTTATTTAGTATTCAAAACCCAAAGGGGTTGTTAGGACAAAAGTGAAAGAAGTGTAGTAAATTCCTGAAAGGGGGAGGCCATGCATTTTCCTTTGCCATGCAACTGTGTTGCTGCTTGCTCTTTCTTCTGTCTCAAGGGTGAAGGCTTCTTTGTCCTTATTTCCAACAAGATTTTAAAGCTCTAGCTGAAGCTTCGTAGACATCAGTTCTTTAGAAAGGGAGAGAGATCTCTTTGGACGAATCAAACCAAACTGGTGGTGTTTTAAAATTACATACTATCGAGCATGACAGTTCACCCACCAAGAAGTAAACCTGAAGCTGAAAACCTGATCTGCCTGTCTGAAAAGCAGTCTAAAGGGAAAAAAACCCCAAAATAAACCAAAAAACCAACAAAGCATAGGAAGTTTATTAGGTTAATTTGAGCATTACTTTTCTTGAAACAGAAAGTCACACTATGTTTATATCTGTGTTGACAGTTTAGAAGGAGAAGCAGGAATATGAGGAGCTGGTTTAAATTTTATAGAAAATGCCTTTTTCTTAGATATTAGCCTGTTTACTGACTAGTTAGTCCAATGATAATTAACTGCAGCTGCTTAGAAATGTCCAGTTTGGAGCATCAAGTTTTCTAGTTTACAAAATCTGGGTTTTTGTTGACAAAATTTATATGCCACTTCATAGAACTAAAAGGCACAAAATTTGGCTAGTGTTAACTGGCATGCCTTTTGTGTTTGGGTTTTATGATACTAGGAATTGTGGGTTATATCAGATGACTTCCAATAAAAAATCTTAATGAGTGTAACATGGAATAGATGGAATTAATCTTCTTGAATTCTGTGTGCTCAGAATGAATGAATGCTCAGTGATAGTGATTCAGTACAGTGAGGTGCTGTATTTGAGACTGCAGTTTGCATTGCAACATTAATTATTCCTGGTGTTTTTCCTTTTCTTTGCATATTGCAACTAGACCTGTTTATGAATCGACAACTTTTTGCTAGTTCCTATTATCTCAAAATTGTTTTGAGGGCCCAGAAAGACATGAAAAGTTTGTTTATTCTGTAGTTAGCCAAAGCCTGTCTTTTGTAGTACCTCTTTGTTACATTTAATTTTATAAACATCAATAAAATATTGAAAACAGACCATGCAAAACTATTCCACTGCTGTGAGGAACAGCTTCAAAACAAAAGTGTATGTTTCTCAAAAATTACTGAAGGGTCCTGAATATTTCAGAGAAATACTTTAGAATTTCTAGAAGTTGAAGTGGAATACAACATGTAAAATAAATAGCAATGTATCATTTGACTGTATTTTTTGTTTTCCTATTCAGCAAGACTTTGAGACTGCTACTTACTGCTGCTTTTTTTTTTTTTTAAGTTTCCCCAGTGTGCTCAAAAGTAACTGTAGGTATTTGGCAGAGAGATAAAGCAATCATAGAATCCTTGTTTCCTTATGAAACCAGGCTTAAAATATTGAGGACAGCCAACACAAACTGTTTCTGGTTTAAGAAGTAGAAATGTGCTTCAAGAAGCAATTTTAAAAAAAATGGTTTATGCTTTATTTTTTGCAACAGAGCAACGCGGCAGTGCTGATCAGAATTAGCATATCCATTACTTTAGGAATATATTTAAATGTTTTTTCGAGGTAGAGGATTAGGTTTATATACTAAAAAACAAGCTCTTGAAAAATGATACAAATCTATATGTACTTATGTCCTGCATTTTCCCTACTATTACAGGAAAACAATGATGCTTTTTTTTTCTTTAGCCCTTGGAAAATCAAATTACCTATCTTTAAATTTAGTGTTGAAGGTCTGCTTTATAACTTGTTTAAATACATGCCTGATAAGTATTTGCTGCACTTCAGAACTGCTGCTTGTGAGTTTGCTTTATGAAACTACTTGACACTTGCAAAATATGAATGTATTCTTTCTTCCCTAGAGGGTTTCCTAATTGCAGTCCTATTTTCTGTTGTTGCATTTGTGGATTTCCAAATTGATATTGTATGGAAGTAAATATACGCAACTTCCTGTTTTTACAGACAATTGAAATGATCGAGAAAGAACAGAGGGAAGTTGAAAGAAGACCTATCACAAAAATTACTCACAAAGGAGAAATAGAAATTGAAAGTGAAACACCAATAAAAGAACAAGAGGAAGTCATGGAGATTCAGGTATAAAAGAAAACATGGCAACACAGTGTATTTAGTTCATAGATAATCTGATTGTAAAGTGATTTGTTTATGATTTTGTTGTTCAGATCTGTAATTATATGCTAGGTCTGTTTTGAGTTGAATTTTTCTTTTATCCTTACTGACTTTCACTTCTGGTCCTGGTGGTTTTGTTTTTTCTGTGTTGTCCATGACTATATGATGAATTCTGGCAATAGTAGAAAATATTCTAAATCTTACCTAAAAGATATTTAGGAATTAATTCCTTTAATGCATTTGTAGTTTTTATGATAGTCTTTTAGGCTGTACAACTGAAGACAGCTTTACGCCTGAAGAGAAGAAAATACCATAAAATATTTAAGCAATATGAATAGCAATATTAGGAATATTAACAGAGTAAAAAAAGGCTAACTGAAATGTGTTTGACTTTTCTTAGGAACCTAATGTGAAGTTGTTTGAGAAATCAGAGGAAGCTGAAAAAGATAAAGTAGTAAATGAATCTGCGTCTCCGGACACCACAAGTCAACATAAAAATCATCTCTTCGATCTTAACTGCAAAATCTGCATAGGTGATTTTGAAAAGCATGTCAAAATAAATACATCATGCTTGTATAATGCTTTTGTCATAAATCTCAGTATACCTCAGGAATGTAAACAATTTTTTTCCCTAGTTTGCTGACAGAGATATGGAAGCAGTGTTTGACATCATAATTTACAAAGGAGACAATATTAAAATGATTGGCATAAATGTGTCTTCTATTTAAAAAAAACCAACCCTGCAGAGAAAGGAATCCCTTTAATGGGTGTACATGCTATTGTTGATTCCTCATTTCTTTGTCGTATCCCATTACAGTGGCAATATTTATGTATAATATGGTATAAATATATACAATATATACATTTATACATTGTATATATTTATACACTATTATACATAAATTTATACATTGTATAAATATGTATAAAATGTATCATTTCTTTATCCTATCCCACTTCAATGGCAATATGTATTTTTGGTGCATCTTCCATGTCTTCAGAGGAAGTCCTCTTTTGTTTCTTTAATAAAGAATAAAATGCATTGCAATTCATTCTCTGCAGGCCGAATGGCACCACCTACTGATGATCTCTCTGCAAAAAAAGTGAAAGTGTCTGTTGGAGTTGCACGGAAGCAGTCAGACAACGAGGCAGAGAGCATTGCAGATGCACTTTCTTCAACGTCAAGTATTTTAGCTTCAGAATTACTGGAAGATGATAAGCAAGACTCATCAAAATCATCATTCACACCTCTCCCAAAGTAATATAATCTGTAGAAACAGTACTTTAAAATGAAAGACATTATTAATCTTATTAAGCTATTATAACTAAAGCTCATTTTATTAATGACATTTCAGTAATGCATTTGTGTACTTGAAGTTGTCCACCTCTTCTTAGGAATGGGGTTCTCTGGAGTAGACAGTGCTATGCATTTATATAAATAACACTACATATATTGCTATGATTACAAACTTCTAGTTACCTCATTTTCTTCTGGGGAAAAGTAAACTACCTTATGCTTTCTGGTGCAACAAGGCCTAAAAAGGCACATGAGTTCATATTAAACAAGTCAGGATAAAGATTTAATATGATATGTGGTATTAAGGAATGTAGTATGTTGAATGAGGGGATGTGTGTGTGTTTGTATGTGTATATGTAAAGCTAGGGAATTTGAGATTGCTCTAAACAGAGCATTTGCACTGATAAATCAGGCTAGTTTCAAATCTCAAAGCAACACTTCTCTAGAAATGACAGTTAACAGCAGCTTGTTCGACGTTTTGTCATATTTGCTGTAAGCTCTCTTTTCATTTTGTTCCACTATACTTTGCTACCCACCAAAGAGGGAATTGCAATTTATGAGGCTGTTTTTTCTGGTTTAAGGGAGGGGTTTCTAGAAAAACATCAACTCCCTAGTTATTTAGAATTGACCAGACTTCATGCTGAAATTCTGCTTTTATCAGGACAGTGGGATCCTTTACTGAGGACAGTGGACTTTGTTTTTTGAATAGCTCGCTGAAGATTCAAAGAAGTAATTTCTAGTGCAGGCAGAAAGAAATGTAGGTTACTGTGTTACTGTAACAGCAGAACATCTGGTACTACTGGGCGGCTGCCTTAAAACTGCTAATAGCATGCCTAGAATATTTTGATAACATCACGTTGGGAAATGTTGAAATGTGGCTGTAACCTTTTCCATGAGGAAACCTTCAGATTGAGAAACTCTCTCCTGTGAAATTACTTAAGTCTTTCCATTTATTCTTTGGAGCTGCTTTGTTGACAAAACTGAGGCTTTTTTTTGAAGGGGGGAAAACCACTGTTTTATACAGGTGATGATAGTGGAATTGGGAGGAGGTGCTGACAGACCTGTGGAAGTGATATGTGCGTGAGAAGAGATGAGGAGCCAGCTTGTGGGATGAAGGGAAGGGAAGGGGGATGCAGGTATACAGGTGGTGGACAAACAGTGTCGAAACAAAAAAGTAGGAGCTTGGAAAGCAGGGTGAGGAAAGACCAGCAGGCAGTATGTCTCTCCCCTCCTCTGTGGTAGAGAAGATCTTACTGGCTCTGCAGCACCTATATGTGTTTGTGTGTCCTCTTCAGTAGCATTTAACTCTTGGACGAAATAACTTTTCCATTCTCAAAAGATACAGTGCTGAACTAATGTGCTGCTACAGGACTGTCCTTCCTGTAACTTTTATCTGCTCCACTGGAAGATGAGATACATGTTTGTCTACCCGTCTCTTTTCATTGACCCTCAAGTATGCTTAACTGGAAAAGAAAATTCTTAATGACATGTCATTTCTTTTACAAACAAAATATGATTTACATTAGCGTGCATGATATATCATGTTCTAAATAAAGTGGGTTTTTTGTCTATCGTTTTTTTAGGTCAGAAACACCTGGTACTGTGGAATGTGAAAGTCTGTTTCTGGCACGCCTGAATTTCATCTGGAAGGGTTTTATCAATATGCCTTCAGTGGCAAAGTTTGTTATTAAGGCTTATCCAGTTTCTGGCTCTTTTGAGTATTTAACGGAGGTATTTATATTTACTGCAAAGAATGAACAATTCATTTATTAACTTCAGTGACTTGTTTACCTTGTAGGCTAATAATAGTATAATGGTGAAAGGCAGTGAAACATGATCGTTGTACTGAGTAAAGTATTTGTGGGAGGACATAGGTTAGGGTATGTATTTGTAAGTAAAGTATTTTTCAGTTTGTCCTATTGTTCAGCAGGACTCAAGTTCTTTGATATATTTTAAGATGTTTTGTTCTCATCTCACAGTAAAATCTTTCTTGAGGATGATCAGCTGTATTTCCAGAGATGGTATTATAAAAGTTGAACTGTTTTTTATAATGGAGCATCTTCTATAGTGTAAAGTAGCACGGAAAGATAGGACAGAATTTGCTACTGAAATAACCACCTCAGTGGCATCCATTTTCTGAACTAGGGGTGAGAAATTGTAGCTCAGTTTTGAATTCAAAGAAACAAGTTGATGCCAGTTTTTGGAAGCGAAGCATCTACTGGTGGTTTCTGTTGACAGTATGAGAAGTCTTTTCATCTTCTACAACAGAAACTTGTGTAACTTTTTTTTTTTTTTTTGCTTGTCTGGTGGCAATTCTGGTCCTAGCCTTCCATTGTAAGACTAAATTGTTCTTTAAAAAAAAAGTTTAGGTAGTGTTTACTTCAGTGCTTGAGAGGCAGGAAAAGGATGCAGTTGCTTATAATAGTTGTCTTTGTGACATAAAATAAAGCTCGGAGGGCTCATAAGGCTTAGTGTTACTTCTTGCCAGTGACACAGGATGCATCAGCTTTCTAATTAAAAGGACTTAGGTCTTCTATTAATGTTATTGTCTTTGCTGTAAATCTTCAGTGAAGTGCAGGGCAAGCAGTACCTTTTAATACTAAAGGATTGTTTTACAAATATGATGTGCTTTTCAAAACTCTTCTGCTTTATTTCAAAAAACTATTTTTCCTTAGGTATTCCTAAATGATTATGAAGGTCTGTTTTTGTTGCTTGTAAATAGTGAACTCTGTAATATCCAAGAACAGATTTATGTCTATATATACATGCATGTGTAGGTTGTTTTCCTCTCATAATTAAGATTTTGAAAGTTATGGATGTGGGGCTTTCATAGCAGTTTGATCTTACAGATAACTTGAGTGTTTCTGGAGCGCAGTACTTGTTTGCAGTTAATGTTACTGAAATAAATAGCTTTGGGGAAGTGTAGATGAACAGTATCGAATGATAACTAATTTAGTACAGATCATTGACTTTGCACTAAAAATCTTAAATATCCAAAATTTAAATTAATTTGTTTCTACTGTTGTAACTTCTACTGATATTTTAAAATTATAATTTAAGAACTGAAAGAATTAAGTATGTTTTGAATATATGAGGCAGATACTGGATGAAGGATTTACCACAATTTTTATGTTGGATTCAGATTTCTGTTCTTTCTCATAGGATTTACCGGATAGTATTCAAGTAGGTGGCAGGATATCTCCTCACACTGTCTGGGAGTATGTAGAAAAAATCAAAGCTTCGGGGACCAAGGTAAGAATTTTACATATTGAAGACTTGCTGGTTAACATACATCCCAGCTACCCTAATGATCTTTTTTTTTTATTTTGGAACATATGTGAAATACATGACATGTTAAAGATAACTGACAGTTATATTGAATGGGATGGATGGCAGCTGGCGGCGTTTATTTTCTTACTATCTAACCTTAACCTGTCATTTGCTGTTGGAGAATACTTGTATTCCTTTGAGACAGTAACTCATCATGAGTGTCTGGACACCACTTCACATGTCTTAAGTGTTACCCTTCCGTTTTGGTACTGTTACAATATGCAAAGCCATCTCTGTGGTCCTCAGCTGAACTTGTCCCACTGTGTGCAAGTTGTCCTTGTATGGGGGAACCAGATAGGGTTCTCCAGATGCTGTCTCACAAGTGCTGGATAGAAAGGAATAATCTTTTCCCTTGGCGTGCTGGCTGTTTCCGTTCTGACACCCAGCATGCAGTTGGCCTTCTTGGCATGGATGCATTGCTGGTTCATATTCAACTTGTCCACCAGGACTCAGAAGTCTTTTCCAGTCAGTCCCCCAGCCCGTCCTGCTGCGTGGGGTTGCTTCATCTCAAGGTGTAAGATGTTGCATTGGCCTTTGCTGACCTTCAGAAAGGTCAGCCTGTTGTTTTCAGCCTGCTGAGGTCCCGCTGAATGGCAGCCAGCCCTTCAACATATTGACCCCTGCCCTTGATTAGGTGCCATCTCAGTTTTGCAGGGGGTCTCCCATCCCATCTTCCGGGTCATTAAGCAAGCCAATAAACAGCATCAGCCCCAGCATCGACTCCTGAGCTGGGCTTTGGTCATAGCACTGGGATCTGAATAGTGGTCTTCCCCTAGTATTAATGGCTATCTTAGACACAATAGACTACAAAATAAAGCTTTCTAGTAATGTTAAGGGTGGGGAGGGGAATAATTACTTGGAAGCTGGCACACTTCCCTAAAACTTGTTATTTAGCTGGCTAATAAAATGTTGGCTTTTTAGTCATGCACTGTAATTAATTTTTTTTTTTATACTAAATGTTCTTTATTTGTTTTCTTCAGTTTTCCTTAATTATTTTTGGCCCTGTTTCTGCTCCTTCTGTCTCCTCTGTTCTCTGCTTTCTTGGGGAGGCTTTTTTTCCCTCCTCTGAACTGTGCTTTTAAATAAAGAGCAGTTACTAAAACAATTAAAATTTCATAGAAGAATGTATCTGACCATCGTATTCTCTCTGTTTTTGCAAACAGGAGATCTGTGTAGTTCGCTTCACCCCAGTAACTGAAGAGGATCAGATATCCTATGCGTTGTTGTTTGCCTATTTCAGCAGTAGAAAACGTTACGGTGTAGCAGCCAATAACATGAAGCAAGTGAAAGATTTGTACCTCATCCCTTTAGGTTCCTCAGATAAAGTCCCACATCATCTTGTGCCTTTTGATGGGCCTGGTAAGTACAGCTTGAAATTTGGAACTTTATTATCATAACACTACTTAAAGAAGTTTACAAAAGAAATATAAGAGAAATTTAAATTTTAAAAATGCCGACTATTTTGTTCAAACATGTAATGAGTTTTCCATAGTATTATATTGGCTTCCTTGAAAATACATTATTTTCCCTTTGTAAGATTATTCTGATACTTTATTGAAAAAATTACTGTGCATAACTTTGTTTCATGTTTACTACATTCTTCCTCTAACCCAGGTGTCTTTGTAGGTTACAATCTCAGTAAATTCAGTGATGCAAGTGAACTATGATAGTAGTCATACTGAGTTCCAAACAGATGGCCAAGGAAGAAGAGATCCTGAAACGACTCTCAGTTGTTATGCTTACACCTGAGTTATTTTGCATCAGTTTATTTGGTTATAAAAATTTGTGGATGATTTCTTCTTTTGAGATGGGCAGGGCCAAAATGAAGAGTGGATGAGCTACAACTCATAATTTTTTTGCAAGAACCTAAATTATACAGAACAAAATACATAGTGAAGAGATAGCTAATAGTATACCTTGAAACACAGTGCCTTCCTGGAATGAGGGAAGCATTTTGGAAAGTCATTCTTGGTAAATCTTTGAAGAAGTATGTCTAACACAAATTGATAAGGAAACTTTGTGGTTGCAAGTGTGCTGTTTACTTTTTTTTTTTCCTCTTGTGCTTTGCTACCACTGTTACCAGACTGTTGCTGTGTTAGACTAAATGATGTTTAACTTCTGTGCTTTTTCTTATGTGGCTAGATGTCTTAACTGTCTCATATTCTATATTTGGAAGTTATAGTGGGTGGTATAGTACTTAAAGCAATTTTAATTTGCAATGTTTGAAGTCATAATTTTTATGTTGGAAATAAGTTTTTAACTATTTTAAGTGTTGTGTTTAATGATGAAAATTTCATATATCATAAAATGAATACTTTCTATAATATATAGAAAGATATAAGAAATATAAGAAAGATATAAGAAATATATAAGAGTATGGGGATTATTTTTGTTGAAATGATTGCCTTAACCAAAACATAAGGAGATGATAAATTGCTGTTACAATTTTGTACAGGGATTGAGATACATCGACCAAATTTATTACTGGGATTGATAATTCGCCAGAAAATGAAGAGGCAGATTACTGCTGTTGCAAGTGTTGCTAGTAGTTTTGTGGATGAAGCTTCTGAAAGTACCTTGAGTAACTTGCCACCAGAGAAGAAAAGCAAGCCAAACAAACCTGAAGTCTCTCATCATGAGTTAGCACTAGAAGAAGAAGAGGAAAATGATTTCTTTAATTCCTTCACAACTGTCCTACACAAGCAGAGAAATAAACCTCAGCAATCTAATATAGAAGATGTTCCAGCAGTTACTGAACCATTGGTAGAAAGTACCAAACACGAACCACCGAAGCCTCTCAGATTTCTTCCTGGAGTCCTGGTTGGATGGGAAAATCAGCCTTCTACTCTGGAGCTAGCAAATAAACCGTTGCCAGTTGATGATATTCTTCAGAGCCTGTTGGGTACAACAGGGCAGGTATATGAACACAGCAAGTCAGAAGCGAGTCCCAGTGAAGACATACCATTATTAAATGAACAGGCAACCTTAAAAGAAGAAAACATGGACGTTGCTGATGTAACTAATGAAGTTAGTGAATCAAAGACTGGTTTGAATGATCTACAAGAATCTACTAATGCTGCTGTAACTGTGGATACAGCAGCTGTAGGGACTTCAAGTTCTGCAAGAAGTGCTGGATCTTTGATAGGGCTGAGTCTTAAGGGAAAACCTCCAGATGTCTCCACAGAAGCATTTTTAGCAAATTTATCTGCTCAGTCACAGAATAAAGAAACTGAAGAAAGTAAAGAAAATGACCCAAAGCGGCAATTACCCGACAAGGATAATGTTGCACAGGAAGTTAGAAGGACCACAAATTCCAGCTTTTCTTCCTCATCAAATGCAGGGAAAAAAACCAATGAGAACAATGTTAATGTAGGCTCTGCTGAGGGTACCACAGCTAATACCTCTAAATCACCACCATTTATTAATCTTAAAAGAGACCCACGACAGGCAGCTGGTCGAAGCCAGCAGACTACTGCTTCGGAAAACAAGGAAGGAGATGTTAGCAGAAATGAAGACCGACAGAATGCTTCAGGAAATGATCAAATAGAACCAGAGAATAAACAACAGTCTTCTGGAGAAGTGGGCTTAAACCTGTATCAAAGTGATGCACAAACCAGTGAGACGCAGTACAATTCAACTGCAGCAAAAGCAGATAACACAGTTGCATCACAAACGGAAGATACCAAACACTCACAGGAAGATTCACTGATGCAAAACATTGAAACAGTGAACTCATTTAGAAGAGGACCAGGAGCAACTTCATCTCATTTTGAAACCGAAAACTCTTCTCGTTCTGAATTTATTTCCAAAGTCCCAAGCCCTATTACAAGTGGCAGCTTCTCATCTGTTAGACCTCCACAGCAGAATTTTCAGCATCCTAAATCTAATCCACCTGGATTTCAGTTTCAGGCTCCTGCACCTCATAACTTCCCTCCACAAAACAACCCTATGTTTGGATTTCCTCCTCATTTACCACCTCCACTTCTTCCTCCTCCTGGCTTTGGCTTTCCTCAAAATCCAATGATGCCGTGGCCACCAGTAGCTCATTTATCAGGTCAGCCCCCACACTATGCTGGACCCATTGCACAAGGGCTGCCAATGGCACACAAACAATCAAGATTTTTGGGGCCAGACAATTTTTTTCAGAGTAAAGACAGTAGGAGACCAGAAAGACGCCACAGCGATCCTTGGGGCAGACAAGAACAGCATTTGGAGAGAGGGTTTAATAGAGGAAAAAATGATCAACATAGACAAAGATTTTACAGTGAATCCCATCACCAAAAGAAAGACAGACATGAAAAAGAGTGGAACAATGAAAAGTACTGGGAGCAAGATTCTGAAAGGAATAGACGCAGAGACAGAAACCAGGAAAAAGAGAGAGAGAGGAAGAATAGAGAGGAAGGACAGAGAGACAAAGAAAGATTGCGGTCTCCTCACAGTGATAGGTCTGCTGATGGAAAAAGCCCCAGAGAGAACAGAAATCCAGAAAAAAAGACAGAGAAGCCTAAAAGTGAAGAACAGGCTCATGAAAAAGATAAGGAGAGGGAGAAAAGCAAAGAGAAGCATAGAGAACGAGAAAGTGAAAAGAGCAGAGAGAGACATAGGGACCACAGTGACAGAACTAAAAGCAAAAGGTAAAAAGATGCAGGCAGTCTTTTAAAATCCTATTTAAATAAACTGTTAAGAGTAATGTCATAAAACTTTGTATAAAAAAAGAAGCCTGCTAGGATTGTGCCATCTTTTTTATTCAGTGTTGGTGTTTTGCAGAAACAAGTCTGTGTTTTGGTACCACTTGATGTACCAATACTCATCCTTTTTTTCATTATACCAACTATCGCTAGAAGTAGGAGTTTAATATTTTTTAAAATTTTACATTGCTGTATATTCAAAATTTTAAAGATTTCTTTTATTAATATGCAATAAAGGCTTAGAAATTCTCTTAGCTGATGAAGTTGGCTTTAGTCAAGTCTGCAATATAGTTGCTGCCTTTGGTAATTTGTGCTCTCTTCTGTTTTAAGATGCTCTAATAATTTTAAAGGTGAATTTCATACAATAACCTTCTTTTTAAATTGCACTGTTTTTAAAGACTGTAGCAAAGCCTCAGAATCCACACACATTACAACAAAATATAATATGCTTGGTGGTGTGAAGAGTTTTTTTTTTTAAATTATTCAGTAGTACAGTAAAATAATTCAAGTGTATTTCATTAGTTTTTCAGATATTTCCTAAGCATCTGAAGCAGTTTGTGACCAGAAATTGGAAGGCTGAGCTGCTCGAATGTTATTGCTTTAAACTGCACTTGTTTTAATAAGAAAGCATTTTTAACCTAAATTCTTGAAAATATGATTTATAGTAGTGAATTCATTTCTCCCACCATTTTCCATGCTTCAAAAACTTGAATACTTAAGCCTGTACATTACTTTGTGTTTTGCTATCCTTTTTACTGTAAAATGTAAATATTTTAAGGGATATTTTGATTCTAAAATGATAAAACTTTCTCACATACTGTGTGTGTTTGATTTCATAGATGTGAAACTGTAGGCTAAATGAATATAGCAGACTGAGTTACAGAATGCCACATTTGTTGTACACTTCATGGCTCGGTCGTTTCAAGTTCTGGGGGGCGAAGAGGGGGGAGAAGGGCAGAAGGGTGTTTGTACCATTGGGACTTACAGTTAATTGCTATTTTGTAATGACTACCATCCACCCATGAAAAACAAAAAGCCAAAAAAATTGCAAACCTGAAAACAATCGATCTCCTGCTCTTATACTTCTTGAAATACACTGGTCATTTTGTTGACTCTGTCAGAAACAACAAAAATATTCCACCATATAAAGAAAAACTTACGTTCATTGTTCTGTTTTTCAGTGGTTTGTTTTTCACTTTGAGCATTTTGCACTTTGCTGTAGAAAAGCCTCTTCTTTCCAGAAAGGTCTTTCCAGCTTAACAACACATGAATGGTTAGTTTTAATTATGAATATATATTTTAAGGTAAAATTTCATTTGGATACCTTGCAGGTAGTTTCATAGCCAAATTGACTAAAATCAAAAAAATCCTGCACCAAACAAAGGGAGTGGTAGATTTTTATTAAGTAATGTTTCTTAGACTCATAGTTGAGAAGATTCATAAATCATCAGTTTATTAGTAACTAGAAGCAATATTTAAACTTTTAACTTTTATAGCATGATAACATGATGTTAAAATTAGTCTTTTTCCAAATTAATTCCATGATCTGTATAGCAGTAGTGCCACTGAATATATCTGGTAGTATTATGCATGTGTTGTGTTGTTTAAATATTTACATCAGAATTCTTTAGACATAGAAGTGCACCAAAGCATTTTTCTGGTTTTTGGAGTAAGTTTTAAGTCAGCAGCTCAGCTTGTGAGGCTTTTCTTTTGACCTGTTCAAAAGTAGTCTGCTCCTGGTCCGTTGGTGATCCATGTCTCACATTCACATCATTTTGTGCTCTAAAAATAAACTGGGAGCAATGAAAATTGCAACTGTGTACGGAAAGGATGGGAATGCTTTCTGCCAGAACTACCAGAAATAATTTGTTTGGAAAGAATATGTAAACTTTTTCCAAGTTTTCAGAGTGCTTTACTACCTGCCTCATGTATGTAGAACCTGAAGAGAGCCACAGTAAAACAGCTCTTGAGGGAGAGTTTTGTTAAGAGTTTAAATTAACAAGCAGTGACAGTTTCCAGGATTTGGTCCTAGAACCTGAGTTAGTGTAATGGGAATAAATCCCTCTACTACAGGAATAAAGGATTTTGTCTTCTCCGTTGCCTTCAGTCACTCTCCTTCCAACACTCATGGTAGCTGGAAGTGCTCTGATTACTTGTTACTTGTTTTACACTGAATCACTGCTCAGACCACAAAAAAGCAGTGTGCACTGATGAGGAACTGGCAGTACACCAGGAGCCCCAGAGAGAAAAGGATAAACCCTAAGTATGCTCCCTTCCCCAGCATCACATGGCCATAAAAGGTCCTCCTAAGAGAAGCTGTAAGAGAAGAATCTGGGGCTAGCTCAAATGCCAAGTGGGCTCCACGAGCTGCCTGTTGGGTAGATGGGAAGAAGCTCTGTTGCATCAGGCTGATTGCTTGAGGGCTCAGAGCAATTGAAGAAGATAAAACCTCACAAAGATGTTTGCAGATGCTTATTAAAATGTCCTGAGATAGTTCCATTACCCGCCCCCCCCCCCCCCCCCCCTTAGTTATCTTCAAGTCATCTGTAACTGACTTGGCAATGCATTCATTGCTACATACTAATTATGGTTATGTGGGAACTAATGCGTGTCACCTAATTTTAGTGTGCTTATTGTCTGCTCCATGTCTGCTTTATGGAAAGACAGGAAAAGAAATAATCAGAAATAGTTACTTGTTTCTGATAGGTACCCACTGAAGACTTGGATTTGGAGAATTTCCATGCAAGGAGGTGATAGTAAAGTAAAAAAAGGAAAATACAAGAATCAATCACTACTATTTTTATTTGTTTAAGAACAGTAAAATAGAACTTATTTTGTTTTTATTACTCACTGAAGTAGAAGAATATAACTGAGCTTTTTCAGAAGGAATAGAATTTTTTCACTGACATAGGAAGAACTGTTTACTTTTGAGATTATAAATTAATGAAAAATACAGTCATGAAAATTCAGTTTACTGTGGCCAAAACCTGTGTCTAATAAAATTTCATTTAGGGGCATATAAGCCAGAAAGGTATAGCTAAAGCAAAGCAGTTCTTAGACTTTCTAGGTAGTTGTGACGGGTGGACTGCCAACTGTTGCGAATAGTTAAAACAAAAAGTTTTCATGTAGTCAAACAGGGGAGACCTCTGCTGGAGCAAAACAGCAGGCATATTTTATATCTCTTCAGTAATTGAGTGAAATACTTTTTCTGCTCTTAAAAATCAGTATTATTTTAGCATGAAGGCAGGCTTAAGTTCTACCCTTTCACATAAATGCATACACCATGGATAGATACTGAGAAGGAAGGGAGAACAACTTCATTATCTAGAATAGAGTCTTTGTGGACTTAACAAGTATCTACAGATGTTACAATTCAAAAAATTCTCATTACAATGAACATGTCCTTTTTGCCCCTGGTACACCTTTCTCCTCCCCCTCCCCCGCCCCCCTTTAATTTTTTACGCTTGCCCTTAGTATTACAAAATTATAAGAGAAACGGCATTCTAATAAAATTTAAGTTTTGGAGAAACAGGTAAGTTGTCCTTATAAAGTAACAATTAATTAATACCAGAGTGACAGTTGGCTTTATGAGCTAATTACTACCTATTTGTCTACAAACCTATTTCTAGCACAGTAAGGAAAAAACTGGTAGACTTTCCCATTATTTTAAAGTAAATACTAAAGAGTATATAAGTAATTTTATGAGTAAAACATCTGATCACATTTTATATATGCTATTAATACTCAACATTATTAAAAAAAGAGACAATTTTATTAAGGGCTTTCTTCTGTTGGTTCCTGAGTCTTACACTGCTAGCTAACTCAAGAAACAGGCGGAAAAGGAAATTCATATCACTTCTAAAGAGTCTTAAACAATTTTTCAATTACTTTCCATTGTAAACATTATACCCTTCTCCTTCCATTAGCTGAATCTTCTTAGAATCTTGAAAGAGCACAACATCTTTAATTTTACCAATGAATTCCTTCTGAAAAAGCCCTGTAGTGACTATATTGACTTTCCTGCCGATTTCAAACCCACCAAAATAACAAATGCCACCATAGTTTAAAGCAGTGTATTTTCTGTGTGGATCAATATCTTCAAAAAGAATCAGCTCCTCATCAAGATATACCTTAATACAAGTTTGGTTTTGAACTACAGTAACAAAATGCCATCTTTCATCACAGCAGGTGGAGTGTTTGCTATGAATTAGAGGAACACAGATTCTTTCTCCAAGATTAACCACAACTTTTAATGTTCCATTGGCAAGACCAATGGCAAGGAAATCATTATCTTCATCTTCACCTTTTCCCATCCATACCATTAAGCCTTCAGTTTGACTGGTAGTAAAATTTAAAGAAATGCGGCTATACTGGAGGTCTCTTTTTCCATAATAAGGATCTGTGTATTTGATGTAGGAGTTGCCAATGAACTTTGCTATAAAAAATTTGATTTTGCTGTCGCAGTACTTACCTGACCACCCTAGTGCGCATACACAGATATATGAAAAAGAAGTAGGCTGAGGAATACAGAGACCTTGAGATCCACACCTGTTTTGTGAACAATGAATAGATTCTTCACATGTGCTCCCCGTCCACTCTTGTGGGCAAGAACAAGAAAAACCTGAGTTTTCCACTTGACATGTTCCATTATTTTTGCACACTGTGTACCCACAAACTGTTCCATCACAGTCACCAACGTTGGCTCCACCTTTGGGGTCAGTCACGGTAAGCTTCAGTTCCCTGTTGTTTATAACAATTTCTCGTATACAACCAGTGAAACCCGTGGGTTCATTTTCTACTGCCATTGAATTAACAAGGTTTAAGGAGGACACCCCTCCAACAAAAAAATCTGTGTGCGTGTCTAGCGCGATCATTCCAGGACTAGCTTTTTGAGTAATGTTGATACCATCCAGGTCCAGGTAGCCTTCATTACCAACTCTTCCTGCTTTGAGGGAATGCCATGTGTTTCCATTTGCATGGACCTTCTGAAAGGTCTGTAGGATGACTGTCTTGTCTCCGAGATTGTAGCGTAACTGTATAAATCCATTTACTAATGATATACATAGAAAGTCACCTGTAAAAAAACCATATAGAACAGTTTTACTTTTTAGAGGCAGCACGCTGAAGAACAGCGTATTCGTAATCATGATGCTTTCATGCCTGTGTTTCCCCAGTTCAGTAACACTTTCAGTGGTCTTTTACCATCATGTATAAATCACACAAAGTGAAATGATCCCTGATGAGATTCTCTTGGCCTTTTTTTTTTTTTTTTTCATTATTGGAAACTGAGCTCGTGTTTGCTTTGAAGTAAGAAGCCCAACCTTCTGAAAAGCTCTGCTTTGGTGCAGCGACTAGATACCTCTGAGATAGGGGGAAAGAGGATCACTTTGGCATCCAGGGAATGTGAGTTGGTGTTCCCATGAAAAAGAATCAAATTTTGGTCAAATTACAAAGGCCAGCATACTCTCAATTTCCATATGCTACATAAAGCTTGATGGATTTGTCAGTTTAATGCACTGAAGGTTTGTCTGTACCAAACATACTCTGCTTTGCCTGAAGCTGCTTTTTGCAATGGGGATGTTTTGGGTTTAATAATCTTGACAGCTGTAGGAACAGATAAGCTTTTTATTGAAATGTTCTGGAGACCTCCATGATAGGATGTATTAGGAGGGAGTTACCTTGTCTTGTACTATCAGTGTTTCTGGCCTTACAGGCAATATAAAGGGAGAGAGAGTACTGTACTTATGAAGAAAAGCTGGGAAAGGTTAGGAAATCGGAGCTGGAAGGAAGGTGTGTAAGGGCAGAGAGAGTCTAATGGGAAGGTGACAGGGAGGCAGGACAGCGGAAGGGTTTGCAAAAAGTCACATTTTCAAACTTTTTGACGTTTACCTGTGCAGTTTAACTTTTTTTATATTGGTTTGGGAAATAGTAAGCGTAAGGTTTTTGCATTTTTTAAAGTAAGTCTATCAATGAAATTGATAAATATGTTTGTTAAATGTGAATGTAAGCTTCCTTTCTTAATAGTTACCACTAAAACTAAATTTTAATGTAGAAATACTTTGAAGTCTACTTTTAAGTATAAAGAAATACTTTCAAATACTTTCAAGGATTTCAATAAGGCATACTTTTAAATTTGGAAAGTAAAATTTCCTTAAAGATTCAGCATTCTTAAGGGTTGACCTGTAAGTAGAATGATGAAGTTTACTTTCTTGGGGGGTTAATTTTTGAGTATTTCTAATCCTTGAATTGCATTACCTTTAGTGAAGTTAAAAAAGAATGCCTTAATTTACAGGAGGTGTGTGAAAGTTACTAGAATTGCACCTGTCTTTTCAGCAACTGTTCAGTTTCCCATTCAGGCAGGGTGGAGATGCTTCAGTTGTATTAGTGGCTGTAGAACACATGCTTCATGCCTCACCTTCCCTGCCCCAGACACCCATGGGAAGAACAAGAAGGCAGCTCTTCCTTCTTTCAACTCCAGGCCAGCAGTGGCAGAGCACTTCCTTCTAGGTTGCTAGTTCCAGTTGTGATGATTGTTTTACTTCCCTGCCTTTAGTGTTCTTTTTGAGTGCCTTGTATAATTCTCTTCACTTGTGGTTTCTCTTGCTCAGTGATGTGGCTTTAGGCTTGCTTAATTTTTCAGTGCATAGTCTTAATGCACTCATCTCACATGTTTGTTTGAGCAGTGTACATAACCTGCTTGTCTATTTCTTTTATCAGGACCTCAATCCTAGGGTAAGAAGGGAGCATCAGAAAAAGTTTCTGACTACCTCCTTGGCAGCCTTCAATCCCCGCTCCTACCCAGGCATGCAGACTTGCATGAGGACATGAGTACTCATTCTTTGCTGTCTAGAAAGAAGGAAAACATCTGACCAGGGTTGCTTGCTCATCTCTCTTGTAATCAAGAGCTGGAGAAGCTGGATGTTCTCCAAGACTTCCTGGCCTGCAGGGAAGTTTTTTGGTAGCTTTGCACATTTGACAATAATCTGAGGTGATATTAGAGAACAGTGCTCCAGTGATGTCTAGAAAGAAGTGGACACACTTTCAGCAGTTAGTCATAGTGCTTCTGACTCAAGCCTAATGATGTCTGTTGCTAATGTACTTGCAGTCAGTTTTGGAATCTTACTTAGTTTTATTACAAGAGCAAATCTGTGTTGCTGCATCTGCTGTCTGTGGTGTAAAGAGAGGTTATGGCTGAGTACTCTGGATTATGTTCTAGCACAAATTTGAGGCCTCTCTTCAAACTGGAGTAACTTAATTTTCTTCTAGTTGTTTTCAAGAACCGCAGTCTGCCCTGTCTCTGAGGGATGAGCTGCACAGCTGAAACGTGTGCAGGCCTATGCCATCATAGGAATTACATTACCATTTTAAACAAATGGCGTTCTTACCACTGAATTTCTCCTCTTGACAGTGTCAGCATGGGAGACCACGAAGCAAGGTCGTTTCCATTGTTTCAGTTTGAGCATTACTCAGACCTGTCTCATATGACCCTAACTGGGGCCAGAGGCCTTTCTGAGGAAGTTTGCTTTTCTTAAGTGTGAAGGAAGTGACATCCTCAGTTTTTTCAGGACTAGAGTTTATAGCTAGTTCCTACTTTCTAGAAAATACGACCTACAGACAGCACACACAACTTTGCTTCCTGCTTTTCAGATTAGCATCTCATCTAATACGGACTATTTATCCCCATCAGTAATGTCACAAGGAGAGTCTCCTGAGGTAGGCACTCAGTTATTCTTTTGTTGTGCATGCAAGTCTTTGCCCAGCGTCTTGGATGGTGTGCAAGGAACTGTAAGGCAATTTGTATCAATAAGCTTGAATCTTCTTTAGAAATAGGCTGTTGTAGCTTAGCTGTGGCTTGAAACTACAACATGTCAAGACCCTGGGTGTTGAACAAAATCTTCAGTAGTTACAGCATTCAATTCTGTTCTGTTCTGATGCACCTTCCTGCCCCTGTCATCTTCCCTGTTTCAGTAGAGGGGTTTTTTTTATAGCCCAAATGCTGAAAGATTGTTTCCTTGTATTCTGAGAGTAAGGGGATTTTGTAGCAGGTGTTGCCTTAAGGAAGGAACTGTTCTGGAGTTAAAATAACACTTTTACTTGCAAACCCTAGTTCAGGGTTTTCACCAAATGACCAAAGGTCACAGTTGCTCCACCTCAGGGTGGATTGTCTCTATTCCATAGTAGAAGCCAGCACTCCAAAACAGGTATCCATTTTTCTCCATCACTTTAATTTTCAGATTCTCATTATGAGCATAAGTCTTACCTGCTCCCATATCAGATGTCAGCATTCCCAGAAGCCAAGTCAACTTATGTCCTGAGTAGTCAGTTCCTAAAACTAGGAGTTAATGAAGACTCTCCTGTAAGTACGTCTGACTACTACTGTGAGATCTGGATTATCCATGATGGTATCTGCTTATATGACTTCTTATAATGAATTCTGAAGGCATCACAGAAGTTTTCAGCTTGCTACTGTTGTGCATAAGTATGTAAGTCCGTAAGCAAGTTGGTTACAGTCACACAGTCAAGTTTTAAATTCTCCCAAATGGTGACAAAGCCCTTTCATGTTCAGCCTTTATCTAGACACGCAGATGTGTCTGTATATCCCCATCTTGAGAGGGGATCATGCTTAAGCAGTTTCAGGTCACCATGTTTTTATGTTTCCACAGGAAAGTCATCTACATTGTAATATGTCAAAACTTTGTACAGTTGGAAACACATGCCAGGAATGCTGCACCCTGTTGTGAGATGTCCTATTCATGGCAGAAGCATTACGATGCATGACAAATGTAATAGTGTTAAATTTACCCAGCTGTCACACAGTTACTGCCTTTACTGCCTAATGGTGATACATTTCCTAGGAAGACTGAATACAATGTCAGGGGATCTTAGGCTGACAGACCATGGGCAGGAAGGGCATCCTGGATGGTATTTTTAACATTTCTCTTTCAGGCTCTCTTCCCCACAGTGACTCAAAGACTACCCTTGTGCTCCATGTGTATGCGTATAATGCAAAGCCTTTATTACCTGTTAAGAGTACCTGAATTTATTCCTGCACTTTACTGCAGATTACCACAAAGAAGGATTTCCCACTAGTTTTTAAGGCCAAAGGAGCTTCCTGACCATTCTTTTAAGTAACTTTGAAAGCAGTGGATGCAGTCTTCTAGTCAGTGATGTTAACCTTTTTGATGCCGTTGTCATGTCCCCACAGATACAGAGATGCAAGTCTCTCTAAAGACTTCCTGTTTGCTTAAAACTCACTGATTTGTTCCTGGGCTACTGGAGGTCTACATTCCTTTACAAAGACTCATAAGACATCTGGTGCTTGTCCTTTTTCTCATCCTGTGTTACTAAGCAGAAGCCTCTATGCTATGCTGGGGACAGAGGCTTTGATGAGCTCAGTGCTTCAGCAGTCTCTGCAGGGTAGGTGTCTCAAGAGCTCTAGGCAGTAGTTTCCTGGTTACAGAACATCTGTATTCTTGGTTCCTTCAGCCATTTTGGAGTCCCCAGACAGCGTCTCTGGATGAATATTTGCTGGCCTCAGCCTATGCCTTCTGTTGCTTTTTACCATCCTCTAGCTCAAGGCCAGAAAGTCAGTTTCTATTGTTGTGGTATTGGGTAGCATTTCTCCACCCCCCTCCTTCCACCTTCTTTTTCAGAAACCTTTACTGATAATTGAAATTTATATTCTCATAAGCAAGCAATAACATTCACGGGATTCATTCCCAGTTATGAAACCTCTTACCATAGGTTGGTTTCAGTATGTGCTTATCTTCACTCTAAGTTGACCTCTTTAAACCACCATAATAAAGTATCCGAGTCCCTAACAGTATTATTGCCTCTTGTTGGTATGATGCATCCTATAACTGTCATAGTTCCAGATGTATCTTTGCTCACTGCTCTTTCCTGCTTTGTTGAACTCAGTTCACATTGTTCATTGCTTTCATTCTTCCTTTTCTCATCATGCTGTCTTCATGGTTTTCCTTTCACCCTGCTATCCTGTATGATTTTCCATGGACCCAAATCATGTCCTCTTACACTGTGACCCTTTATGTATTCTTCTAGGAGCAGAACATTTCTGTCTAGTAGGGGTTGAAATAGCCGGGTCAGCCTCCAGCTGAATGACTGTACCCTGTGGCCAAGGAAGGTGATGCACTGTGGTCTCCACGTGAGAGGGAACCTAACTGACCAGTAGCTGTCCTTCACAACTGGTATCCTGAGCATTTCCAGGAGCCACAATAAGGCCCAGGGCCAAGGAGAGAAAGCAAAGCAGAAGAGGGAGGGCTATAAACAGCTAGAACAAGGGAGCGAAGGACAGAAAGAAAAGATGAGCCTTATTCCCGCCCTTCTGCAGTCTCTGCCGCTATTTGCTACCCTGTAATACGTCAGCACGGCTGAATTTTGTTCTCAGTTTAATCTCTATCTGTTGTTGCCTTCCTTGCCCTTAGGGGTTTTTTAACCTTGACTGTCTTTGCCATAGCCTGAGTGTGTGCACACAGTTAGGTATCAGTCAGCTGACAGGCTGTAGTAGCTTGTTGCAGCTGTTGTAACTTGATGTTTCTAGTGATGACCAGTGCCTTTAATGCACACTTATAGAAGCTACCTGTATGGATATGCTTTCATGGATTATTACAAAATGGCTCTGCTGCATGTATGGAGCCGCATCTCACAGCTAATGCAAGACTGAGAACAGGTACCAAGGCAAGCCTGTAAATCTCTCAAACCATGTAAAAAATCACTGTGGCAATAGGTAGATTCCAGCTTCCACTTGGAGTGCCATCCCAGAGCAGAAGAGCATAGCGAGGGTCCAGAACAACCCTGCAGACAGTGATGCTCATGCATCTAGAAGGGGTGAGCAACTACCTAGTTGTAAGTTATACCATTCAGCCTCACCTTTCAAAAATGCTGCTCTCCTTGGTGAAAAGACTTTCCCTGCTTCCTTTAGTCACCACTGTCACACTGGCATATTTCAGCAGCTAGAAGGAGCCACCTTCCTTGAGCAACCTCAGTTTGCTAGCCCCAGTTTTGGTTTGCTTGCCGCTGGCAAATGGGTAGGCACAACACTTCATATGCAACAGATTTCAGGACAATGGGGATGTCTGTTCTGTCACACAGATAGCTGGCAGTTCCTGCTTCCTACGCTGCTAATTTAGTCCATACAAATGATCATAAAATTATTAACAAAGCAGAAATGATGTCCCTGTGGGCTAAGGAAACATGGCTGCCAAGAGAGAAGACTTAACCACTCTAAGTTTCTGTTCTAAAAGTGCGTGAATAATCAGTTTGGTTCTGATGAGGAAAACAACACTCTTCCCTTGTGGGTATTCTAGAAATTCTGAATATTTCCAAAAGATTTTAGTCCATTTCCATGATTCAGTTTTCACCATAAACAATGTCTTAGAAAACCATGCAGACATCACACACCTGTACTGGGTATCTCTTATTTTCATGCTTTAGGTTTTTAAACTGAAATAGCTTAAATATTAGGAGTTAAAGTTTTGAGGTTTTTCAGACCAGGTAGGCAACGTAATCTGGTTAAAGAGAGACAGAACACTGGTGTTGCAAATGTTGAGTATTAAATTTAGCGTGAGTCATCCCATTCTGTTTATTAACCCGACTTCCTCCTTAGTCACCCAGCATAACTGTTCTTTCTCATCTCATCAGGGAGCAAACCTTTCCATCACCCTGGCCTGAACTCTGGAATAGTGCAGACAGTCTACAGCATATTCCATCTTCATGAACAAATGTAAGGCTTCAGTAATGCTATGACTCAACAAAAAAGTAATGCTCCTTACTGCCTTTTACTCAGAGTGCCAAGACCTTCAAGTAGATAGAGTGGTCGCTATGTAAATGGACTGAATTATACATTTTTCAAGCAGTTGATGGGCATCCAGCAAATCCTGTTTGAATTAAAGGCTGTTTATTCAATGAGGGTCTTACACTTTCATTGCTAGAAATAGGATACGCTACACTTGAGAAGATGTGAAGTGGGATGGCCTTCTACCAACAGGCTGCTGAACTCTGCAAGAATGCTGTATTATTTGCAGAGACCTCTCTCAGAAGCAGTGCATACAACTGTCTGCATCTCCTACATTTTTACCTCACTGGCATAAAACAAGTAATCAAAGAGGGGGAGGGAAAGTCCCCTTGTCATTCTGTCTGCAAGTTTCCAAACTAAAATATACATACATAACTCACTTGGGGTTTATTTCCAGCTCATTATTAATATAGCTAGCCACATAAACTTTGCCAAACTTTGGAAATTATGTTCTTAGGGCATTCAGAAGTCAATACTACCAGACTTTAAAGTCATGATATGTGTTCAGAAACAGCTGACAAAGCAAGAAAACCAGTGACTGGCAGAATTTTAGGAAATTCTGCTAACAGCTTCATAGCATGTTTTCCATTTTATTCCAGTGTGCCAGGTGTTTAAATGTGTGTACTGAAGGAATCACATTGTTAGAGGAGTGGAGGCTGGAACCAGCGTATCAACTTTCGAGTAAGGAGACTAGCCACCTACCCACCCTTTCTAGAAATGCATGTAATGTTCTTTGAAAAGAACAAAGCAAGAAGGAAATGTTTCAACAGAAGTTGCATATTTATTTCTTCACCTACTAAAGATTTATTTTTTTTTTTTTGTGAAATGGTGGGAGGATTATTTAGTAGGGGCATGCCCCTGAAGGGAAAGTCCCAGTGTAGCATTTACGTAGGTGACAAGCCAAGCCAGTGTATAACTGTGCTGCTCAGTATCATTGCTAAATTTGCTACATAGTTAGAGCTCATTTCTTTAAAAAAACCAGCATTGCCTAGTGAGGGAAGAAAAAGTTCTAATTATTTCCTATTAAAAAGGAATTTTAGAAGAAAAATACCATGATTTCAGCAGTCAGTTTATTAAATCTTACATAACTGTGTAGAAGAAAAGGCTTTATATAAAGTGCTTTCTAAACTAATCCCCAACAGAAAGCTCTTTCACATCTGCTGGCTGCTAAGAATACTTCTGAGTCTTTCATCAGTCTAATTCTGTCTGGATTTGACAGGATTATATGAAGGCAAATATAAAGAGCCAGACGATTAGCTTTTCCTAAATCTTTCAAAACTTCAGGACGGTGAAAATGGAAATAGGAAATTTGTAAAGAAATTAAATTATAGAAGATGGTTTTTATTTTGAAATTATATGATTCTAGAAAGCGATTTAAAGAAAATGTTCCTTCCTGTGCAAACTAAACATTCATGAATGGCAGTAGAATGAGGGTATGCTCATGTTAAACCACTCCTGGCCCAAGTTAAACAGACTTAGCACTCTCTTTGATGCTTCCAAAGAAATATTTAATTTCTTTATATGCGAGCTGCTTCCATGACCTCTGACTATTCTTTTGAGAGAGATCCTTTATTCTCGTTTATTTTTCATGGCCCATGTAATGCTTTAGTTTATACAGGAGAGAACTATTCACTGAGAATCTCAGAATTTGGCCTGTAAGTGATAGAATTATAAAAGATTCATTGTAGAAGACAGAGTTCTTTGCAAGTAAATGTATTTGTATTACAGATGATCCATATATTTTTCTTTGAAGCTTCTTCTCAGTATGTGATTGTAATTAGAACAAGGCAAACAGGAGGTGCCAGCAGTTTATGATGTGTTATCAGTCTTACCAAATAGCAGCCTGTTAAAACATCTGTGTACAGAATACGAAGGTGGTAAATTGGGCATATGTGTGTTTATATGCATGTGTGGCTGAATATGTTTATTGAAATGTCTCAAAGCTTTAGGCTTTGAGCAAAGGAATATAAAAATACAAGATAAATAATTAAGTGCTTTTTTTGTCATACAAAGGCCCATTTTTGCATAATGTACTACTTAATACAAGTGGAAAATTTGCTCTAAGATCATGTTATGAATGATATGTAATGCTTCTGTTTAAATATGTGAAAGACACCACATAAATGCAATACAAAGATGAAGTATGTTAATAAAGTAATTACAAAAAATTTACACCTTAAGGACTAAATTTTAAGATGTGTTTACAGTGGTTGGCAAATTATGTTTTCTTTCCATGAAGTGTTAGGAATGTTAACTCAGTAAAGTTTAAAATACTTTCATAAATAGTAGAGATACTTCATTTAGATTTGTTTTTCACTCTGTGTATCTGGCAAACGCAGAACTTGTATGTTTTGCATTATGCACCAGCAAGCTTTTCATCATTATATAATAAAAAGTTAAACTGCTGCTGAACCTCATGAGCTCTCTCATAGTCTGTTCACTTTCACTTAGCTTATTTGATCAGTTTTTATATTGTTTTATTTTTGGCCATTTTAAAACACTGGACCAAACCCCCAGACTGTGAGTCCTAGTGCAGCTGCACTGAAACGGTGGAATCAGTATCAGTAAATGTCTGTTGAAGAGCTGGTTGCAGTTACTTTTCAGGGGAAAATGGTTTCCTGGATCAGTTCATTAAATACTTGCTGACTTTGGACTAATCAAAAATTTTTTATGCATGTTCTTTCTTATGAACTCGATTACTCACAGTTCAAAACCCAGACACCATGGACAATGGGTTACAGAGACTGAATGCCTGAAACACTTCAATGTACTGCCTTTATTTTTCAAAAAAGTACCTGGGTATATGATACCAGCAAGCTGGAATATCCTTACCTGACTGAGCACCCAAATGCTGTGCAGTATAAAACAGAATACCATCTGGAGATAGAGGCTGAAACTGTAGTTTGATATGGGTCTTATGCCGGATATAAAAGGGTGAAAATGACATCCATGATGATTCATTACTTCTGAAAGATGGATCACTAATGGAAATATCTGAAAAATATAAGAGGAAATGCCTTCTGAAAGATATTTTGAGAGGACTGCGTTATTATGGCACCAGTTGTCTACAGTTATTCTGTATAGTTCATAAATTCTGTACAAAATACTTTCAATTCTTCCCTTTCCAAAGACTAAAAATAACATAGAGATAGAATAAAACTTAGATAATAGCAAATCAATGCCATTTTGTTTTCTGTGTGCCTTATTTTCATTAACAATCAAGCCCATAGTTATAATGCAAAATAAATGTGATCTTGTTAGTGTTCATTTTCAAATAAATGTAAGTGTAAATTTTACATTGTTTAAAAATTCAAACGCAAAATACTTTTACAGGAGTCAGAATAAACATTTATTTCTTCACCATACAGATGAAAGCCTTAGTGGAGCATTTTTAATTAACTGCTTTATGTGTCAGAAAAATGTACATTTTAAGTGGAATGTGTACATTAATTGCTGAAATTTGGTTTTAGGATAATCATACTGAGATGCTTGATAATGCAAATTGTCCTATCTTATACTGAAATGGAGCACTTTCACAGAATTACAGTGAAGATATAATGTACACTTTTGAGCTATATACAACTTCATCATTGTGTCTTACCACTTCTCCCAGTGCTGATTGTTCATATACCCCTAAGAAATCGGGCTACCTAAAGCTTCCTTCAGCCAACACATAAATGATTATACTTTTCTATGCTTTATGTCATTTGAAACTGTTTCCAATTTTTCCCACTATAATGACATTACATAGTTGGGATATAATTATGTTAGTTATTAACTAATTCATTATTGTGTGGTTGTTAGTTTTCTGTATTTCTGGGTTCATGTGCAGGGTACATTTAGACCCACATGTGATAAGCCCTTTTTACTACTTAGTTAACAGCAGTTCTAAATGACTGAAATGTAAGTGCTGCCCCCCTCACTTTTCACAGTTTTCCTGCTGAAGCTATGCTGTTTCTCTTCTCAGAGGCCAACATCTTTCTTCATTTTGGTGGTCTCAATGTCATAGTTTTATAGTAACTTGCTTTCGGTCAAATGTACCTTCAAGATGTCCTCGTAGTGCATTCCTAGGCAACCTTATGCTACCTTTCCACACTTAAGTTTTCTGCATAGCGTCTGCTCATGAATCCATTTGCTATCCAGTTGCACCTTGTATTGCCTATCATCGCAGATGGGCCTTAGTTATAAGACTGATATACAGTCAGCATGCTTCAAGATTTTTTAATTTGTTTATTTGTCACACCACCTCTCTCAGAATAGGAATCAAGAGGTTCCTGGTGGCCTGTGTCCAGTGGACAGATGCATCATTATACAGGATCCACATCTCTCACCTGTTACCTGCATAATGACTTGAGGATGCCTCTTGAATGGGTAGTAACAATACAGCTGGCCTTTTTGTTAATTTCTCCCACTAGATTACAGTTAATACTTCTGAAGAAGGTGCATGGATTTAACTTCACAAATTCTCAGTAAGTCTAAAAGTAAGTTTTAGTCTCTGGAATAACAATTAAAGTGGATTTATGAAATGGTTGAATGATCAGACCCGGCTTTTGATGAGCTGTTATTCAACCTACGTATATATTCTCATGCAAACACACTACGTTAACAAATCACTCCCATCCTAAGTATCATAATAACTGTTATGATATTAAGGCTAGGCAGTGTTTGTGGTAATATATTAAATAATGTTAGAAATGTGAAGTTCCTGGCATCTATACCTAAAAGCTGACAAAAATAAAAATAGTTTTAAGAGTAGTAATTATCTTGGAAGATAAATAGTAATAAAACCTGCTAAACAGATAGGTGATGTAATTTGTATCATTAAAACTTAAAAACACTATCAGGTACAAAAGACAAAATAATGCCTAATAATTTTCATATGAGTTTTTAGGGATTTGTATTTTTTTTCAGTAGATAAGAGACAATGTTCTCCATTGGTAGTTAAAAGATGTAATCCCTATACTGATGTCTTCATATTTAAAAATCAGTCAGAAATAATAATTCATTTTGTACATAGACATTTTTGCTTTATGCATCATTTGGAAGTCAGTCTTTGCTTGACAAATTTTTCCACGGTGAGACTTACATATAGAGGAACTGTGACACAGCAGTCAATCTTATATTAAAATATGCTGCTGCTTAAGAGGTCATACCAGGTGAAGTGTACAATGAGGCATCTGAAAATCTTCATGTCAGATTCAGTTTCACTTTGTCAGTGTAGTTAATTCTTTACTTCTTATGAAAGAAGCATGGGCAATAACTAGTGTGAAAGTAAAATGTTCAGCTGCAGCAGGACTGAAATGCTACATTGCTTATCATTGAAGGTATATGAAAGGAAGATTGCTATGATAAAAAGCCTTGGAGCAGAGAGAGAGAACAAGGATGAAAAAGTGATTTTATAGTATCACTTAGAGAATGAATTAAATCCATGGCTTTACATTACAAACACAGTATTGAAATAACACCCACATCTTCAGCAGCATATGTCAGAATGCTTTAGAAAGGAGGTATTATCCTGACTTATATACTGTATTTAATATGCTTCATTCTGAAACTTCCAAGATGCAAATATTTATTCCCATTTTGCTAAAAAGTGGTTATATTCACAATAAATATATCTTAACAAATGTCAGAAAACAACATTTTGGCACAATGCAGCAGGACTAACTACAGGAAGTACTAGAATGACTCCTAATTTGCTTGTAAATAATCTATAGATCCTGTAGGTACTGATGATATGCATGAAAAAAATCTGACTTGATAGGTACCTAGAAATGTGCACCATATCTCAGAACAGAATACTTTAACTCTACTGCAGTGCACAGAGATGATCAGTATAAAATTTCATTTTTTCAATATTGCATCTATAGATGCACACTTTTAAGGTGAAGAATAAGACAATTTAATCTTTTCAATTTGCTTTTATGGCAGGCATATGCAAAACTAACATGCCATGTCAAATGCTGAGGTACTTTACTGTTGTTTTCTTGGCAACAACCTTTTTTTCCCATGTAATATAACAAAATAAGAAGCTTGGCTAAACTTGCACAAGATAGTTCCTGTGTTACATATGCTTACTCCAGAGAAACTCTTTGCTAAAACAAATGAGGTGAATGGACGCCTTTGCCAATCCTATAAGCTAAATTTGTAGGACTCCTGTTGTGTAACTACTACATTATTCACTAGGGCGCTCAGCACTGTGTGGTGCATTGTAAGTACAACAGGCATTTAAGCAAACACGTCTGTTCTGTATCTGATTAATGACTCACTTTTCTAAGCTGAGTACCAGTATCTGATAAAGCTACACATTTCTAAATGATACCACGAGAAACTCTAAATCCCTTTAGACCAGTTAGAGCTATGGGAACACAAAGTTCCTTCAAGTGCTATTGCTGAAGTGTGTTTTTCTTTCCCTCTGCTATGTATTAATACTTTTCAGGTTCCTCCTGCTATCCTCATTTGATCAGCCCTGTAACGCTCGCACATCCTGTTCAACTGTTGTTATGAACAAAGCTTTCTAGGTTATTCTTGCTGCTCATTTCCCACCATTGAAGTAGAAGCACTTGTACACATCCCTGTCTACATTTTGGTGGCATTACTTTTTGATAGTTTCTTCAAGCAGCTTGTTGCCTCAAAATTTTCAGCAAGCCCATTTTGTTATTCAGCATGTCAAGGAAACTTGCAGCGGAAAAGTAAAACAGTCAACATGAAAAATCTGAGCTCAAACTCCAAGATGGAAGCACAGAGGCTGTGGAAGCAGGGATGGGTTACCCAGCAGGAATACAGAGCCAGTGCCTGAATTGAACAGGGATGGAGTTAGGAGTGAAAAAAGCAGGGGTTGAAACTGGCAAAGGATGTGAAGTGAAACAAGAAGGGCTTCCAACAAGAAGGCTGAGGAAAATATGAGGCCACTCGTCAAAGGAGTGTGGACCTAGTAACAAAGGACGCCATAGAAAAAGGTAAAACATTCAAAGCCTTGTTTGGCTCATTTTTTCCTTGGTAAAGCGTGATTAAGCCTCTCAAGTCCCCGAACCTGGTAGCTGAGCTTGGGGAAGTGAAACATCTATGGCAGAGGAAGAATTTGGGAACACATCAGCTAATCAGACATACATGTGGGCAGGATGCATACCCCAGTGCTGAGGGAGATGGCCAGTGCCACCGTGAAGCTGCTCACTATAAGCTCTGAAAGGTCATGGTGATCACAGGAGGTTCCTGACAACTGGAGGAAGGCAAAACATCATGTTCTCCACCAACAAAGGCAAGAAGGATGATGCAGGGACCTATAGACCAGTCAGACTCACCTCACTTAGGAACTATCATAGAGCAAAACCTCCTGAACACAATATCCAAGCACATAAAGGACAAGATGGTGACAAGGTCAAATTGTGTGTTACCAGCCTAATAGCATTCTCCGAGGAGATGGGTGGCTCAGTGCCAAGCTAAGAGCAGTGAATTTTATTTGCCTCAAGTTTGACAAGACTTCTGACAGTCTTTCATAGTAATCATATGGCCAAATTGGCAAAAACTGTTTTGGAGGGGTGGGTCAGTCTGTGATACTAACTAGCTCTATCAGTTTGCTTTTCTCCTCTCAAAATCCTTTTGGCAACAAAATATATGAAACAAGATTTTTCATAGAACTCTGTCACTTATCTACTATCCTGACCACAAGCCATAATTTTGTCTTAGCATTTGTTTCATTTTGGTGGTGTTGGAAGGCAGGCTTACTGTCAGGGAGCAGTGAGGACTGGGAGCTGGGAGCCAGTGGTCAGGAGTGATAGAACATGGCTGACAGGGTAGTGGCCTCTCCAGCCAGGGCCCTGCGCAGAGTGAGGTGAGCAGGGCAGACCTGGGGGTAGCAGCCAGCTCAGCTCCAGAGGCCAGATCACAGAGCAGTTCCACAGTGATGAGGCAGGTGTTAATGTCAAGCCTGCAAGTCAGTTTGTGGGTCAGAGTCCAGGTCCAGATCAACACAGCCAGGCAAGGCATGGATGTGATGCTGCTGCAGTGTAGTTCAGTGAGGGCAGGAGCCTCTATTTAAAAGCTGCTCCTGAAGCAATACAGGAGGAAGCTCCTGCTGGGGCTTCTCAGAAAAGCTGTCTTTGAGACCAGACACCAGCCCCATCTCTAGGTTGGCTCTGAGACCAAGCAGACAAACCCTCAGGAAGTTGTGGGAGGATGCGCTCAGGGCGCTGGCACTTACAGTACATCTTTAACAGTTCATTAGCAATAAACACCTGTCCGAAAGATTTAGACTCCACAGTCAGAAATTTTCAGTGATTTTATTCCCTCATAGAGAGAGAGTGAGCAGCTCCACCAGTTGCTTTTTCATTTTGGAAAACAATGACAAATATTTCTGTATAGAAATCTTCATCTGAAGATGCAATTTCCTTAATGTTGTATCTCAAACATTACTGATACTGTATGGGCATTTTTTCTTCTCATGTATAGCAAAATAAAGTATAGTTCTAGTGCAGTAACAAGTAGAGCATGTTACAGAAGTATCAATTAACACAACTCTAATATAACGGTTAGAACAATATACTCATGAAAGTTGCAATTTTGCCAGACCTACAGCCATCACTAATCCTTGCTATCCCTGAAGAGGAGAGACTGAGGCAATCATTATTCTGAGCCATACTGGACCAAAAGATTGTAATTATGCAAGGGAAGTCTAGAGTTCTGTTTGGTTTTGTTGCAGTGGAGTTGTAATTTCTGCTGTTAACTAATTAGAGGCCTAATTAGCTATGAAGTAATATCTAGGAGCATATGGCTAAATCCCTAAAGAGATCTCTGGTTTTCCAAAGCCTAAAATAGCTAATAGCCAAAGTCAAAACAGTAGACCTCAGTCTTTAAGTAAGACATGTATTAAGAGATGAGTGCCTAAGAATAAGTCATGTGAGCCAGTAAATTGTAGTTGGAGCAGCTATGAAACCTCAGTACTAGGAAATCAATTGGACCAGAAGTGTGAACCTGATTCTCCTGCATCTGAGGATATGGATATTATAGCCAGGATATGGATAATTTCTATTTCTTCTGTCCAATGAATATTTCAGCAAACAAAATTTCCTAGAAGAGATTGTATGATAGAAGAAAAAAAGAAAACCTTACATACCCAGTCGCTCAGTGGTTATTATATTGTTTGAGGATATGATAGATATGGGTTCAAATATTGAGGAAGTCACGTAAAAATGACAGGACACCTGCATGGATGAACAAGGAGTTCCTGGACAAACTCAAACACAAAAAAGAAGCCTACAGAGGTGGAAACAAGGGTGGGTAGGCTGGGAGGAATACAGAGAAACTGTCCAAGCAGCCATGGATCAGGCTAGGAACACCAAAGCCCTGATAGAATTAAATCTGGCCAGGGACATCAAGGGCAACAAGAAAAGCTTCTATAGGTACATTGGTGATAAAAGGAAGACTAGGGAAAATGTGGGCCCTCTCTGGAAGGAAACAGGAGACCTGGTTACTCAGGATACGGAGAAGGCTGAGGTAGTCAACAACTTTTTGCCTAAGTCTTCACCAGCAATTGTTCCAGCCACACCGCCCAAGACTCAGAAGGCAAAGACAGGGACTGGGACAATGAAAAACTGCCCACTGTAGAAGAAGATCAGGTTCAAGACCATCTAAGGAACCTGAGGTGCGTAAGTCCATGGGACCTGATGAAATGCATCCACAGGTCCTGAGGGAACTGACGGATGAAGTGGCTAAGCCATTATCCATTATATTTGAGAGGTCGTGGCAGTCCGGTGAAGTTCGCATGGACTAGAAAAGGGGAAACATAACCCCCATTCTTAAAAAGGGAAAAAAGGAAGACCTGGGGAACTACAGGACAGTCAATCTCACCTCTGTGCCTGGCAAGATCATGGAGTGGATCTCCTGAAAAATATGCTAGGGCACATGGAAAATAAGGAGGTGATTGGTGACAGCCAACATGGCTTCACTAAGGGCAAATCACAGCTGACAAATTTGGTGGACATCTACGTCAGGGTTACAGCATTGGTGAATAAGGGAAGAGCAACTGACATCATCTACCTGGACTTGTGCAAAGCATTTGACACTGTCCTACATGACATCCTTGCCTCTAAATTAGAGAGACATGGACTTGATGGATGGACCACTTGGTGCATAAGGAATTGGCTGGATGCTCACACTCAAAGGGTTGCAGTCAACAGCTCGATGTCTGACTGGAAAGCAGTGACGAGTGGTGTTCCTCAGGGGTCAGTATTGGGACCAGTGCTGTTTGACATCTTTGTTGGCTTCATGGACAGTGGGATTGAGTGCACCCTCAGCAAGTTTGCTGATGACACCAAGCTGTGTGGTGCAGTCGACACGCTGGAGTGAAGGGATGCCATCCAGAGGGACCTTAACAGGCTGGAGAGGTGGGCGCATGAAAACGTCATGAAGCTCAACAAGACCAAGTGCAAGGTCCTGCACATGGGTTGAGGCAATTCCATGCACAAATATAGGCTGGGTGATGAGTGGCTTGAGAGCAGCCCTGCGGAGGACTTGGTGGTAGAAGCAGATGGAAAACTGACTATGAGCCAGCAATGTGCGCTCTCAGTCCAGAAAGCCAACTGTATCCTGGGCTGCATCAAGAGAAGTGTGACCAGCAGGTTGAGGGAGGTGATTCTCCCCTGCTACTCTGCTCTTGTGAAACCCCACCTGGAGTACTGTGTCCAGCTCTGGGGCCCCAATATAACAAGGACATGCACGTGCTGGAGCGAGTCCAAAGGAGGGCCACAAAGATGATCAGAGGGCTGGAGCACCTCTCCTATGAACACAGTTTGAGAGAGGGAGTTGTTCAGCCTAGAGAAGAGAAGGCTCTGGAGACACCCTATATCAGTCTTCCAGTACTTAAAGGGGGCCTACTGGAAAGGTGGGGAAGGACTCTTTATCAGGGGGTATAGTGACAGGATGAGGGGTAACGGTTTTAAATGGAAAGAGGGTAGATTTAGATCAGCTATAAGGAAGAAATTTACTCTGAGGGGGGTGAGGCACTGGAACAGGTTGCCCAGAGAAGCTGTGGATGCCCCCTCCCTGGAAGTGTTCAAGGCCAGGTTGGATGGGGCTTTGAGCAACCTGGTCTAGTGGAAGGTGTCCCTGCCCATGGCAGTAGGGTTGGAACTAGATGATCTCTAAGATCGCTTCCAACCCAAACCATTCTATGATGCTGTTTGCATCATGATAGTGAAGGTGAATGCTTAATCACTAGGCCATTAGGAAAATGTGATACAAACAAAATCCAAAAATGTTTAATCCATGCCTGGCTTTAGCAGTAAGCTTATTCTAGGTACTGAAATGCTCTGAAGATGCTTTTGAGATGAAACTTGCAAGAAGAAATACCTGGTCTGAGATTCCCTCACTGGGACCATTTCTGCACTGGAAGCCTTCAATTGTCTAAAGACTAGGTCATTGAACAGGACTGTGAGTATCTCAATGCAGCCTTATAAAGCAATTGATAAAGGTTAAGTATCCAAAACTTTGTTAATCTAGTTTCAAATTGAGATCTTCACTTACTCATATCTTGGGCTGGATTTAGTCCGACAACAGTTCAAGTGTCCTTTGAGGAGGACTGGAGTACTTATGACTGGTATTCTGCATAGTATTTATGAGAGTAATTAAGTCAGGGAAACAGATTACTATAAAATTGGAGGGATTAATTTTGGCATTAAGACACTTATATTTAGCTGTCTACACATATTATTTATAGGCATGAAAATACCCATTATAGTCAACTATGACATAAGAAGGATTCAGTTGCTTAAACATGTTTGTCACTTGCCACTGAGACGCTTTAGCGTATTCAGCCCATCCACATGGGCATGGCTAATATAACGGCAAACACAGGACCTGCTGCAGTTGGCAGCTTGAAGCTGTGAGGTATATATAGCAGCATGTAACCAGGTCCTATTTTCAGGCAACTGAATAACATCGCTATGCAACACAGTCAACAGATCTAGGATGAGATTCACCTTATCCTGAAGTAGCCTCCTCCAAGGCTCCATTCAATTGCCTAAACTTAGGTACCTACTGTTATTTTTTCACAACCTCTATTGCCTTCCTTCATGTGCCATTCCAGAATGGCAGAGGTGTTCAACAGGTCCAGTGCCACATCTATGAACCCTCTCTGGACGCTTTTGGATACAAGTTTGAATGCCAGGGCATCTCAAACAGCACTAAGCATCTACATTTAGAAAAGCTTATTAGTTAAATAGCTTCACTGACTCTATTGACTAGATGTTCATTAACCACAATGGGTACTCCTATGCTGAACTAGCATGTAGACAGTAAATCTAGGTGCCTTGCCTTTAAAACCAGTTCCTACCTTTGACACAGTTTCTGACACTGGACACCTTCACAGAGTAAGGTGACTAGCATATTTTCAGCAAATCATTCATGCTCATAGAGGAAGTCTGAAGACAATTCCAGAGCCATCCTGCTAAGTGATAGCTGGCTGTATCTTGTTCTTATTCAATTGGGTAACTGGAGGGAATGGTAAGTGCATGATTTTATCAGGTCGTCATGTCACTCATGGCTGACCTGGTGTGAAGGGCATTACTGCTGTACTGCATATCAATTCCTTCATTTTGTCATGCATGACTTCCACTTGAGTTTATATATGATTAGTCCATGGCATGCATTTAAGTAGGCAACACACTTTATTCTACTTGACATTTTAAATTATACAAATAAATATTACAAAGGCATGTTTTCCTGTGCCTAACATGAATATTAACTTTACTGGATTGTTATTGATAAATGTGAAAGCTTAGATTGCTTTTTAGATAAAACTTTAACAGTACCTTTTATCCTTATAGGACATGACTGCTATAGCTACTATTCAAAGATTTTCTCATGTTGTCACAAGCTTTCAAAATACGATAATGGAAACAGAAAGCTTGATGGGACCAGTGTTTCTTAAATGACTAAGTGAACGCAATAGTCCTGGTGACTCAAAACAACAAGCTAATAAGTGCCTGCAGTTGTCCGTTCAATGGTTAAACATAGAAACACAAGTTTCCAAATAATAACTATGAAAGAGTTTTTGGGTTAAGCCACAAGTCTAACTGCACTGTCAGATAAATCTGACATATGCATGCATGCATGAGTGCTTGAGTGTTTGCATGTAAAAGTCTTGAGCTAAATGATACTGTGAATTAATTTGTCTTACAATAGCAGTCAAAATATCTCAAGTAATGTTCTAGACTATGTAGAAAGGAAAAGATATTTATAGTAAAAATTATTTCAAAAGTCAGTTTCTTACATTTTTCATTCATTCATCATACCTATGCAGATGGATTAAATAGTTACAGAATTGTCATTACTTTTTTTTTCTTTTCTGTCAGTTTATCTGGTATTTTAAAAAATTTGCTGTTTTTTTGTATTAGAATAATGGAATTTGACATCAGAATAATACCTAGAAAGTTGTCCTGAGCTGATAAACGTGGCCAAGGAAGCTGTTTGCCATTTGTTTAGCAAGGAATTGGCTTTCTTGTTTGACAAGTATCTCATTAAATTGAAGATAGAATAACGAAAATCTCTTTACATTTACTTTCATTTCTTCAAGAGCTGTACATTGACAGGCAGTATTTGTAGCTATGGAATTCAGAGACTAATATATAGTTGAAGAAAGCTATTTATTAACTTATTTGTGGAAAGGGCAGTAGCATTCCATTATGGTGCCTTGAAGTCAAGAAAAATTATTTTAATATATTTCATGAAAGTATGTGGCACAAACTAATCCTTCTAAAGAAAACTTCTGAATAATTTAAAATTTATAGAAATTTTGTGATGAAAACCGTGCTTATTTTAGCCACTGGAATTCTTCTCCAATACTGCCATCTATAGAATCTTTCAAATATTACATTGTTGTTCCCTTAAATATGAATATTATCAGGTGTGTGAAATCTCACAATTAACTAATCTGAAATTATAGGTCTTCTTCATTCCTCTGCAAAATCGAGTAAATTATCTAGGACATAAATTTCATATGCTTAGTATCTAGAGGAATTCTAGCTTATGTGTAAATATAACTCAATGTTTAACAGAATGTCAGAGGAACTTCACTGAGTCGAAGTTATTTTTGTTCAAGTTTTCCTTGCCTTAAGTGATACTGTTTATGTCAAGATGAGAAACTTAATTTAATCCATTAAAACAAATGTCAGGAAAAAGAAAAAAATATAAGCCACAAACCTTTGGATGATAGAAGACTACTTCAGGGAGATAACATATATAGTTGTTACGTTAAACTTTTCTCTAAACCTTCATTATTGGCCACTGCTAAAGACAGGATTACTGACCTCACACAGGAATACTGTTTTTATAAGAGGAATAAGCTGCTGAGACACAATTTAGTAGAGATCAGAATATAACTGCAGACAGTCATTTTGGATAACATGTCTGAAATTTTAATGTTCACATCTCTTAATAATTACTAGTTATGAAAAAGATATTGTGTTCACACATATAATAATGATGACTTATAAATCAAACTATCTGCAGCAAAAGGTTTATAGACTGTTGCTTTTTCCCCAGGAAGAATCATCCTTGACACTCAATCTTGACCACTTTTTCTCACAGTAGTAATCACACTGAAGCCAACAGGTCTACTATATACTTGCAGAAGAGCTGAAACAACCAGGTTTCTAAGGAGAAGTCTCCTTAGAGATTCTCCCTCTTCAGAAAGCCTTTGAGATGTCTAATTACAAAGGTACCCATTGGGCCAAATGGAATAAGCTGGCATTTGGTGTTCAAAGCTACACAGTAGACTCCCCAGACAAAGTGGGAGCTGGAACCTCTTGTTGGTTTTGAACATTGTGTGTTACTGAAATAACTAGACTAAATTACATGCTGATCTGGGCTGAAGCTTCACTTCTTAATTGGAAGACAGTTTAGAGTTTTCTCATACTTCAGTTGCAAACTTTAAGTCTAATGGACAAAAGATTTTATTAACATCATATTTTGGTGTTCTGGAACTGTAACTACTTTTAAAAAAAAAACCTAGATAAACTACTTCCCCCATATTCCTAATCCTTGTGGCTAAGGGAGTGCAAAGAGTTAACACTGTGCCAGATCTTGACAATGTTCAATTGCCATTTATGCAGTTCAGGATTTGGGCTGGTTTTCCTTTGTTACTGTTACAGGTGTGACCTTTTCAAACCAGTGGAACAGAATTATCTGTTGCTTCATGTGTCATGAACAATGTTAGAAGTGGTCTGAGTCTGGATGGCAATGTTATCACTAAGTAAAAAAGACCTGCATAAATTTTCCATTTCCTTCCCATTTCATTACAACTACTTTTATTTCTGGCAGTGTAAGTTAATAAATTTTCTGTTTACGTCAGTTACCTTTAGAGTGTTAATGGGTTCAGACAACACAGTGCACCCAAGAACTGGAGCTTTAAATTATTCTAGAATTAATGTATTACTCTACCTTGATTGAAAAGGCTTTGTTCCTTGGACCCATTCAGATCTAATTTCCAACCATCTCCTCCCTTCCTAGTGCTCCTTGTGGATGCTTGCCTTTCCAAAGTAGATCTTAAATTTCATAGGCATCTTCCTACTGCAGTTCAGCTACCAGTGTGCTGCCTACCTGCTAAACCCCTTGATCTTTCTCCTAGAAAAGCAAATCCTGGCACTTGTTTTGGCAGGTTGAAATATACAACGAAATATTTGCACTCACAGTGTCAGACCAAAAACCAGCTGTGTACTACTTGTTGAATATGAATTGTTCATGTACAGCCTATAGGAAACGCAGGGTAATTGAAACTGCTACTCTCTCTTCAAGTGGATTGCTTTCTTCTAAGTTCCTCTAAAATATGATTTAATACACATCTTACTGCAACCTCCTGAGAATTTTGCTTGGTATTTACACTTTGGCAATGAGCACTGTGAGAGCGGACCAAGTAAGCGCTGTGCATTTCAAGCCATATGAGCCATTAAAACTATGTTCTTTATCTGCTTTTGCTCTGCCTGGGTTTACTCTCTTTCTAACTTAGTTTTCCAACTAATGAACACTTGTTAGTGCAGCTCTGACTTCTAAAGCTTAACCATAACGTACCATATCTCTGTGCTGACAGTCACTGCATCCTTGGTAGTTTGAGTGGATGCTTTAAGCAGGACACATCACATTACTTTTTAAGAACAGTTACATCATCATCTGTGCATATGCATTCATCTCTCATTTAGGTACTTCATAAAGAACCACAAACATTTTTACTGTTTGCTAGGCAAGTTAGTGCTTGATTATTGTCAGTTTATGTTTAAGTACCCTTAACACTTGTGGTCAGAGTACTCTTCCTTATTACTGTGGTTCTACCCCTACTGCCCCATTTACTCAGTTGTTCTCTTGCAATCCATACTGTTGTACTGTATTTACCAGTTGCTATTATTTGGTAAAGCCCTATTTGTTCTTACTCTTTGTTATTCTCCTTGCTTTTTTGCCTCATAAATCTCTCCAGTCTTTTTCTCACACTTTTTTCCTTTTTTCTTGCACATTCATTAGTCTCCATCATTTAATTTCCCTTTGTTCTCTTCTGGTCCCTTGGGCTGTTCATTGCTCTCTGTCTTTTTTTTTCTTTTGGCTCCAATAACCACCATCAATCCAGAGATGAGATATTCAATCTTGATAAGCAGCTGTTTTTTAGCAATTTGCCATCCACTAAAAGTGCAAACTGCGCTTTGAAAAATCTCATGATAATTCATTATTCTGCCAGAGTAAGGTGAAATGCAGGGCAAAGAGTTTGGTCAGGACCATAGTCCCTATTCATAAAAAGAAATCTTTTAAATAAAACAGAGAGCAACCCTCTAATGTGTTTACCAGGTGGAGGAATTACTATAAGGATGACAATCTACAAGAAATACAATTTTCTGTTGCTCAGATATAAGCTATTTGTACTGGTAATATTGGCCATCACAAGAAGATCCAAATCTGTTCTGAAACCAGAACACAGGAGTGGTTACCTGATTAATTACCTGCTTTATGTACAGCACATGTCCTGGTGATCAGTGTCCTGAATCCAGATGGCACTACTTTTGAAAACCTCACTTGAAATGAGAATTCAAAGTTGAAAAGTTCATATAAAGAGCCCTGAAAAGCTGTTGCAACTGAGGCAATAGAGCAAGCACATTCTTACATGGAATAAAGAAGTTAACAATGACTTTCCAGAAGCTATATTCTCTTTGATTTGAGCCTACCAATTGCAAGTGCTTTCTATAATGGGATTTTAAAACTGTATACATCTATAGGGTGAGGACTGCAAATCAGGTTGATTGCAGTTCAGCCTGTCAGTTTTGTGCTTAAAACTCGCTCTATAGGCACAACAGGGGAGGCTGGACTTCGGAAGGCAGTTTGAAAGGGAGATATTTGACAGTAACTGGAGTTCTCCAGAAGTTGTATAGAACAAAAGGCTTTCTTGAAGGAAAAACAACCTTGTACAATATTAACTTGAATCTAAGTGTTGTGGAATATAGGGTGTGGACTGTACTACATCTCCTCGCACACAGAGGTGCTTCAGACATGGGAAAAGTCCTTGAGCTTGTAGCACCTGTGTACCCACATTGTTGAATATTCATTTGTGCAATCTCTCAGAGAGGAAAATAGACAGATAAAGGATTCCTATACATGAGGGTAAGAAATGCAAAACAGGCAAACTGAGGATGTATTTTGAGGGTGACATGTTGGAAGAAAACCAGGGAGAATAGACACTTGAAGATTATTACAGTGATTTTTGTATCTTTTATCATCATTCTCAGTGCATACCTACCCAACAGCCAGTGAAACCAACAGGAACCTCTACATTAGTGTCAGTAGAAATTGGATAAGGCCCCAGATGCTTCCTACTTCTGAAGAGTACTCAGAAATGTACTATTGAGCTCTTAAGTGTATTTCTAAACATACTTCATTATGGTGAGCTTGGGAATTGAACTAAGCACTATAACACTGCTCTGCAATGCTTCCTGTCCCCTCGGTATCTGACAATGCCTCACTGTCCATGAATTTGGTTAAGTGATTAGAAACAATTGAAGGAACAAATGGTGTTAAAAATAAGCAGAGTCACAAAATAACATCTAACAATTCATTGCTTTAAATTATTTGATTTTTGTAACAGAAAGGAACACCACATTCTTAAATTAAATCTATTTTGTACTTTGTGTGTCTATGTCACATTTAACCGATATTTTACAAAATACTGTGTTTTTCTGCCTAGGCATTATCACATAACTGTATATACAGTGTACTATCCATTTGACATACCTTGTTCACAATAGGTACCGGTTGTTCCAAGAGGACAGTGACATGTGTAGCCGTTAGGCAGTGGCACACAGGTACTGCCTTGCTTACATAGATGTGGAGGATTGTGCTCAGGTTCACATACTGACACTGTTTCTGTACAAAATGCACCTTTCCATCCAGTGAGGCATTCACAGCTATGGTGGGTCAGTAAGTGAAAGGAAAGAATGCAACATTATTAACAAAAGAAATCAACACATCAGTAGCAATGTAATCAAGATTTTGAAGTTTGCATATTATATTTAATCATCTGATCCAAACTAGTTAACAGAAGTGTAGTAATAAAGTTTCTCATTTAACTTTTTGATATATTTATTTTATTGTAAACAAAAAATGTACTTAATAGGAATTATTTTGAATCTTAGCATTAAAATATCAGCATCCGTATCAAAAAAAAAAAAAAAAAAAAAGGCAGCTTGTGGCTTTTTGTGTTTTGCTCTGCAAATAACTCAAAAGGGCCCTGTCTTCATAAACTAGGAGGAGTCAAAGTGGACATTAAAAGGGAAAGAAAAGCAGTGAAGAGCAGCCATAAAAATAAAGTCAGTATAAGGGAACTGTTAATAATTCCAAATTTCAGCTAGTAACAGGAGTCTGTCAGCAACTGCCTTTCACTTAGCCATTATTCATTTGATAAATCCTTATAATTGGCACATCAGAGGTAGGTTTGGTGAAGCACTTGATGGAAAAGATTATAGTGGATTTGACCATGAAAGAAGTGCCAATCTGAGTGTTATGTATCTATGATTGTAAATCTATACCATAAGCAAATTTTCTAAACTGACTGAATCATTGGACTTGTTAGTGTCCACTACTCTTTATGACTTTCTCTCCTCCAGGTCAGGAGAATATAACAAAAAAAAATTCACACTGCCCTGTAAACTTAAAATGAATTCTATAGAAATTGTTAAATACAGAATACACGTGGCATTGATGTTAGCAATGTCCTCCTTACTAAAAAGAAAAAGTTTCAAAATAGTTAAAATGAAATATGTTAGGCCTATTTGTATTTTAGAATTTAGTGACACTTTATGATAAAAAATTTGTTCCCCTGAATAAAAGCACTTATTGATTTTTCCCTGGAAGTTTTCTCTCTCAAGGCTAAGAATGAAACCTCATTTTTTTTGATTGATTCTTAGCCCATGTCTTTTTGTGTATGTGCAAAATCTTGAATTTTTCTTCAAACTCACGGAGCTACACTTTCTCCATTAATCAGCCCACTGTTTCTGGGCAAAACATAATGAGGAGTCTGTGAAACTCTGCTGTTTCACCAAACCTTCAGATCAGACAACAACATGTAAAAAAAGCACAGCCAACAAGCCCTTCAGAGTGATAAACAGTTATTTGGAATGAAGGGGAAAAGAGGACAGGACCTTGCAAAAACAAAAGCACCTCAATTCATCAAAGTCAGCATCAGAATGCTTTCTGTCTCAGCTATAAATGTTATGCTTTGATGCATGAAAACTACTGAGAAGGGGAAGTAATTTAAATCCCTGAGTGCAAACAGAAATGTCTATTTCTTGGGCTGTGAAGCAGGCTCTTTGGAGCTGAGGCTACTGCTGTCGGGCAGCATACACAAAGATTCTTCCCCTTTCCCTTGCCTGTGTCTGCATATGTCTGTTTAAGTTTCTTTTCATTATTGTCTTTTAGGACCTAAAAAAAGTTAGGTTTTTAAATTAGTTGAAAATTGTTTGCACAGAGCTGTACATGTTGCTGTGGCCTGCAGTGGCGAAGGTCTACAAACAAATGCAACCTCTTCTACTTAACACTCCTAAGGAAGTTGGAGCGGAGTTGAGAGGTTTAGATCCAAAATTTCCTAATCTTAGAGAGATAAGGAAAGAGACAGCATTTCAAATCCTTTCCATCATGTGGCCTGCCATGCTGGTCTAGTTTTATCTATATTTTCTCGGTTGTGGTTGCTTGTTACTTTTCCAGACCAGGAGAACCCAATGGCTTGCAACATCATTAGTGCCTTGACTCTCAGGGCTTTAAAGACCCATTTAGAATCATAGAATACCTTAAGTTAGAAGGGACCCATGAAGATTGTGTCATGGTTTTGACTGGGGTAGAGTTAATTTTCTTCCTAGTAGCTAGTTTGGGGATATGTTTTGGATTTGTGCTGAAAACAGTGTTGATAGCTCCGCTGAGCAGTGCTTACACAGAGTCAAGGCCTTTTCTGCTTCTCACAACCACCCCACCAGTGAGTGGGCTGGGGGTGCACAGCTGGGAGGGGACACAGCTGGGACAGCTGATCCCAATGACCAAAGGAATATTCCACACCATATGACATCATGCTCAGCATATAAAACTGGGGGGAAAAGAAGGAAGGGGGTAAATTTGGAGTTATGGTGTTTGTCATCCCAAGTAACTGTTACACATGATGTAGCCCTGCTGTCCTGGAGATGGCTGAACCTGCCTGCCCATGGGAAGCAGTGAATGAATTCCTTGTTTTGCTTTGCTTGTGTGTGCAGCATTTGCTTTACCTATTAAACTCTCTTTATCTCAGCCCATGAGTTTTCTCACTTTTACTTTTCTGATTCTCTCACCCATCCCAACACAGGGGAGTGAGCATGCGGCTGTGTAGTGCTTAGCTGCCAGCTGGGGTTAAAACACAACAGTCGTTAAGTCTGTCACAAACTGTTCAGAAACAAGAAACTTCGTAAAGAGGATGTCTCAAACAACTCAAGTGGGACACCCTGTGGGGGAGAAGCAGAGCGAGCTCTGCGGAGGTGAGGTGGTGGGCCATTTCTCTCCCCCTCCCTCCTGTGGTTGCCCAGAAACAGAACTTGACTAACTGCACAGGTACAAGCCAGAGAAAATGAGAACCTTCTGGAACAACCTATTGCACATGCATAAAAAACACTATATAAAGGCAACACCCCACGTGTGTCTTTGTCAACCCACCAGCTAAGGACCAAGCTGGCTACTCTGCCACAGGATCCAAGGGTAGTGACTCCCTTTTTCCTAGCCCCTCCTCCTCTCTTTTCTCTTTCCTCTTTTTGCTCTCTCTCTCTTTCTTACATATATTCATGTATATAAGTGTCATACAGATTGAATTGCAGTCAGTTGATTGTTGACGGGTTATTAGGAAAATAGTCTCATCGTCAAAGTGCCTTTATTCATCCCAGGATGGTTATCAGTGGATTGTTGCCAAACTGTCTCCATTCACTTACTAAAGTGGTCAGTTAATACAAGTCACCAGCACAATTGTTACTCGGAGTCATTATCAGGAATTCAAAAGATTCACCCCCCTCATAACCCACCACGTGGGACAGAACAAAGTCCAACTCCCTGCTCCTTTCAGGACTACCTAAAACTAAATCATATGACTAAGAGCATCATTCAGATGCTCCTTGAATTTCTTCAGATATAAGAGGTGAGATTCATTCTGAAATCAAGACACCTCATTTTATGTTTTGTTAGGTGCCCAGATGGCCTCCAGTTGCCTTCCTAGAGGTATCCAAGAGAGGCAGCTTGAGACCAGGGAGACAAGATTCTGACAGAGACCACTGAATGCTCAAGTTTAGGCAATGGGATCCTTGAGTAGGTGCCTGAGCTCATGTGCTAACCAATGGTGATCCACCTGAAACAGTCAGGGGAACTGGAGAACTATCCATCCCACAAACCAATACATGCATGACTCTAATAATGAGGTGCTGCATTCAATTGCCTCAGCACAGGCATTTAGTGCCATCTGACATGTCATGGTGTACCTGAGAGATCTGTTTGAAACTAGCAGATAAGACAGAAGAACTGCAGAAGACTTGGCTCTGCTGGACACCTTATGAAGACCAGAAAAGGTATCCCAGGATCTGTGCCATTAGAATGTCAATGTTTAGACAACTGGAAAGGCCTGGACCTCCACTGACTGTGACAGGATCTTACACATTTAGCTCATCTGGAGACACTCTAAGTTTATGTGTTTTAGGAGCTAAATCTCTCTGCAAGATACTTTCCTATTTTCAGGGTTTCTGAAGAACATAGAATAAATTGATTCTTCTATATACTTTTGAGTTCTCAAGAGCAACTGCCAAAATGTCTCTTCTTTTTTCAATAGCATATTTTTATGTGGGGAAAGGATAGTAAGGCTTTCATATACAACTTTAATAGTGTGTATGAGAAGAAATTGGATAATATTGAATCCCCTAGTTTTGCAAAGGACTCTTAATAGGGTGCACTTCACAGCATAATACATGGCAAAGTCACCCAGTTCAGGAAGAAAGAACTCTCAAATTCACAGCTCCCTGAGAAATACAACAAAAGATCACTTTCAATTCTGGAAAATTTCAGATACCACTTCAAGTTCTGTAATCTTTGTATTTAGGAAGTTCAAGTATGGTTTAATTTAATGTCTTTTTCTTGTTTGTTTCTTGTCAAATGCTTAACAGTGTCATGCAGTGTTCATAGAATGGCTTTCTAGGCTCAAAGTCCCTTACCAATGCCAAACTGAGCTCTCAGATAAGTAATACAGTTCCTACATACATAAGGACAACAGGTTTATGCCACTGTTGATTACAGACCAAACCCTGAAATTTATTATATACAAATTCAGGCAACATTTAAAAAAAATAATGAAAAGTGTTTTCATTTTATAAATTATGTAAACAATATATTTGTACGTTACTACAAAAAATCCTAATCAAACCAGAAGCATTTCTTGTAGGGAAATAACTAAAGGTGCTAAAGGATTTTTCTGAAAGAATTGGAAAATTTGCTTATATCCAATGTAGTTTCCTAAATTAAACATAGAGCATTCTTACATTAAACACAGAAAATATCATGCTTAAAATGTCATGCTCAATGTTAACAAACCTGCAACTTTCTATAGTTAATAGTGCAAATATGGTGTCAAATAAAAAAAATAACCTTATACCAGTAAAGCAGGGATTCAGCTCTGCAAATTCAGACATCTGAATCTGGGTGTCTACATGTAAGATGGGCATATACTCAATGGAGATCAGAGGCTCAATTAATTTACCTATTTAGTGAGAACAGGCAGATGTTTATTGTCATCTGAAACTTCCTAGAGAATCTCATCTGGCCTCCAACTACTATTCCAGGAGGAACTGTCACATTTGTCAACATCATATGGGCATCTCAAATACTGCAGGACATCTCAAATTCATATTGACCTGTATTGGCCACATCAGGCTACCCAAACTACTGAAGATTTCTGAGTATAGTTCTTAAATTTGTATTATATTGGAACTGAAAGATGCTGAGCAATGAAGGACATCTCTAAATAAAAGTGGCTTTAAATTCAGGCAGTGGAAAACTAGATCATTAATGAAAAATAGTCTATTTTCAGGTTAGAAGGTAAAAATGGAGTCTGAAGAAATTAATATTGGAAGGAAATTAACTATAAGCAAAGAGAACTATGGAATGCTGCAAAAGTGTCCCATTAAATAAGCCAAATTGGATGACAATTTTTATATATTTTCCACCCAGAAAAGTAGAAACTTTTATTGATCTAAACCACAACAATTAAAGAGAGGAACACCTTTTCCCTTACAAACTATAAAAGGATGTCCTTGCATTAAATATTGGTTCCATCCTTGCACTGAAAATTGGTTCTAATCAAATCTAAGCTAATGATGAAACTATGGCAGCTCTTTTTATGGGGCATCCCTCTACCATATAGGGGTATGATTTAATTTCCTAAATCTAAGTGACTAGTGCTAGTTGAAAGCTATAGAGTACTGAGAAATCCATATGAGGCTTGGAGATATGACAGAAAACTTATGCAAGTCCTAAGCTCTTCTGAAGCAGCAGCTGAAGGCCAAATGGTCTACCCAGGTTTATCTAGTGACACTACATGCTTACATTTAGCAAACTGAATCCTGCTCATTATGTCTGATGTTCTGTTCAAAGTGAACACAAGACATATTTTCTTCTCTTACTTCAACAACAAGTAATAGCCATAAAGCATCATAGACAATCTTGTTATATGTAATTTTCTATTTTGTATGATTCTGCACCATAAATAATGGAGGATGTTATTGTCCCTTAAACATAGTATTCTTCATTTTATTATTCAAATATTTCCTCTTTATTTTGTTAATATTTTGTTTTATTTTGTTAGTAATTGTGCCCTGCTGCTGACCAGAATGTAAAATTTAATTAATATTTCTTCTTCTATTTAAACCAAAGCATTATCCCTATAGCAACTGAATCTACAGTTTAACAGCATTGCACACTTTCTGGCAGGGTGGTGAAAGCAAGACATAAAAATAGCTCAAAACAGCAACAAAAACCTCTGGAGAGATCTCATTTCAGGAGAAAAAATATTTGAACACAAATCCAGTTCCCTCAAGGACTCTGCTCTTCAAAGGAACACAGATAATTTGAAAACAGAAAGAAGTTCCCCCTGAGAAAATGTGAGACAGTATTCATAGCTACTGTACATTGACAAAAATGATATGCATGCTACAGCCACACCTCTCCGGCAATATTTCACTTTTTTGTGAGAGAAAAAAAGTGGCCATTATTGGTACATGCATATATAAATAGTCTGTGAATACCTAGCTGTCCTGAAATACGACGAGAATAATATAATTCAATAGTAGGTCACTACAAATTAAAAGCAAGCAAACAAAACACAGAAAAAACAAATTACACCCTTCCTCTGATTTTAGAACAGTTCCTATACAAATCTGGAATACAAATTATGAAACTATAATGATGAAAAAGAACTTTGCCTATAATATCAAGCTTCCAATGTAGCTATGTCACTAACTGCCACCTTAGCCTGTTACCTGCTTTCCAAACCTTCTCTAGATCTTGCTGGTGGTGGCTCTGTGTACCTTATACACATGAATGTTTACCCAACATGGCTGGGTAAGTTGCTGAGGCAAGGATTTAGGGTGGTGTATGTGGGCAGACGGTAGTGGCATGCTTCAGGCTACATATCAGACATTTTTTTTCTTGCAGTTTTGGTTTTGTATCCCCTCTAATATGCTCATAAATGAAAAGAGTGCCTTTCTCCTTTCTTGTTCCTCAGAAAGATCAAATACTCTGAATGTCAAGAGTTTAACAGTTCTGGAAGGATCCTGCAAATTGTAATAGTTGGGACATACTGTAGCACAACAATTGGAAACCAATCCCAAATGATATCTTTCAAAGCACTTCTTTCATTACTGTATTTAAGAGAATATAAATATGCTCATAAGGGGAATGGGAAGGGAACTGCATGCTTCATCTCAGGGATGAATTTTCCAAATTTTAGTACAGCCTTACCAGCTTTAGAAGCACTAGTTTCCTTAAAAGTGAAGATTTGTCTCATGGGCAACAAAACCAATTACCATATAATTCTCTCTCTAACACTCAGGTGGACTGTTTTTATCTTGACAGGTATACAAAGTTTTCTTTGTAGCACACAGAAGGACAGGTCTGAATTATGCCTAGAGGCTCCACAGTGCAAAGCCTGTTTTTTTCTTATCCGTCTCGCTGTCTGCAGTGTTTTCAGATGCTTTAAATCAACACTTCTCTCTTTTTGAAAAAATTATACAAATACATGTAAATAAATGAACACATGTAGAAACACAAGGGGAAGCAAGTATAATTAATCTTGGCAGATACTTTTAAAATCAAAAGTACTCCTCAGCAAAGGTTTTACAGATGAGTTACAAAGTGTTTGAAAACAAGATTTATTACAATGAAAGTGTTGACACACAACAGCAATTTGGAACTGCAAAGGTACTTCCTTCTTGTATGCCTTATAGTCTGGACACTAAGATCCATCTACACTTAGTGACAATGTATGAAAGACCATAGAGTTGTCTTCTGGGCCAGCTGTCCTTGCCACCACTTATCCCATAGATCAGCCAGGTGAACAGCTTATATGATGAACTGACCTAGTTCAATTTTAACATGAGCTCCTTACTAACACACCTTATTTTGTTTGAAATGAATTAAGAAGGTCCTACATGAGCAGGCCAGGCAGCAGATATGGAAAGACAACAGTGAATGAACACTTGAGAATGGCCTGAAGAGTGACCAGGGAAGGTGCAGTTGAGAGTCAGGAAGGTATCCACAGAAATTACAACTGGAGGTACAGAGAACTGTGTGTATTAGGGAGAGACTGAGCAGGAGAGAAGGATGCACAGGTGCTAGGTAAGGGAGGTCCTAAGGATTTAAACTGGCTCAGAACTTTCTGATGTTGGGCAGTCAGTGGTTTACTCCAGAAAGGGGTTTTTAGATGAAAATACTAATTTCCAGGAAACAGAAGTCACCTAGTTTTGCCCCATCACCCATGTTCAGACATTAAGACCATCAAGCTCTCTTCTTCTCTATTTGTTCTCTGCTAGCTAGACTGATCACTTAGTTTTTAAAAAATGTCTTACACATCTAGTTCTTCTCATGCATTTTGTAGTAAGTCTGAATGCCAGTGACAGAACAAGTCCATGGAATTTCTTTAAAAATTTACCCGGGAAGTGTCCTAACATAATTTTAATATTTTAGTTTTGATTTTATTCATGTAAGATTAAAATTTTCTGTGTAACTGAATGAACCCTTCAGAAGTTTTCTTTCTTTCTTTCTAATAAAATGATAGGCTCCTAGAGACTTCTGTTATCAAGCCACTAAATTACCATAGCAATTAGTCTAGAGATCAGCCTATGCTGTAGTCTACAAAAAAAAAAGAAAATACTTACTAAACAGTAGAGCCACTTTCTATGCACTTCCCACCATTTCTGCATTTTATTAAATTGCATGGGGAATCTTTACATTGTCCAACATTGCGACCAGAATTGGGGTGACCTTCTGGAGTCCCTGGTGATTTAAACTCTTGATTGATGCTGGTGCGAACTTGAACATCAAAAATGCAACCTCAAAAGTAGAAAGAAAAAATAAATGAAGTTTAAAACAGACACAGAAATTCAAAACAAACCAAACAACAGGACAGTGTCAATCCTCAATGAATGTGTTCCGCCAGAATGTCTTCAGTGGATGAACAACTATACCATCTACATGAGCTAAAGTTATGCTGGCTTCTTTCTGTTCAGGCAAATGAGTGGATGATTGTAAATTCTTTCATTTAATGACAGTTAAAACAATAGAAGTAATTTCTTAAGGGACAGATAGAATACAAAGTCACTGACTGAGGAGTGACTAGGTGAAATTTTGTGTTTACACATGCATGCTCTTACAGGAATGCATCTATATCAGATAAAAGTGGTTCAAAAAAAAAAAGAAACACACACAAAAAAAGGAGAACAGACACGAAGAAGTCTCTTTAATGTAAAATATGTAAGAATCCAGAGAACATTGACTAATATAATGCAGGCAGGGAATGTGGACTTGAATTTCCTTAGGTTGAAAAGGACCCTTTCAGGGAAAGACCCAGATTCTCCCCTTTCTGAGTGAATGCCTCAGTCCCTGGTACATACCGATCATGTTGCACATGACCACATTTTTAAATAGGTGTATGCTACTCCTTTTGGCCCGTAATATCTGAAAATAATTCAAAAGTTTTATGTATACTAGTAAGGTAAACACTTCCAGGGCCTGTTACTTGATCCTGTGAGCAAATGACCTGGTGTAGTCACGATTACATTGCCAAACTTTTATTATTTTCCAGAACAGTATAGCTGCAGCCAAACTACTGATGGGAAATGGTCCCTAGATTATGTTAAGTCCCTAAATACACCAAAGAATTGTTTGGAAAAACAATAGTTGTCACAGAACAAATATTTGTCTGGAACCATTGTAAAAATTTATTTGTAGAGATGATTGAGTGCTAGTGCCTGCATCTATGCCCCGATGTTCTTTTAATTTGCTAATACATTGGTATCCCAAGTGAAAAGAGGAGCCAAAGCTTCAGAGTGAAGCAGAGATGTTCCCTACCTGCTACCTCCAGGCACCTCCTGCTTAGCCTGTAGTTCCTGCTTAGCATGTAGCTTTCTGGGGATTGCCCCTTTGGAGAGTCTTTGCTCTTCCTAGTGACTGCACAGGATGGTTAGCCTTACATGTCTAACTTAATTCATCAGTATTTCTGAATCATGTTTCCAGTTCCACATGCTTATTTATGTACTGCAAAACTGAAGATTATGCCACAGATTATATCCTTTTGGATCAAACCCTAAGTAACTTTTCAAAATGTACCTGAACATCCAAGTGATTTAAAGTCACATTTAAAGGTAGCCTTAAGCACTTTTGAAATGTCATCCAGATCTATACATAAATATATACAATTTTAAACTAAAAATCAGGTTTTAAACCACTTTAGTTAAACCAGTACAGTACTGTATCTGGAAATGTTCATACCTTTCTAACCTGATTTATACAATTTCACTGAGATATAGTGAATTCCCATAGTTCTTGAAATCATGAGAATAGTAGGTATTCAGCAGTGCATGCCAGAGGCTTTCTGCTTAATATTAAAAGCAGGGAAAGCATATGATATAGAGATTGCAAGTAATCATCACACTTTTTAAAAAAAATCACTTAATACAAGTTTTTGCACGATTCACTGAAATTGCATAAGAAAAAGACTTGCACCTGAAAGACACAATGAATGTCTAATTGTAAATTTTTTTTATAATCACATAATTTGTTTTGAACAAATTATAAATAATATTTATAGCAAGATAGCTATTTTAACTACAGATAGAACAGTGTTAGTAAAAGCAGCTTTCTTAGACACGCTTTTTCCATATTACACACATTTTGTAATTCTGTTTATATTGACATATAACTGGTAATTCAAAAACTCATATTAAGCAATTTAAAATAACCTAGTTTGATGATTATTTGCAGTCTTCATATTATTGCTTCTTTGCTTTTAACAGTGTTGGTTTTAGGCCACCGTATGCCCAGTAAATCCTAACTAATATTTCATCTGTTTATCAGTAGTAGATAAAGCATGTTCTGTTCTCCTGAGTCTTGTTAGAGTGCTAAGAAAAAGCAGCCCAGAGCTCTGTGTAAACAATGGAAAGCACCGTGAGTACCCAAGAACCAGTAAGGTCATAATGGAAAATAAACTGGCATTTGTGTTGATGACTATAACTGTACCAGCAGAACATCTAGGTTAGAAACAGTTCTTCAGCACTTCTAAACAAAGCATATAGTAGGTACAAGAGTATTTTGGCCCAGCTTTATGAGTTCAACTGAATTTTTAATTTTTTTTTTTTTTTTAATTTCTTCTACTTAGTCAGTGAGATGCAGTTGAAGGACTCAGAGCACCAATTTCATCCTGTCGTAACAAACACTATACAAACTTCTGCAGAGGGATCAGCTGATGAATGCGCCTTCTTTCTGACCTGAATTCCCTCTGCTCTGCCAGTTCTGGGCCTCTTTTAATTAGAGACTGCCAACTATTCTGAACAGTGGAGAGGTTTCCTGAAAAAGCCAAGTTTGCGAAAGGAACTCAGAAGTTTCTGAATTTGTGAGTCAAACTTGGTTTGATTCTGAAGATCAGAGTTTGATGCAAGTAAGATGAAATAAAATAGAACAAGACAGTGCACATACTACCTTTTTGTTTGTAACATTTGTCTAGTGGCTCCTTAGACCATGCTTAGAGCTTTCTGTCAATGACTTTTTCTTACCCTTAATTTAATTTATAGCTTTCACCCAGTCAAGCAGAGCTCACAAACCACCAAAGAGCCACCAACATTGGATTAAGGAAACTTCAGAGTTTATAATAAAAAATATTACTTCATTTTTCAGCTTTACTTTTTTTTTCAGATATATCCTTATCATACAAACAATCTTTTCAAAAATTTGTCACTAGTCTCCCTTACCTGCTTATAAGCATTTGGTACTAATTTGACTAAAAAATACACAGAGCAGGCATTTTCAAGATGTACTAAAAATGCAGCAAGAGAACCGACAGAAATAAATACATAGATAAACTATGGTCTATCTGAACACAGTACTGAATTTTCACGTTTCTAAAATTCTATCTGTCCTAAAGGGCTTTGCTTTTCCCCTGTTTTTCTTGCCTGCTTGTGACTAGTGGGGTGTTTGTCTAAAAGAGATGATCCCCACAATGACTTCCCAATGCGCTCTGAGCTGTGACCCAAACACCCAGAGGGCTTGTATGAATCATACCAAACTGATGCAAGAGGCAACACTGATTAAAAACCACTTCAGAAGTCACTTCCCTTCTGTGACATCTGTGATGCAGGAACATAAAGAAAAGTAGTCTTTGCTCTGACAGGCTTGCAATGTATTCTAGCTTATTATGAACATAAACTTTGACCACAGAGTTATATTTGTATCTATTTGGAACTCAGCTGAGTTCTGGGTTTACTTTATTTTAAAAAGTGACTGCAGTAGCTGGAATTTTATTTACTTTGCAAAATCATTATATGAAGAGGCAGCACTCTCAGTGCTAATGAGGTTCCTTAACTGTTCAGCTTTATGGTAAAAGCTTCTTTTGCTGTTTTACTCCTCCATTTAATACTATTTGCTGACAAACAACAGATTGTTTCTATAGCCATACTTCATCCTATTTATGAACAGAACCACAGGAACAATCAGTTGCTCCTCTCTCTCTGCTCTTCACTTATTTCTAGATGCAAGCCCTGGTTCTCCATCAATTGCTTCTTTGGCTAGAGACTGCATCCTTCCATCGTGGTAGCACAGAGAATGAAACCTCAAAATGTTCCCTCTTTTTTCTCGCTGACACCAGATTTCTCTCTGCCTGTCTCAGAGATGTGAGGTCTGGAAATCGAACTGTAACTTCTGGCTTTTTCAGAATAATTCTCTAACTTGTTTTGTATAGGTGAGTCACAGTGCTGAGTTGTGCAGACCTGAACATGAGGCAGTTGGTTTTATACTCCATTTCAGATTGTCCATAATGAGCAGGCTGAGTCTCTCTGACCACAAGACCTGCAGCTATCTAAAACCCACATGGACTTTTTAGAGCAGCTGCAGTATGCTCTGCTACACATCTCACAAAACTCTCAGAGGTCCCTTAATTACACTGTTATAGGATAATGAAGAAAAGACAGACACTTAAATAAACTATCCTACCATGTTCCCAGTTACAAAAGGCTTCTGTAAGCCCCCAAGCAGCTACAAATTGAGATGAAGCTCAAAGTTCAGAGCACCTTAAACTCCAGATGAACTTGGCTGCTTCATCTGAGCTCTACCTTTACTAGTTTCTTCAGCTTCTCACAGGGGCTGAAGGAAGTTTTCTAAATTGCTCAAGGTACCATCAAACATTCTTCAGCCTGAAGCAGGTAGAATCTGTAGGTGCTGACCCTCAAATTTCCTAAACTTAAAATTACCAATCTTTTGATTATTAAATTGCAGTTTATTAGAGACGTTTATTTTCTGTTTCCTCCTCCTCCATGGAAATTAATGGAACAACAACTGCTAAAGGCATGCAGGTAAGGGAGGAAATGGTCTGAAACAGGAGCTGTACAGAGTAAAAATCCTAAATGATTGTACACTGATGACAGTCTGCAGCAGCAAGGCTGACCTCAGTGTTTCTTGATCCAATAGTGATTGCTTACAAAAGGAGACGTAAACTCTGGTATTAGACACAAAATGGTTTTAATAAATCATGTCCTTAAAAGCAGTCAACAACAGCTTTCCAAAAGTCTGAGTGGTTTAATCAACTGTGTGCTAGATAAACTTATCTCGACTCTCACTTTCAGAGTTTTTCTGTTGTCTCACTATAGCTGCAGGTTGGCTGAAGTAAAATGGTTCAAAATTTTCTATTATGTTAGTGATATTGCAGTTCCCACTCTGGAGAAGGGCTATGGAGGTTTGTATCTGATCCTGAGGACCCTGAGAACTGAAACTGGGGAGATTCCTGAGCTAGAAGAACAAATTAGATGCTGACTACCTAAGAAAATGTCATAGGAAATTGGTCATAGGGAAGAGTAGCTTCCTTCAAAGTCAGTATGCTCTGGAGAACAAAGACAAACTGCTGCTGGGAACTGGAGCATAGAATGAATGAGCAAATATAGTAGACTAAATACTGCGAATGACAGGGACAAAGAGAAAACTGTTTATGTACTATATGTCTGACAAAATTTTGAGGTATAGAATTCTTGTTAAAGAGTAAGAAAAATCAATGAATAGTATGGTAACTAACAGTACGTGAACTTTGAAATATTTTTTTTAAAGAAGAATATTTATCCTGCATTTGTAGAAATTTGGCCATCACAATACAGTTGCAAAACTGGCAAAAAGTTTGCAGTTAAATTGAAGCACCAGAGATTCCTGTTGGTCACCCCAAACATTAACATGTCTATTAAAAAAAGCTGGAAGTAGTTCACAAATATCAACACTATTAAAATACTTGCATAGACATGTTTTAAGATATGCCAGTTTGCAAGCTGTTAAGAAGCTATGAAAAGTATAACTATTCAATCCATACTTCCTGAAAAGACAGACAGATGAAATGTTAATTCATGTGACTGAGTGAAAAGTTAATTATAGGATAAGAAATTGATTTTGAGGAAGTTTCTGTTTAAGAATAAAAAGGAAGGTGATGTCTGAAAAAGAGGCAGTTATGTGGTCTTAGTGGAAATGGAGTGTAGTAGTGCATGAAATGCTTGCATGTGCTTGCCTTTCATAACGTGCACCCAATTTTATAATTGAGAATTCAAACTTTGCTCTGCTCTGGCAAAATGTTTTCTTTCCATTTGAAAGGCTTTCCAGTGCTTAAAATAAATTGAAGTTTACCTCACAAATATTGAGCATGCTATTTCTGTGGAAGTAAGGAATGCAAATAAAGAAGTGTTATGAACACTTCTTTGCTTCATTACTGATCTGGTAGGAGTTGAATTAAGATTTCTACAGAGCTTCAAATATCAGTTTGGAGGTAGGAATTATTATCTGTTAGATAAATAGCTGAAATATTCCTAACAGGAATTACCTAGGTCTGTCTAGAGACCTAGATCATGATGTCAGGAAAAAAACCAAAACATATTTCATGATATCCTATCGGAAAGAAGCTTTCAGCATGAAAACTATTACCCAAACCAGCACTGCCAGTGACAATGGTCAGAGGTAGATGGGAGAAGAATCTAAACTACTTTACTGTAGCAAAAAGTAGTCCTTTTGGAGCAATGTTGTAGAACAGGGACAGATAAAAAGAAATTATATAATTTCAAACTTCCATTTTTATCAGAAACAAAAAGTATTAAAAATATTTAGCAAATCCTCTCTTTGCATCATTTTTCTTGGTTATCGTAGTGAAATAATGAAAAAGCCACAGGAATCTCAGGCAAGGAGATTGTAGTTTTTTTCCTTATGAAACAGAGATTTTAGATCTTTATTTCATAGGAACTGAAACAGTCTAATGCATATTTTGAAAGGAATTGAAAACAATATAATCTTTACCTTGAAAGCCGTTCTTAAATCTGGATCCCTTTGGTAGGAGTTCTGGAGTATACTCACGATAGCCTCCTAAATAAAACTGACTGAAGACATTGAGTCCAACCAGTCGTCCAGGAGAAGTGACAGTTTTATTCTTCTGATCATCCACCTTTCAATGACACATTTATATTTGTTACAACAAAAAAATTTACCTTATTTAGGAACTCCCAAAGAAGACAGTCCTCCAAACTTAACAGGAAAATACAAAAGTAATTTTTAAACTTTCCATATAAAATGTGAAAAAAAAGAACACTTCCATTTAAAAGCTATCCTTCTAAAGGAAATAATTTCTTACCTTTAGCCAGCCTTTTTGGAGATATCTGCCAAGATGGATGACATGAATATTGAGTGTCAGATCAAGTGGTTTACTAATGATTGTTGCTGTGCCAGAACCTAGATTGTAGCTATATACTATTCTGCCATCACGGAGGCCTAACTCCAAGAAATCATCTCCATTCAGACCTGAAAAGACAAAAATAGAACAACTACTTATTCCAGGATTTAATGAATACTGATGCATAAAATATTCTCCAAATCCACTGAAAATATCCATTTAGAAAAATCTTAGCCAGGAAGGTTTTAAGTTTTGTATGTATTTTTAATATTCTCTGTTTAACTTGTAATGCTATTTCCAATATTCTTGTGGATTTAAAATAGAAACTGCAGAGATTTTGAACATATTTATAGGCTTTTTGAAGGAAGTTCTTTTTCACACTAGAGTAGGTTGGTGATATCCACAAAACCTGTTGAGCCTGGTGGATTTAGTAGTCATTGCTGTTCCTTCCCCCTGCAACATGAATAAATTCTCAACTTTTTCCAAAGTCTTAAAAAAAAAAAAATTGAAATACCAGGTTGCATGTGAGAATAGCCCATGACTTAATCCTCTTCCAGTATGCTTTCAGCTTTCATGGTAGGTACTTTAACAGCCTCAAAACTTGAGTGCACCTGCTGCTCCAAGGTAAGGAGAGCAACAGGGATATGGGCCCAAGGAAGCTCTAGCAGCTGCCCCTGTGCCTTTCAGGTACTATACTATAAAATCTCATTTGAAAGATTTTAAGTCTGACATAAAGGCTGTAAGAATTCAATTTCTGGATGCATTCTGGTTCATCCAAGTAAACGGATTTTTACACTGGCATCTTTGAAGAGAATTCAATCCTTCTTCTCATGTAGGCAGGAGTGGAACCACCATTAATTAGAGAAAACATGATCAACTTGTTTCTTTTTACAAACCCCACCCTTTCTTTTTTATGTATGTTTAGTATGGTAAAAGAATTGGGATACAAACAACGGTAAAAAGGAAGAATGTTCTCAGTCTTGGATTAGGATGTCCTGAATTGAAATTCAAAGCCATCAATTTCTTTTTACAACTATCCTGTGAATTCAAGTAACTTCATACCTGTAAACTGTGTTCTATTTGATATTTCCTTTTGCTTTCATAAGGCTATCTCATTTTGTATTTGTTCTAGGGAAGGTGTCTTCCTGTTTGTTCTTGCAGTGTCATTTTGTGGCCCTCATTTCAAATATGTGTCTTGATGCTCCTGCCCCAAGTGCATGGGGAATTTGCTTCATTTGCAAAAGGTAAAGTGGGCTTTTCCCCACAAGAAGCAATGATACATATATTTCATCCTCCTGCTGAACTTCTGCATGTTGCTGTTTCATGGCCAAAACTGCCATATTCCCCTTATCTCATATGATGTAAATGAACATGCTGCATTAGCAATGTGGGGAGGGGAAGAGTACTCTTCCTATACATAAGTTAGATTTTTCTATACAGTTACTATTTTGATGCAACATGAATATATATAAAAAGAAAAACTTATTCCAAAGAATTTGAACACACAGCCTCTGTGGAAAATGTGGTCATATTCAGTTGAATAGAACACAAACACACTTCATTTTTATTACAATTATTTGTTCCTGACTGAATGAAACCCTACTGCCTTCAGTTACACTGGCACATTACCAGCGAAGGATTTCCAAACTGAAAATAACATTTTTTAAACATAATTACCAGAGTTTCTATTTTCAGCAGTGCTCACAATGTACTTAAGTGATCTGGCCTGCAAAACTACAGGATGCACATTAAAGACAAAGTATTATTTAAAATGCTGTCTGAATTTTTAAAATGCTTTCTTGGAAATGACATACATAAAATAAATACAACAGTGTCAGTGTTCTACAAAACTGACCTGATGGTGATGATAATGTTAATTAATAGTCTTCGTAAATAAGCTGCCAGTCAGAGAGGGACCTGAGGGTGTTGATTGACAGCCGGCTGAACATGAGCCAGCAGTGTGCCCAGGTGGCCAAGAAGGCCAATGGCATCCTGGCTTGTATCAGAAATAGCGTGGCCAGCAGGGACAGGGAAGTGATCTTACCCCTGTACTCGGCACTGGTGAGGCCGCACCTCGATTACTGTGTTCAGTTTTGGGCCCCTCACTACAAAAAGGACATTAAATTACTCGAGCGTGTCCAGAGAAAGGCAACAAAGCTGGTGAAGGGTCTGGAGCACATGTCGTATGAGGAGAGGCTGAGGGAACTGGGGTTGTTTAGTCTGGAGAAGAGGAGGCTGAGGGGAGACCTCATCACCCTCTACAACTACCTGAGAGGAGGTTGCAGAGAGCTGGGGATGAGTCTCTTTAACCAAGTAACAAGCGATAGGACAAGAGGGAATGGCCTCAAGTTGCACCAGGGAAGGTTTAGACTAGATATTAGGAAGCATTTCTTTACAGAACAGGTTGTTAGGTGTTGGAATGGGCTGCCCAGGGCAGTGATGGAGTCCTCATCCCTGGAGGTGTTTAAGAGTCGGATTGACATAGCGCTGAGGGATATGGTGTAGTTGGGAACTGTCAATGTTGGGTTGATGGTTGGACTGGATGATCTTCAAGGTCCTTTCCAACCTAAAGAATTCGGTGATTCTGTAAGACAGTTTTTAACTGTTTTGGTGGTTTGGATTCTTTTGTCTTACTCTTTGTCTGTACCAAGAATGGAAAGGAAAACAGACTCTTGAGTGGGCTTCAAAGAAATAAGGCCATTCAAAAATGGTTGATTTCTATTTATGCATTAGTCTTACAATGGCATAATTTTATTGACCTTTTATCCTTTCAAGGTTGCAAGGTAAGTGATTTAAATATCTTAGCTATGAAAACCAGCAGTGGTTATTTTGTAGAGTACACACTAATAGATGGATTTTGGGGAGGAAAAATTTCCTGGTTTCTCTGCTTTTGTATCTGTTATTAGCTCTAGAGTATTTGTTACTGAAATTTCTCTGGTCAGAACAGCTTCAATTCTCTGAAGTCTTCTTAAACGTTCAGTTTAGAACTAATTTCTTTGAAAATATGAAGTAAATAATTTCTTTATATTTAGGACTACCTATGCTACCATTGGCAGAGATCCTTCAAAAGAAAGTTGGGGTGGAGCAAACAAGCACAGTACTTTTTATTGCAAGTGTGTAGCAAATGAAACTTGGAATTATCTGTTTTAAACTATTTTTTACTGCCTTATATTTAAACCCTGCTGCAGGTGAAAAAGCACACTTTTATACATACCAGTTTTAAGTGTCCTGCAATGTAGGACTAGAGTAAACATCCTTTAAAAATAATCTACACCAAGACCAAATGTTTGGTATGTATAAATAATTTCATGCTTGAGTTGTGAATAGCACACTCAGCAGCACTTTCCTCTTTTTAGATGTGTGTTCTTTGAAACCATCAGTGTTTTAGTGCTTTTAATTTTGAAGACCTTCATATTCACTGTTTTTCTATTTCCTGAAAACAATTTAGTTCTAGTCAAATGAATAATATAGGTTTTCTTCTTTCAGATTTCTTTTTTTCTGATAATGAGCACATCCATATGTATACATATACATATTTACCTCCTTTTATAAGTAAAGAACTATACTTGTAAGTTTTTGGAAAGGACAGATATGTTTATTCCAGTTTGAAAGAAATAGTAGTTAGCATGTATTCAGCCTGAATTGATCTAAAATTTGAAAAATCTTATTTTGGAAACAGGAGACAAAAGCTGCCATGTTTTTGCAGTACTGCTATCTAAATATTCACAGGGCAAGCGATACAGGTGGATTTACTTTTGCTTTTACATTATTACTCCGACTTATAAAATAAGTACCAAACAACTATTTCCATAAACTTAACATATGTTAAGACCCAACTTCCAGACTTCTCTTCCTCCCCCAACACCAAGTGGTGCATGGGTGTGGGAGTCCATGGTCAGTATGTGGTGGTTTGTCTCTGCCACTCCTTCCTCCTCACACCTTTGCTCTGGTGTGGGCTCTCCACGGGCTGCAGTTACTTCAGGGAACTTCCATCTGCTCTGGCATGGGGTTCTTCATGGGCTGCAGTGTTGGTAATCTGCTCCTTTGTGGAGGTGGTATGGAGCTCCTGCTCCCTTTCCTCCTTTTCCTCCTCCTCTTCCTCTGACCTTTTGTTCCCTCTGTTGTTTCTCTTTGTTTCTTCACCTTCCCTCTGTGGTGTTTTCTCCCCTTTCTTACACACAATTTCCCCGAGGCGCCACCCCCTTGGCCGGGGGGCTCAGCCGTGCCCTGCTGTGGGTGGGCTGGAGCCGGCTGGAACCGGCTGTGTCCAGCATGGGGCAGCCCCGGCTGCTCCTCACAGAGGCCGCCCTGCAGCCCCGCTGCCAGCGCATGGGCACCTGCACCCGGTACACATACAGACAGTGGCAACATTTGTCCTGGCCTGTGGGAACAAGAGATGTTTTCCAAGTATTCCAACCCAAGTCACGCTCAGCCATAGCCCGGAGACTTAAAGAAGAGGATGTGTCCACTATGACCAGGGGAAATCGAGAGTACTGTTAGTCTGACTGCTGTGACAGGTTTGGTTTTAAGTGAGATTTTAGAGCAAGTGTGACTTCTGATTTATAAGCTTTGTGGGGATAAGAGGAAGAAGATGTTATACATCTCTGTGTTAGACAACACTTGATAGTACCTCACGAGAGGTTAGCCATGACATCAGTATCAGTGGTTTAGGCAGACACGATGGTGGAGGGGAATCAGGTAGGGTACTGAAACAGAATGCTAACTACAGTAAATGGGATGAAATTGCTTCCTTACAGCAAGATCACAGGCTGTGAAAAACCTCATGCTCCTCATGGTGCTTGATAGTCAGTAAAAGTAAATTGTTAGCATCTCTTGGTGAAATAAGCAAAGTTCACTCGGTAAGAAATACTGCTTTCTGGTAATTAAAATGGGGGTTACTCAGTCTCCGCAACAATTTAAACTAAGGAGAAAATAAATAAAACTGCTACACAGCTATTTACAGGTACCTCATTGTTTCTCAGCCTTGCTGACAGCTGGTGTTCTACTACCCACCCATCATTTGACATGGGGCTGCAAAAACTCATTACTACTGTACAGCAGTGTTCACAAAAAAAATGATATGCAAAATAATAAAAATCCAGATTTCTGCCTGGCAACTACACAACGACATAATAAACCCAGAATGCTAGTGTTCTGGTTAACAAAAATGACACCAGTAAGAATTTTTTTACTGCGTTCAGCTGAATATGGTTGGAAGACCTACACTTTACGATGACTTTGACATTACAGAGTACACCCTGCAGGCAGACATTTTTGAGATGAGATTTAGTGCAATGTATCTTTTATTTTTAAGCATATTTTTTGGTATTCTCTTTTGATTATTGTAACTGAAAAAAAAAATCAGGTTAAATTGCACCATTGGGGCTTTACATTTCATATTTGTTTTTTTTCTATCCTGAGTAAAGACAAGTGGACAAATTGGTATAATTTTTCTTTGGTTACATTTCCGACAATTTCTGTACTGACAGTTTGAAATTCAGTTCCCAAGGTTGCAGAGACATATCTGAATGTGGTAGTTCATTCTTGTCATTGAAAGGAATGTTCTAGTGATTAATTTGTTTTTGTATTACAAAAGAGCTATGTATTATTGTTATAAAAATTTAATGATGGGCACACTGGTTTCTGAAAGCTACTTTCTGAGTGACTAGATGGAAATGTTTTAGGTATTGTCAACTCCATGTGCCATTTCTACTTGGCTACCCAAAAAAGAAAGACAGTATTTCCTCGATCCACAATAATAAATAATTCGTAAGTGAAAGGAAAAACTGCCTGGGAGTGAACGGTGACTGTTGCAGGAGTAAACTGGCATGAGGGGTGTTAGACCTGGATGCAGTTAAAGTACCGTTGAATATAGTTCAGTTTGCAGAGTCACCTGGCCTGACCATATTTTGTTGAAGTTTGGAAAAAAACTTAGCAAAGTCTGATTCACACACAGGCAGAGCAAAGTTTGGGTTTAAATACACTCACAGTGGTTTAATTCTTATTTGTGTAAGGCTAATTTGGATAATCAGCTCGATAAAGTAAGTAAATTAGTTTGTGGTTGTTCGTTCATGTGCCGTACCAGGGTCTCATGGCACAGTGAAGTACAGTTGATCAGTAGAGCTGCACTAGGTAAATTTGACAGAGTCTTTGCAAATTAAAGTAACAGGCTTAATTATATCACAGATATGTAAACTGCCAAGCCATCCTAAGTTAACACGTTTTAGTTTGCATTACAATAGACTAACAGTCTGAATCTTGGAAGTCTACCACAGGGAGAAAGGGGAGAAGCCCCAGAGGGTAGAGGAACTTAAGTAAATAAATTTAATAGGAAACAGGACCTAAGAAGATATCAAATGTACTAACATAGCAAATGGAAGATATCCCGTATCCTATTGATGTGATTTACTGCAGTTATTTTGTGCAATATGTAACTGCATAATGCCTCCCCAAAATTATTTTTTAATAGAGACCTCAGTATCTTAAAACAGCTAATAATAATTTCTCCCCTCTTTCATCTTCATTAAGTATCAATTTTCTGATACTGCTCAGCATAAGCATAGAGTTCCCATAAGTCGTTGGTCATATCTGCCAAACTCATGTGATATTTTGGATATGGTGGAGCATCTACTGTGGCAGTACAGACTTATATTTACATACCTAAATCATTCTCCTACTGTGATGGGTTTAGACCTAAAGACACATCACCAAACCTCCCTCCTAGGCCTCAACAATCCCATAGAACAGCTCCAAACCCAAAAGTTAGCTCATGCTCCAATTGCAGAAGCAATTAAGGTAAAAATAATAATATGTTTCTTATGATCTATTAACTCTAAAGTAGTTTCTACCTTGGCTGCTTTAAGTCTTCATTAACATTTCATTAAATTTTTCTAAACTTTCATCAGTGTTATGGGTCATGTGTGGACAGTAATGTTAAGATGGACAGAACACAATAGTATTACTATTTTACCCCATTTCAATGCTGAGGCCATACCAGCCTGTCACAGTGCGGTGCTGTGAAGAGATACCTAAGTATTGCTAAAATCTTAGTACAAGTGTTGTAAGTAGGTTTATATAACCTGCTTCTTAGCTGTGTTAATCAGGTCAAGTTGAATACTTCATTATACAGATTGTAGCACAACTTATTCATAGCTAGCTTGGGTTAACTTGCACTGGGTGATCTCAGGGGTTAGGGTCTCTTATTTTATGCAAATAACACAGCGTCCAATTCTGGCTGCCACAGGGTTGAATTTCTGTGGGCCGTGGAAGTGCAGCCACTGTGACAACAGCAGAAATTCATGGCTGCTCCTGCAGCAGGTTGCTTGAGGACAGAGGAAGAAGAAATGGCAGGGTGGCTGTGGCACGTTGGATGGATGGATTGATTTTCCAATAAAGTAAGTATCAGTGGAAGAAGATGTGAGGCAGCATCTCTCAAAACTGTGCACCAAATAAATGTAATCAATAATGAAATTTATGTTTACAACTGAAGAGAGAACCTTAATCTTCTGGTTTCCATTTATTTTTTCAGAAATATGCTACCTCAAGTGTCAGATTAACTGTTGGCTTTAATTACTGGAAGTAGTTTACTTCTCCTTAATGAAAAGAAACATTTATATAACCTGACTGTTTACTGTGTGTTTACAAAACAATAAAGTATCAAAGAGATTATTTTCCTCTTAATGAAATTATATCCTAAAAAGAATCAAGAAAAAGCTGTGTATATTTTTATTTACTTGTTTAATAAATATTTGAAAGCCTGTAAAGATAGGTAATAAAAATAAAGCTTACCTTGGCCCTTCTGTCCAGTGAAAAAAATCAGGTTATCTTGTAAAGCTGAATGGTGGTTTGCCAACTGAAATTTCAAGTGGAATTCATAGTAGAAGGTGATATTTGGAATTGTAGAGTAAGCTAGAAATGAGGTATAGCCAAAGACATCTGTGCCACTGAAACTCGGTTGACTAATATTAATAGCTGGAGTTAAGAAAAAGAAATTCAGTGTTAGGGCAAATTCTTTAATGTGTGTTTTCAAGTTCTATTTACTAGCCCATTTTAGAACTTAAAAACTAATAAAAATACTAATAATTTGAAATGTTGTAATATTTTTTACACATGCAGATACAGTTTGGCTTTCCTCTGAGTGTAATCTCTTTAATTTTCAGCTTTAGTAAATAGGCTTATTTTACAAACGAATTACTGGCAACTACTGCCATCTCCTGGATTCTAGCTAACAGTGTTACAAATAGAAGTACACTGCAGTATTTACTCAAAACTCAGAGAGAAAAAAGAAAACATACAAAGAAATTCTGTTAAAAGAAATGCCACCTCTGACAATCATCTGAGTGAAAATGAGTACAAGGATATGCTGAATAGGTTAAGGAATAATAATTCTTCACAGGTAGAGAAATAATAAAAAGAAACATCACAAAAGGATGAATTTGCAGCACAGTGAATAGGACGTACATGGATGATATTGTTCCCATTATTCACTCCATCTTTTGAGCTGTCTGAATATTCAGAAACTGAGTATCTAAAAATGTGTAATTTACAGTATTGACAAATTATTTAACCTTTTTTACTGTAATTTAGGTTCAATTTAATGAAAATTTCCTTTATGTTTGTCACCGACCAAGCAAAGCATGTAGCCTTTTCTAAAATATTTTTGCCCACTATAAACTCCTGCTTCTTCCAAAGCTGTGAAGGCTACAGGTTCATTCAAACACCTACTGGTTTGTGACACAGTTTATAATTTATGCTGAAAAAACCTGTGGAATTAAAAAAACAAATGAAAAGCAAATAAAATCAAGTCTATACACATATCTGCACTGGTAAACAGTCAATAGAGCAGTGCTACTAAGCATCCACACAGCCCCAGAGACTGCTTGCTGGAGCCAAGTAGCCAGGCTGCCGTAGTCAATTCTTGTGGTTGAGATCGCATAATGCTTATATTGACAATATGGTTTAGTGAAAAACAGGAGAGAGAGTAAGAATAGCTGAGTAAAGATTAATCCTGAAAGACTGGGTACGGGGCTAGATTTAAAAGATTTGAGCCGTTATCTCCAATAAACCTGAGCACCAAATGTAACTGGATCCAGCTTTACTAATGAAGGCAGTAAGAGGGATTGAGGGAGGAAGAAGCAGCTGCACCATGTACAAACCAGATTGGGAAGGGCTAGTAAAGAATGATAATCTTCCCCAAGTAAATCTATGCTAACGTAAGTACCTTTAAGCATCTGGCCCTAAATGCTTACATTGTGGTAGAAGCATGTAATTGTGAAAATGATATCACCATCTCTAGTTTGTGGAATCTGTTTGCAAATTTCAACCTGGGGAACCTGTCATATTGGCACCGAAGTGGAAGCCAGTGCCTCAGTATCTGCATCTGACAAAAGGTACAGACATAGGCTCTGAGAAACCTTTCCTAGCACAGACTTGGAGTCTGCAGCAACACAGAGTGTACCCTCCCATTTATTAAACACTATTTCACACCTGGCACATTATGCCTTGTTCTGTGATCTTAAATGGGAGCCAGGAAATTTCCATATGAAACAGTGATTTTGTCCTAATTAGAGAAAATGGCAATGAGTTCTCAACGTCTGACTGAACGTAACCTCAAGACTCAGACCTTTGTGAGTCATGTGCTGCATTGGAGGAAGAACACAACTCTCACATATTCAAATTTGGTGTTGGCTGCAGTCCACTAGTATTTCCTCAGATTACCTGAACATGCCTAAGGGAGGCTCAAGTTCTGCATTTTTTGTTTCTTAGGAAGCTATGACAGACAGGCAGCTCCTTTAATGCAGATTATTCTTCTGTCCTTCCTTTTTTTTTTTTTTTTTCTTTTTATTTATTTAATAAACCACAAAATATTTAAGAGACAAGAAGATTTTAAGATAAAGGAAGTCTTTGTGTTTATTGTCTTTTCCTGCTTCCCTTTATAATAGGAAAGGTAAATTCTATCATGTACCTCCACAGAACCAGGTAATTTGGTTTGTTGACAGAGATCACTGAAGAGCCTATTCCTAACAAGTTATTTGCAGCAGGGTAAAACACTTTATTCTCAGGATGAAGTATGTCATTGTCTCATCTGTTTCCTCAGAGCTTTCTAACTGGGAAGTTATTTTCTTGCTTTTCTACTTGCTCCTTTCAGCATTCCCTATAAAGATGGATTGAACATTGACAAAGGAATGTCCTGCGAAGTGTTCTACAACAGTAGGACCTGGACAGTAGAAGGATGCTACTCCCGCTGAGCAGGTGCTGCACAACATACAGAAAATCGTTACACATCTCCGTATTCTTAGATTATTACTACATACCAGTTTCAGTTTCACTGCAGTTTTGATCCATCCTAGAACAAAAGACTCAAAGATTTCAATTCATACTTACAACTAAAACCGTATCTCATTTAAGCAAGAATAATTTTGGTCCATGAGCTGGGGGGCAGCAAATTTGGGGATACTGAGACAAGACTCAGCTTTTCTTTCTGCGTTTCTGTATGTAACAAAGTGATAGATAGATAGATTTACTGGGTGGAGGTTTTGTTGGAGTCACGACAAAACTGTGTTGATAACAGAACTGTTCCTATTTAAGGTTATATGAAAAAGTTATATATCTTTAAATAACTTTACCTAAAATGAGGGACAGGCAGCTAGTCTCTTAAGAAGTCAGAAGTGGGAACTGACCTTAGTAAATTAAACATGTTATGCGAAATTTAGTTTGGTAAATTTGGTGTCACAGGAAGTTGCTATCATTTGACTCCAGAGACTATTGCCATTTTTATATGGCCTGTGATACTACATGTGCCCTGGGCTTCCCACAGTACTGAAAAGTTTGGTCTTAAATTGTGGTTTCATCTATTGTTTCCTCCTGCTTTTAAGATAAAGTCTAAGAAAACAGGTTTGAGAGAAAAATTACCAGGCCAAATAGATGATGAAGTTTTATAGCAATAAATTAACAGAAAATTGTACAGAAAGATAAGCAGTTTTATTAAAAATGTTAGTAGCAGTAAATATGGACAGCAGTACCCAGTGTCTGCAAATAGGTCATGTATGCTATATTTGGTCAACTGTCAGATGTCAAAATCTTGACACTGTCAAGTAGACTTAAAATGCTTCTTCGGGACATGTAGTTTGAAACACCTTAGACAGAAGTGACATGTTTTGAAGAATATTGTGCAAAGTTGTGAAGAAGGTATATCAAAGAATATCAATGTGACATGTTACTTAAGAATTCCTGAAAGCAGGATAGCTATTTCTGAGAGCATGCTGCATGAATGGCTTGCATCCGTGATCTTTAACATGAATGTGCCCTGAATGAACATCTGTATGAAGGCAAGAAGATGGGAGCTCTATCTTCAACCCAAAACATGTTACACATTCTGGTTTGGACCTTTACCTACACTGCAATTTTACCTACAGTTTACCAGAATTGGGTACAAGAATTGAATGTTTCTCATCAAGCACAAGAACTGCTAATCACTGGCTCCATTGTGTAAACATGACACTTTGTGGTTCTGTTGTGTAAGCCAGACATCACCCACGGCTTGGTAATGACTTCATGACTTCACCATTGAAGAGGTGATAGGAACTGATAAGAGGTGAGCATTTATGCCCCAGCTGCATGATCGCTCAAGAAACAGGAAGTCAGTAAAAATCTATGAGAACTGAGGAAAAAACAAAGGTGGCAGGGTGAGCACAGCAACCGACTCAACTGGACAAGGGATGGTGCACTCCATTCTCCCTCAATGCAGCCGCAGAAGCCATGCTCCACCTTTTTCCTCCTCTCTCATGGAAATGAGTTTGTGCAATACCTGCCCCTCCTCGTCTGGTATGCTAATCAGCTGAGAAGATGAAATTAAAAGGTGACAGAAAACTGCTGTGTGTGCATCCACCACCCAAGATTACCAGACCTGAGACAACTTTGACGCTCTGCCTTACCTTGCCTTGCCTATAGATTTATAAGAGAACACATTGCTTATTATCCTTTTCCAAGTTTAAGTTCTTTCTACTGCAAGTAAAACTTTTTAACCTGTCGTTTGGTGTTGTTTTACCTTAATTTAACCTGAGGGGATCACAGAACTTTTACGACTCCCTGGGCTTCCAGTCTGGGTTGTGACAGATGTCTACATAACAGCTGACCATCTAAAGTTCCACTTTATGTCAGTGGAAAAATTAAGCACATTTAGGATGCAGTGCCCTTCATATAAAACACCTACCTTATACAGGTCAAGTGAACAGTATTCTAAAATGTTTATTTCACCCCACCAAATACAAGAGTCACATTGGATTGTAAGTCAGAGTAAAGTATTATAGACTTCTAAAGTTAGGTGGGATGAAGCCTACCTTCTCTGTATCCTGCAACTGCTTCCCCCATTCTGCATGTTCTTTGTCTCTCATCTTAATCGCCATAAAAGGTAAATGATTTAGAAATTCTGAACTAATTCTCTGTGAAATCAAGGAAACACATTTTTCTGATTTTAAACAATGGGAACCATAGAGCACTCAGAAACTAAATTATTTGCACAAAGTTGCTCACAAAGTCGTGCCCAAAGTCTGGAGTATATTGAAGAATTGAGTATAGATCTCTGAACTCCAGGTTAGAGCACAGTCACTAAACATTCTTTGCAAAATGACCTTTTAATTTCTTAATCTTGGGTGTCTGAGCACAGCCCCTTTCAAAACATCTGACAAGAAGCACTTTTCATAAAAATGTCCATCTTTGAGTACCTGAGCATTTCCTCTCAGCTCTTTATGGTCTTTTCATCCAGTTTTAACTGTGCATTTTGCTGGGGCCATGAAGTACATTCAATAACATATCCAGCATTGTAGGGGCTTAAGACATCTCTGCTGTGCTGTAGCTTCCAGATGTGGTAACAGACACCACCAGCCAACAGCTTTTGGGATAAACAATTTATCTCAGAATAACAGTACAGTAACAAATACAAATCAGTAGCACCATTACCCAAGTCAAAACAACCATTACCCGAGTCAAAAGCTTATATTTCTGGCTAATTCAATATCTCTAGCTTGACAGTTATTCCATATTTTATATGTTTCTGGACTGCCACTTATAGAGTTTATACCACATTTTTAATCATGTTTCTTCTCTACACTAAGTATTAGATCTTTATCTAATCACATCAAAAAGTTAAAGGTTATCAGTAAATGTGCATCAGTGTAAAACATTCAGTCTTTGAGATATCTTTCAGGCAGTGACATTCATTAGTTTGATTTTAACACAGACTAGTTTGCCATACTCTTACATATTTGTAACTTAAAAAAAAAAATAACCCTGTATGAAAAATACAGTGATTAGTAAAACTGTGTCAAGCAACATAACTCCACCTTTTCCTTTTATTCTCTTTCTTTTCACTCATTATAAAGCTATGGAGCCAAGAATGTGCAGAAAATGGTATCATCTTATATCTCTCTTTTATTTGAAACAGTCTTTGAGAACATTATAAAATGTTTGGGGCTGGTTTAAACAGCAGAGGGCACAGCTAACCACACTGGGTTATTTCCCTTTTCCTGCCTAGACACCATCCAGGCTGATTTCCACTCTTGCCCTTTCAGCGTACAGTCTGAAGTGGTAAAGAACAGAGATGTGTCCCAAAGGCTCTGATTATGAGCCATGTAAAAACACACTCCAAATTAACACTGTGCCTAAACCACACACTGTTCTGATAGAGTACTGATGCCTTTTATCTACTTTTTGTCCTTGATCTTGTGTTGTGTCTCTCTGTCAGTCCTGCGTCATTCATCATTGTCCTCTTCTGCATTCCCAGTACTGAACAAGTAATGAGGTATGATATGTCCCATTGCCTCATAAACAAATAATGACAAATTATCCCATTATATAAATATATTAATATGGTTGGTTACCTATTTCCCTAACATTGTACATCTAATCAGAGGTGAGCATGAGTGGGAGGTAAAAAAAATCAACTATCATTTGAAAAGCATCTTAACAAAGAGAAGACAATAAAGTGATAAAGAAGAAAGAGAATAATGGTTTCATCATCTTTGAATTTTCTCTTATGAGTTAAAATTAATGTTCCTTTCAGCGCTCACTGCCAATACATCTTGAACCACAGCTTTACAATACATTGCTAATACCAAAGCAGATGAAAGAGATGAAGACTTAATGATACAGAATTACAATCAGATAATCCACTTTTATATATATCATTGACTAACTGTGAACAGTTATCAGCTCAGTGTCTGGCTCCAGGATCAGTACCCATATAGACTGTGGGATGAGTATTATTCAGTTCTCCTAAATACCAGCTCATATATTTGCAAAGACAATATTGAAAAAGGAATGGAAATTACTACCAAGCATTGTATTTTCCAGTCTTCCAGGCTGTGGTGGGTTGACCCTGGTTGGATGCCAGGTGCCCACCAAAGCCGCTCTATCACTCCCCTCCTCAACTGAACAGGGGAGAGAAAATATAATGAAAGGCTCATGGGTTGAGATAAGGACAGGGAGAGATCAGTCACCAATTACCATCATGGGCAAAACCGACAAAACTTGGGGAAAAACTGATTTAATTTATTACAAATCAAATCAGAGTAGGATAATGAGAAACAAAAAATAAATCTTAAAAACAACTTCCCTCCACCCATCCATTCCTCCTGGGCTCAACTTTGCTCCTGAATTCTCTACCTCCTCCCTGCCAGCAGCACAGGGAGTCAGGGAATGGGGGTTGAGGTCAGTTCATCACCCATTTTCTCTGTTGTTCCTTCCTCCTCAGGGGGAGGACTCCTCACACTCTTCCCCTGCTCCAGCATGGGGTCCCTCCCACAGGAGACAGTCCTCCATGAACTTCTCCAATGTGAGTCCTTCCCACAGGCTGCAGCTCTTCACCAACTGCTCCAGCGTGGGTCCCTCCCATGGGGTGCAGTCCTTCAGGAACAGACTGCTCCAGTGTGGGTCCCCCACGGGTCACAAGTCCTGATGGCAAACCTGCTCCAGGTAGACCCCACCCCCCCGCTACCAAAGCTTGCTATGCAAACCCAATACACAAGCTGTACAAAAGTCTTCAGAAACGCGACCTTTGTCATCACAAAATTCTGCAGCTACTCTTTCTCTTAGAGGTTTGCAGTATAGCTCTTAATAAACCAAAACTTGCTCTTGAGCACAGAAGTATTGATGAACAGAGTGCAAAATGTTTTCTTAGCTGAGTTTAGAAAAATTATTTTTAAGGCAGCTGGGTTATTCCTCATCTTACTCATCATGTTTCTAAAGAAGCCGCAAGAAGATTGGATGTCTGAGCTAGAACACATGCTCCTGGTGGAATTAACTCACTTAAAATGATATGAAGCGCTGTACAGACATGTAATATATGTAGCATAATTTGGGAAGGAAAGGCAAGATGGGGGAGCTAAACTGGCATATAGAATAGAATAGAATAGAATAGAATAGAATAGAATAGAATAGAATAGAATAGAATAGAATAGAATAGAATAGAATAGAACAGAACAGAACAGAATAACTTCAGTTGGAAGAGACCTACTATGACCATCGAGTCCAACTGCCTGACCAATTCAGGGCTGACCAAAAGCTAAAGCATGTCATTAAGGGCATTGTCCAAATGCCTCTTAAACACTGACAGGCTTGGGGCATTGACCAGATCTCTAGGAAGCCTCTTCCAGTGTTTGACCAAACTCTCAGTAAAGAAATGTTTCCTAATGTCCATTCTAAACCTCCTCTGGCACAGCTTTGAATCATTCCCACGTGTCCTATCACTGGATACCAGGGAGATGATATCGACACATCCCTCTCCAAGTTCCCTCCTCAGGAAGCTGTACAGAGCAATGAGGTTGCCACTCAGCCTCCTTTTCTCCAGACTAGACAAGTCTGAAGTCCTCAGTGGCTCCTCATAGGACATTCCTTCCAGCCCTTTCACCAGCCTTGTTGCCCTCCTCTGGATGCATTCAAGGACCTTCACATACCTTCTTAAATGTGACTAAAAAAAGCCACACCAATGCTGAATACAGGGAGATAATCACCTCTTTTTCCCAGGTGGTTATGCTGTGTTTGATGCACCCCAGTTTGCCCTCTTGGCTGCCGGGGCGCACTGCTGACTCATATTGAGCCTGCTGTCCAGCAGCACCCCCAGATCCCTTTCTGCAGGGCTGCTCTCCAGCCACTCCCCTCCCAATTCATACTTGTGCCTGGCATTACTCTGTCCTAGGTGCAGAATCCAGCATTTCAACTTGATAATTTCATCCCACTAATCATAGCCCAATGCTCTAATCTATCTAGATCCCTCTGCAAGGCCTCCTGTCCCTCAAGAGAGTCAACAGCACCTCCCAGTTTGGTATCATCATCAAGCTTGTTAATGAACTCCTGCATCCAGATCACTGATAAATATATTGAACAGGACTGGCCTTAGAGTTGAACCCTGAGGAACACCACTGGTGACCGGTCACCAGCCAGATGTAGCCCCATTCACCACAACCTTTGAGCTCTGCCCTTCAGCCAGTTCTTCACCCAGTGTACCATGAACCCACTCATCCCAGAGTTGGACAACTTTTTCAGAAGCATGCTGTGAGGGACAGTATCAAAAGCCTTACTAAAATCTGGAAAAACTAGGCTGGTGGCCTTATCACAGAAGGATATCAAATTAGTTAAACAGGATTTTCCCTATGTGAACCCATCTTGACTGTGCCTGATGATTGCATTGTTCTTCAAATGCCTTTCAATACTACCCAGTATAATCATCTCCATAATTTTTCCAGGAACTGAGGTTAGACTAATATGTCTATGTTTTCCTGGGTACCTCACACCTTTTTTGTGGTTTAGAATAACACTGGCTAGCTTCCAGTCAGCAGGCACCTCCCCAGACTCCCAAGACCCTTGGTAGATGATAGAGAAGGGTCCTGCCATAACATCTGCCAGCTCCTTCAGAACCGTGGGATGAATCCCATCAGGACCCATGGACTTGGGAACATTCAGCTGATACAACTGGTCCCTTACAATTTCGGTGTCCACAAATGGAAAGTCACTGTTCCCTCACTTGTGGTCCTCCAATTCAGGGGACTGGGCAGCCCAAGGTCTACCAGTATTATTAAAGACTGATGCAAAAACCACATTTGAATGTCTCCACTTTTTCTTCATCCCTATTAGTCAGATGACACCTTCAACAAGTATCTGTCCAATGTTTTCTGTAGACCTCCTCTTGTTATTAACATACTTAAAAAAGCCCTTCTTGTTATTTGAAACAACACTAGCCAGTTTTAACTCTAATTGAGCTTTAGCCTTTTGTGTCTTTTCCCTGCATAAACAAACCACAGATCTGTACCCTTCCTGTGAAGACTGACCTTGTTTCAAGAGATCATACAGTTTCTTTTTGCTCTTGAGCTGCATGAGAAGTACCCTGTTCAATCAAGCCGGTCTTCTGCCTTCCTTGCTTGACTTACAACAGAGTGGAATTGCCTGCTCCTGTGTATTTAGTTTATATGTTTTGCTAGTTCTACATTAAAGATGTTTTCTTTAATAGGCAACCTGCTTTCCTCACGGGAAACTCTGGGAAGTGCAAGGAAGAAAAGATTTGGGGTGCTGGAGCTGCAGAGCAGTTCAAGGTGGTAGTAGAAGACTCTTGACATCTGGAAGACTATTGTATGAGGATTTAGTGAACCACATAATGGGTAATTCAAGTGTATGCCTTCCCCTCCCCATCCTCAGTAAAAACTTAGGTATTCCTTTTATTTGTCTTGTGGCATCAGTAGTCATGGAGCCCATGGGCCCTATTAGCTTAGCTTATTTCTGTAATCATGTTGTGGACTAGTAGCTTGCATTTCTGGTTGGAAGTTGAGAGTTGAAATAATAAATGTGATTTCACTGCTCAAGGATGAAAATATTAATCTGAAAAAATGATAATACAGCAGCAACATTAATAGTGTGTGAGTGTGTCTATGACTGTTTTGTTCTGTTTTTATGACATTCCTCACATTGGAGGGGAGGGGGAAATTAAGGCCCAGATAAAAGCAAATGACCCAGAAAATAATTTCAACAGAAAGAAGAGTAACCCTGATCAGCATTCCCCAAAGTCTCCTACCACTGACCAGAAACCTTGTGATGCAGGTTTTTTTTTTTTTTAATCTGAGGAAATTCCCTTTGGGCATCTGCTGTCACCTAACTGCATGATTTAGTCTGCAGACCCAAACAACTCTGAAGGTGACATTGTGTGCCAAACATAGCTGCACAGAAGGCTGATTTTTTCTTGCAGGCTGATTTTCACTCTACAGAGCTTGGAGCAAGTGACTATTCCCACTTTAGCACCTTGAAATGAATTTTATACATGGGGGAGAATACATCTTACAGAAAACTTGCCAGAAACCTTTGGACTGTGAAGCATTACCATAAATGTTGCTCAGAAATGTTTCAAGGAACATACTTGCAGATTGCTCTGAACACATGCTGTGAATGTCCTTTTCGGTGTGTGTTTGTTAAATACAATGTCAGTTAGGACTCTGTTTTATGTTGTCACATACATACATATGTGAAACACATAGTAAAACTAAAACACTGTAGTTTGGCCATTGTCACAATTGACACTAAAACACTGCCATTGACACAATTACTCGTCTTAACAACACACATTCCTTTGAAATTTTTCTCCTTTTAAATTTACCTTTGTGCTTACAAAGTGCTTGCTGTTGATTTCTGACTTAATAAAATGCTTCATATTATGACCAACAGCTTCCCAGAAGGGGACAGTTTCTTGTGTAACATATAATTAATAACAACATCAAGAGTTTAGAAGTCTAGGTGTTCATTTTCATTCCTGGTGAATGAACCATTTCTGCTTCATTCACATTTAGGAGGCCATCACAACTCCACAGTACAATGATACCCTGGTATTTCCTCTTTAAAATTTCTGCATCTTATGTATCAGAATTCCTTACACTTAGATATTTCAAACATTATATTTTATATTTTACAGACCATATCAGTTTCCTGTACCAACCAGGGAATGCTCCCTGTCTGTACTTAGATGAAAGTGTTAAAAAAATTAGGAAAAATAAATAAAGGGTGATTACAGAGATGGTCACAATTGAACAACTCTTTGTTTGTTTGTTCATTTGTTTGAAGGTACAAGAACCATGTCTTAAACTCTGCTTATTTTGATGAGATACAACAATACTAATTTTTAATAGTCTAGGCTCATTAAAATGATGTGACTTTTATTTGATGTCAATAGTGATTTGGCCACAAATCATTATAATTAGAATTCACCTTAATTTTAAAAGAGTTGGAGCATGGTGACATGGACATTTCTCTAACGGTCTGAGCTCAAGCTTTCTCTTTGGAATGAACACGCAGCACAGGTTTCATTTAAGTCTTAAATGCTACAAAATGACAAATCTTCCCAGATGACAGACGGTTCTAGTGCTAACCTAATCCTCACTTCCTTCCATAACGAGTTGCTGATATGTCTTCCTGACCAACTTTTAAAAGTAGAAAAATCAAATGTATAGCAAGTATTTTTAAAAGCATTTTACAGAAGAAAAAAATGTTCATAGCACTGTTGGACAATGTGTATTCATTTGGTCTGAAATAGTGTTATTTGTCAATACTTTCACTCACCAGTGTGATACTAAATACTGGAGGACATTTACAATCTTCAGGAAACACAATGCAGGAAACTTTTTACTAAATTAAATGTGAAAAGAAATTTATCAGACTAGGGCTTGAATGTTGGTTGTTTTCACACAAAACTACTGAAAAGCCAGAGCTCAATAACTGGACTCAGTTTAAACGATATAGATCCCTTTATGTACAGTTTAAAAAACCAAAGTCACTTGGGAGATTGAGTCAAACTGCCCATATAGATATAATCTCTGTTCCAAATTGTTGCATATTGATGATGCACATTAGTAAATATTTCATTTTCTATTTTAGTAAGTGACTAAATTCTTGTTTCAGGCAACTCCATGGGCAAAAAGTCATGTGACATTTAACTCCTCAAATCAACAATGTTTGCTTATGTGATAAATGCTGGACCGCAAATCCACAAAACAGCAGAGACAATGGCAGGTGGGGGAACTCAATTAATACCCTTCCCTAGCTACTCCCAGCCCAATGCCAGGAGCCATCAGCCCACCATGAGTCCATCTCCACAGTCCCAGAGGAGCACAGAGCCCTAAGGCAGGCAGGAACCTAAATTACAGATTCGGAGGAAAGAACACCGTGTCCCAGGGCTGTCCCAGGAGACTCTCAACCCTAGTGTCCAGGTGTGACACCCACCATGACGAGTCAGTGCTGGAGCACCTTTTGGACAGAGTGGGGTGGCTGCCATGGGGTATGATGGGGTATGGGACACATTATGAAGTGCAGGTGAAGAGCATTCTGGAATAGCACAAGATTTATGGATGTTTAAGGGAGGAAAAAAAAAAGCAGGGAGAAGGATGGAATTAGGTGATTTTTGGAAGAACAAATGTGGAAAAACAGAGGGATACAGGGACAAAAAGGCCAGTCACATGTAAATAGTTGGCTGGTCAGTATGCTTGTCTGCCCGTGTCCTTTGCCAGATCAGCGCAGCCTGTCCTCTCTTCTAACTTACATTATCATGCCCCGTCCCCGTTGGCCCATTATGCCCTAGCTATGTAGCTTTCTGAGAGAGATTTCAATATATAATGGTCAACTTGCTGTTACAATAACATGGTCATCTAGTGATAAAAGCAAGCAAAGATGTGTAGTGAGAGATAAGTAATTTTACTATATATATTTGGAAAAATGAACATGCTTTTAGGAAGCTCTTCTTGAAACCTGAAACAAGCATAATGTAACTAAGATAAACTCAGAGCAATTGTTCCCAGCCTGCATACTGCAGTATGCTCCATCGGCTTCAGAAACAGAAGAAAAATCCTTGTTAGTCCCAGGAGCTTGTCTGGTTTTCCATATTTATATAAGATGGTCTAATAGAAGTTACTATCTGTCCTTAGATTTTTGCCTCATTTGTAATATTTAAGGTAGCCCTATAATTTTCTCACTTTTAGAATGTTGTGCATTTTCTATAAAATGATGTATTTTTAACTTGTCATGCCAAGCATTTTTTTTTTCCATTTAATAGTGACAATAGTTTTATTGTCACTTTTTCTTACATATTTGTAGAGATTGATGTTGTTAGTGTAACTTCCAACTCTTAACAGAGGGCAATTTGAGCTCTGATATGGACAAGACTTTTATCAGTGGGCTCATTTGTGGCTCTGTCCACATCTTTATTTATCCTTTGTCTATTGTAAATAATCTCTGTTGGTAGGAGTAGCAATGCTGGCATGAAATCTGCAGTTCTATTTGGTGCATTTCCTATATTCATTTTATCAAATAATCACTGTAACATCTTGCACATTTCTTGGTGATGAAGACCAACTATTATTTGATAAGCATTTAGGAGAAACAAGCTTTTCTTCAGTGTTTCAGACACAAAGTAGCATGCACTTGGTTACTAATCTTAACAGTAGAGGCAATGTTATTGTATATCTTAAATGGGAGATGATTCATCAAAATGCATATGCCTAGACTTCAAATTTTATGGATCATTTCTTTTTAATAAATTTATTATCTGGGCCATTCATTCTGTTATAGTAAACAATTAAATTTGTCTTCTGTTTCTAATATAATTTACATTGTTCTACCATTGTAATTAGGCAATCTATTGCTATCTTCAAATACCTCACCAAATGTATGGCTTTGATGCTGTTAGGGCTATCCCTAAGGCTGCACCAGACTTCACTGCATTGTGACTGTTTCTCCCCTCTGTTCCATTTTAGTGTATGTGATAAAAAGGCCTTTTGCAGCTCATTTTAAGTTTCAATGCAATGTCCAGCTTAATAAGACTTCCGTCTGTCCTCAGTTTATTTATATTCTTTCTAATCTCTTAAGACACAGTTCAGTAAAATAATTTTTCATATTTCAATAATTTTTTATGTTGTGGGCTTATTGACCATAGATTTATACTCTGTCCTATGAAGCTGGGTTCTATCCCATTTTGCTTGCTTACACTGATGATCCAGGCAGAGTTTTCCCTTTCCACTCAATAACATTTCATTCTTTCTGTGCTTTCAAAGCCTTCCACTCTGTAGTCTAATCAAACTAACGAATTTGTGTACTTTGTCTCAATTTAGGCTTTCTCAATTTTTACTCAGACTCTCAATTCAGAGACAGCTATGTACAAAGAGCTGCAGAAGAACCTCATTGAACGACTACAGGGAAAAAAACATTAGATGATACTCAGAGTTGACAGATGTAAATTGAGGTAGATTACAGAAACAGTTCTAGCCTTAGATACAGAATGGTGGGCTCTGAACTCATCATCAGCATTCAACGAAAGAGGTGTTAAGAGTTTTAATAAGCAGTTTCATGAAAATGTCAGTGTACTAATAAAAGAAAATAGAATGGAAGAAATGTTTAAGAAAAGGACAGAGAGTAAAACAGAAAAATGTCAAACACCACTGTATAAAGGAGTGGCATTATCACACCTTGAATATTGCAGTCAGCTCTGGACCCTCATTTTAAAGAGGATGCAGTGGAACTGAGAAGGAACAGAGAAAGGTTACTAAGAGAGAAAGATTACTAAGGAAGTATCATACACTTGCCTACATATTTGTTATTAGCTATCAATTATAAGGGTTATATGAAAACATGAATAATACATAAATGTTTATTTACTAAAAATTTTGGAAATTAAATAAAAGGTAAAGATGTATATGGTATGAAGAAAAAGACAGTGTAGACTTTGATCCAATCGGAACATTGCTTAATATTTATTTTAAAAGGCACTTCATATGCACTGCCGAATCAGCTCAGAACTAGTGGTTATCTTCTATATGCAGATTTTTCAATCATTACCTCTTGCTACATTGAGTGTTAGGGGAAAAGAATACCTTGGACCTTCACACAGAATTTTCTGACCTAGAACACCCATTAGAATCAACACTTGAGGAATAAAAGACCTTCATTTGATAATATTAGTCAAAATTACCTATTTACTTAGCTTATTAATTTCCCTTCATCCTGTCTCCTGTTTCATAGCAAAGCACTTGGTAAATTTTAATTTGTTCCTCTTTTTGACCTGAGAAATGAATCAACTTTTAGCACCTGGTGGTATTTTTACAATCCAGAAAGTCTTGTTTATACACTCCTTTGATTTACAAAGTCTACAAAGTAATGCTTCCTTAAGTGGAGGAAAAATCCAACTACAGGAGAAATTAATGTCTCCAAAGGAGTTTTCTGTCAGATCTCTCTCAGCTTTTCTCCAGGTAAATTAGTAAAACATCAGACACTATTTAGTATTTCCTAGCTTGTCTAGTCTCAGTGTGTTTGATCCCTCTGTCTCCTTTTCTCTGGCAGACATGAAAAAACACACGGGGAGGGTTCTCAGCTCAGACATTCTTTGCTTGTGAGTGGATTTTGGGCTGTGGTTGTAGGTGGGGAGGTGGTCACTTTGAGTATTTTGCCTTCAAAGCATTTGACTTGTTTCTTATCACAGCTTCTATGAATGATAGAAACTATGACCAATGCAGAAAGAATATGGTTCTTACCATCACTGCAGAGGATACCAGATCTTCCATATGGACAAAGGCAAACAGCATCTCGCCTGGACTTGGGAAAACACGTAGCACCATTTCCACATGGATTTTCATCACAAGTCATGAACTGGCAGAGTCTTCCAGAGTAGAGTTTAGGGCATTCACAAAACCAATTTTCTGCATCACTGACAAATTTAAATTAAAAACAAAAAAATATGTATAAGTACCAAAACGCACTTAAAACACAATGGTGGGTTTTACTCTCATAGAAAATCAGTGACATTTGACTTTTGGTTGTAATATATTTGGTTTTACTCTCTTAACTTTTTTTTTTTCTTGTGTACCTGGCATTAATTATGCCAGGATGTTGTATGGGTGACTTCAGTTGACAGGTCTTTTGGATTTAATTTTATATTTTAATTTATCTTTCCTTTCACATTAAGATATGCGACTTTTCTAATGTCTCACTAGTTATTTGTGCTGCTGCTTTCATAACATGGCCAAAATAACTGCTACAGAAAAACAGCTTTTCTATTATGTCTGAAAAAAGGAAAGAAAGTTAAAAAAAATGTGAAGTTACTGGTTTACTTTGCAAATAGAAACATCATTTGTACATTCAGGTATTACATATAGCTTGTGACACAGTAGGATGTAAAGACAAACTGAAATATGAATGCTTACAGTAGTGATTATATTGACATTGAAGCAGAATAAAGAGGTAGTATCTCTGCTTTCATGTATCTTATGTTCTTAGTCATAGAAAGAATATTAGAATAGGCAAGGGAAAAAATAAGTTGTAATCAGTCTTGAGGGGTGATACAAACATTTAGAAATGTGCATATTCTGTTTATCAATTATCTTTTTTTTTTAATATACAAATATAACACAATGGCAGATACGGGAGGAAAACCAAAATCAGATAGGAAAAGCAGGAGTGTAAGAAATTCCCATCTAGCACTTACTATATATATAATGTCATTAAACATCTTATTTGATTTTCCCCTTGTTTTATAAGTGAGATCAGATGACAGCTATATAGATCAGTTCATATGATTACTACACATCCTTGGTATTGAACAGAAACATGTCTGTCTTATACTTGGTAAGGTCACATGTGCCTGTGGGTATGAATGCAGAAGACATGATGTGAGCTGTATCAAACCACAGTCATTATGTTTTTCCAGATAATAGCATAATCATTAGGATGTTCAATGATAAAATGTCAAATACCTGTGATTTCTAAAAATACGTTCACTGCTTATAATATCCATGTAATCAGGTTAGAGAAAATAATCTGGAGCTGAGTGAACTAAGTGAGTCTTGCGACTGTCTTTGTGCATAGCAGTTGACTAGTGTGTTTCTAAACTGACCACCCGCAGTTCTGGGGAGCAAGGATCTCAGCTGGAGAGTCTATCAGAATGAACCTCATGAATAATGCCTCCAGACAGCTTTGCAAAAGAAAATTGCTATCAACTGCAATAATAAATTTCTGTGTGTAGCGTATTCTATTTATAGATCTGCTGCAGACACCAGGAGAGGAATGTAAATGAGATACTGGATTGCTTTTGGTTGTGCAGCATCTAGAAACCTGCTTTCAATGGTTTTAATATCAGCATTACACAGTTCAGCTAGTTAAAAAAGCAACAATGAACTGAATTCTTTCTGGAAATCTACAATTGATGGTGATGATCTCTAAAACTAGCTATCAAATGTTTTCTATCTGTTTATAGAAGAGAAGACAGATCATCGCTGCTAACTGCCAAAATACAGAGACTTTAGTCTTCACCTTTTAAAAAAATGATTTTCATTCATTCTTCTATTGAGCTGTATATGTCAGCATTGGCCATTTCTTTTTGTAGTCTTTTGCTATTCTGGAGAAGATTAAAAATAACTGGTCTCATAACAAATTGTGAGGAGTTTATTGTTATCACACTGAGCAATGTTCTAACATTTCACTATTGATGCCATAACATCCTAAGAACAAAGAAGAGTGATTCCCAATGAGGCAAAGAAAACAGGTTTTAAAAGTTCTTCAGAATAATACAAAGCTTGAAAATATAACAGCTAACCACACAGAAAAAATATCACAGACAATTCACATGTATTAGTATACTGAAACATGAAGTCTCAAATGAGTTATTATTCTCTCTCAAAGCAGTCTGTCACTATATTTGGTTAAGAAGAGGACAAGACCTTCCATATTCTGCTGAATTAATCTCAGCTGCAAGAAACATATAAATGTCTGAATGACCAGGGACTTCTTTCCTCCCAAGTGGATTTTATAATTTCAGGATATCCTGCTATCCTTTATAAATGCAAGAAACAAATGACAGGGGACAGCAATTCAGAACAGTGATATCTTTTGCCCACGCTGTACACCTGTGAATGACTCCAAGAACAAGTCATTGGATAATTACATACATAAGATGAATAAAGTGAAAAATGCGTGAAAGAAACAAGAAAAATATCAGAACTTTGAGGCTTCAAAATTGGAATCAAATTTGTAGTGTTTTGCTGAAATGTGTTATATGTCTATATTAGTGTTTGAGTTTAGATCCGAAACATGGTTTTGAAGCGAACCTCCTTGTTGTCCCCAGTTGAAATGCCTTGATTCACATTGTGGAGTGGTCTCAAGAGTACCTCAATTCAATTTCTCTCAGATGAACCTGCACCAGAAGATTGTCTCACACCTCAGGTACTCCAGCTGCTAATGGGCATTCAGTCCATGGGCCAGACTAGGTCTAGTGTGAGTTAAAGCTCCCTGAAACATGAATAATGGGGATGTTGGGTCCTCAGCACTAATTGATCAGCCCTGTAAATCTAATCCTATTGAACTACATTATCTGCTAATATGGATGCCGATTTATAAGGCATTAAAAGAAAATCAGACAGCCATGGTGTATATTATATATCAAAAAAGTCTCCAGATTTTAAACTGGAGTACTGATGAACTCCAGAAGTAGATAAAGAAAAAACCTAACCATCCACAATCATATGAAGGAAGAATGTCACAAACAATGAGAGAAAATGGGAGAAGAAACAGAAAGAGTGTAGAAAAGGAGTGGAAGAGACAAGAACAATTCTCCTAGAGCACCATCATCTCACATCACCAGCCTTATGATATGTGAAGAAAAAAGTGTAAGGAAGATGAACTGTTCTCTGATATTCTTATAATCCTCCTCTGAAATGGTAAGGGGGACACTTTTCATTACCATTTCCCATGCTAAAATATCCCTTTGATCTTTAGTCTACACATTAGATTGGAAAAAAAATCATCAGGAAGAATTTGCATGGTATGATGTGATATTGGTAATTCAATAATACAAATTTTTCTCCTTGAATCAGTACTACATCAGTGACCTAATTTAATGAAATTAAAGTTTTGTATAAGATTGACACCTTTGGGATGCCAACACAGGTTTTGATAACATTTTAAAAAAATATTACATAATGCAGAGGAGACTGTATTGTAACACATTAATAATACAGTCACAGATGTATTTAACTGCAGTTTTTGACTTTTAAACTAATTCTGGTTTTAAAAGAAAAGATTATAATCCCTCTGTACAATGTGCCATAGACATAATTTGTACTCTGGTGATACAGTGCTCTGGTTCTCTGAAGCAGAGTATAATTTCACATATGCCTGTGCTTTTTCCATCTCTAAAGTGGGATCATTATGCTCTGTGATTCCCACTGAAAGCACTGTACACGCAATTTGTGTAGTCGTATGTGAGAGGACTTTCCTGAAAAGAAGCGCGCTCAACGCCCTTTAATCACGACAGTGCTAAGCTGAGAATGTCAAAAACTACATGTTGCAGTGAGTTCAATATTTAACGATACAAGTTCTTTTAGTTCTCTTGCTATATTATCTGGGCCAAAGCTATGGAAGTTGGAGGGAACAGCTTCCCAAGCTTTTTCAGTTAATAAGTAGTAGATGTAATTCTGTTATTTTAAAGTTGTTGCTATCATCTATTCCTAGTGCCATTTTGTTTTAAAGTACTGGAAACTGAAAGAAAGACTATACTTTATCAGTTTAAACTTTAAGTTGAATTACTCTTCATGAAAAGATTCATTAAATCTCTTTCTATAAAATACCAGGATAATGTAAAGGTGATTAGGATCTCCCTTTGAAAGCTTTGTGTAAGAGTCAAATCCACAGAAACTCATTGCAGACAGAAGGATAACCTTATCTCACCAATAATCTTAAAAATATCAAAGGACAACATATAAAGGAGGAATTTCTTCTTGTGCACAGCAGGTGTTTTTCTAGTATATAATATATCTGCCAATCTTTCCTTGTATTATACCACTCCCAAAAATCAATTCAGCTTTCCTGCTGCTTTAGTACTTTCACCCAGGTTTCCTCAATTATGGTATCTTCTCTAGATCTGAGTGCTTTTGTCAGCTTTACTGTTTTGAATCCTTTTTCCCCCTATCAGGAATTACTATTCTGCAAGCTTTGGTGATTCACTTTAAATTTCCTTTCTTTTCAATTTCATATTGGGTTTGAGTGGCAAAGTTTTGGTAGTAGGGGGGCTACAGGGGTGGCTTCTGTGAGAAGCTGCTAGAAGCTTCCCCCATGTCTGACAGAGCCAATGCCAGCCGGCTCCAAGATGGACCAGCCACTGGCCAAGGCTGAGCCCATTGCTCATATTATAAGAATATTACATATTTAAGAAGGGGAAAATGTTGCTGTGCAACAGAAATTGCAGCTGGAGAGAGGAGTTAGAATATGTGAGAGCAACAACTCTGCAGACACCAAGGTCAGTGAAGAAGGAGGGGCAGGAGGTGCTCCAGGCACCGGAGCAGAGATTCCCCTGCAGCCCGTGGTGCAGACCATGGTGAGGCAGCTGTGCCCCTGCACCCATGGAGGTTAATGGAGGAGCAGATCTCCACCTGCAGCCTGGGGAGGATCCCACGCTGGAGCAGGTGGTTGCACCCAAAGGAGGCTGTGGCCCCGTGGGAAGCCCACACTGGAGCAGGCTCCTGGCAGGACCTGTGGCCCCATGGAGACAGAGTATCCCACACTGTAGCAGGTTTTCTGGCAGGACTTGTGACCCTGTGGGGGACCCACACTGGAGCAGTCTGTTCCTGAAGGGCTTCACCCTGTGGAAGGGACCCACGCTGGAGCAGTTTGTGAAGAGCTGCAGCCTGTGGGAAGGAATCACATTGGAAAAGTTCATGGAGGACTGTCTGCTGTGGGAGGGACACCACACTGGAGCAGAGGAATAGTGTGAGGAGTCTTCCCCCTGAGGAGGAAGGAGCGGCAGAAACAACATGTGATGAACAGACTGCAAACCCCATTCCCCGTCCTCCTGCGCGGGGGGGGAGATAGAGAAAATTGGGCATGAAGTTAATCCTGGGAAGAAGGGAGGGGTGGAAAGAAGGTGTTTTAAGATTTATTTTTTGTTTCTCATTATCCTACTCTGATTTGATTGGTAATAAATTAAAATAATTTTTCCTCAGGTTGAGTCGGTTTTGCCCATGACAGTAATTGGTGACTGATCTCTCCCTGTCCTTATCTCAACCCATGAGCCTTTTCTTATATTTTCTTTCCCCTGTCCAGCTGAGGAGGGGAGTGATAGAGAGGCTTTGGTGGGCACCTGGAATCCAGCCAGGGTCAACCCACCACAACTTTCGAAACTGCTTCTCTTTGTATAAACAACCACTGACAGGCTCTCTTTAAACCATGTCTAAATCACTTGTGAACTAAACTAGTTTTGAAAACTCCTAGGAAAAATATTTCCAGTTTGGTTTGGTACAGTCATGGAAAAAAGCTTTTGCTTTATATTTTCTTTGAGACAGGCTTATACTCGGAGTTATACTGCTTCTAGCATGGACTAAATAGGAACTCCCATTTAAAAGATACTTCCAAATTCTTTGATCCAGGTTAAAAATATTGGAGTGGGAGGGTTCCAATTCCACTTCAAAAGGGAGAACAGGAGTGACAAAAAGTTTCCAGCACCTTGCTTGCCTGTGGCAACATATAAGAAAGAGACCACTGCATACAAAATTGTTCACCTCTAACAGAAAATTAATTTATAGGATCCAACTAAGAAATTTACCTAAATAGATGCTTAACCCACCCCAGCCAGGCAACAACATGTATCTGCTCAATCTTATCATTAAGCATATGTATATGAGTTTCCTTGAACGAGAATCCACTCCTGAAACAATACTTAAACCTTAGAAAGTTTACAGGAGTTGTGTTTGAATTATGACTTGGGAAGGACAGAATTCGTTTTATGGAAATAATGGAGGAGGAAGAGCTCTTGTTCACTGGCAGAATATCTATTTCAGACCTTCAAAGATGTCATTATTTTCAGAAATTTAGGACTGTTAAAATTTATTTTAAAATGTACTCATTCAAATATCTCACACAGTATTATCTAACTTTTCAGGATCATGAATTCTCTTCTGGAGTCTTTTATAAACCCTCTTTAACCTCAATTTTCCATTCAGATGGTGAATGTATAGGCGATTCCCCATCACAGGAGTACACATCCATTAAAAAGTATGATGCCTCCTGTCCTGTAATGTGACAATCATGACCATTCCTGTCACACAAGTGGATACACAATTGTGGTATCAAGCACTTCTGGACACATAACACAATGTTGGATGATTAAATATCTCTCAGGGAAAAGTACAGCAAGCAATGGTTGGTGAGAACAATTTATGTGGGTAGTAATCCATTCCACGGCCACATCTAGGAAGAGAAATAATGCTCTGTCATGCTGGGTCCATCACAAAGGCTGTAATTAGCTCTGACACTACTCCTTTCCCCAATTTCCTCAGTCTTTTCAGTTAAATCTACGTTTTCTCTTTCCTTGTGTTGTATGGGAAAAATAGTAAATAGATGTTATCATCTGCTAAAATGTATTTATAAAAATGAAACTAAATTTTTTTTTAAAAAGTTGAAAGGCTATGATTTTGATAATAAAATATTAGCATTATATGAAACACAGCCAGGGAAGCACATAAACGTTTTCAACATCATAAGGTAGAAGCCAGATCTCTACCTCTCACTGAAATCACATGCTGGTTAACTTCTGTTTGTCCTTTGAAAATCTCTCATAATTCCTTATGACAGAAAGTTTCCAATTGCTCCCAGCAGTCCCTAGAACCCTAAACAGCCTTTGCTTCAATATATCTACAATTTACAGCAGGACTCCTGAGCACCATATCCAAAGCAGTAACACTGAACATTAGTGCACAGCATATTCCTTGTTGCACTATTTTCGCTAAACATGCATTGTATACTATTACTCATTTCTGTTAGAATTTTAAAACAATATTTTAGCACGAAAACATTCATTACTTCAATGACAGATGAATTTATAGGTTGTAGAGCTATGTAACTTAGTAATTTCCAAGATTTCAAAGTCTCCTCACAAAGCAACTGCAGTTTGCTACACTGATCATGAGGAGATGGATAACAACAAAATTGAAGAACAAAATTTTGAACAGTTTGTAAAATAACAGCATTTACTTTAAATTCACAACATAATAATTTTGAACTATAATGACTATAATCTAAATTCAGAACGCTCTACTGTGGCAAGAGAAACAAAGTTAGTGTAAATCTAGGTGTTCGTTATATTTTCTTCTATTTCTGAGTTTCTTCCCAATAATTCTTTTCTGTTTCTAAAACAGATCTTTTATTTATGTATTTACTATTTTAAACTTTCATAGATGCAAACTCTTCTTATTCCATTCTGAATTCAATTTACAGAAAGAAGTTTTCATAACCACTTATTCACTGCACTGTCACTAGTTCTACCAATTTGCAACTCTAATAATCAGTGGATCAGCATTTCCTTTGTACCTATTTAACACCCATTACCCTTTCTATTTTAAAAAGATTCTTAATCACAAGGAGTTCATCATCAGACTTTCTTGTAAGCCTGGTCTATGTACAACGCTAGAAGCCAGGAACCTCTTAAGAACTCGCATAAAAGGGTAAGTTAGGCTTTGAACTTGCAGGGGGGGTATAATCAGCTTCCTACAGTGATTTACCCTGTTCACACCATTATTTCCCAATACCTCCTGTTAATTCAAATGCACAGCCTTCTTTTCAATCCTAGGTACAATCTCAAATCCTCCTAGTTTCAACTTGGTCTCTGAACTTTCTGTTTCTAGCTCAACAAAATGGAGATAATTTTACCATATACATATAATGCAGTGTAACTTTTACATATAAGTGTTAATGTTTATAAAACATAAGCTATGAAGAAAAACAGCAATTACAAAATGTGCTATGAGAACCCGACAACATCGTGATGATACAAGGTAAACCAAGCTGCTTTGAACTGACATAATCTTTACCATTCACTTTGGATACCCCCTTTTCTAACAATCCTACAAATGCCAGAAGAGATAAATTCTGAATAAATGAACTTCATGGAAGAGAGTCTGATTTGAAACTTTTTTAGAGGGTCCATCTGTCCACATTATACCTGCAACCTCTTTTCCTCAGTGATTGCCAAAAGAAAATTTGTAACTCATTTGTTCATTTCTTAATGAAAACACAAAACTGGGGGCACAGGCATGCACTCTGTTTTATCTCTGGACAGCTAACAGAGCTGCAAGAAGTTTTAAGTGGGACAGAGAAGGTATTATGATAATGCTTTTCCATGGAATGGGATGACTGAGCCATGCTTAGACAACAATATTTTAACATTAATGAGAGAGTCATATCTCTCCACTTTGCCTATTCGAAGCTTGTGCATAGTTTCTAATTTTTTAATTGTATATGTTGTCTATCCATGGACCTTGGAAGCTTGCTGAGTTTTTCTGATTCTTTAAGCTGACACAGGAGAAGATAGTATTCCTCCCTACAAATCATGCCTCGAAGCAGTAAGCATTAGTGGACAGATATTCTCTGCGTTTAGACAGTGGCTAGTGAAATGTAGTCCCTTGTTCCTTCTGCCTATGCATTACAGTAAATATGATTAAATATATTGAAAATGTACTTTTCTTGTACCATGTTATGGTGTAATTAATATATTAAAAATGCACCACTGACCCAATCAGTAAAGATGGCAGTGCAGCACACTGCCTGGACTTTTACACATTATTTGAAAGAGTATAATGAGATATAACTAAAAGTCATTTGCCTATAGAAAATATTTTTTCAAGCTCCTAGTCAAATGAAGTTAATGACTATATATGCAGCATAGGATGCTGTAGCCTCTCAAACATCAAATGCTAGGAATGTTGTGGGCTGAGTTTATGTCTCTTAACACCTGACTCAACCTATTATGATATTTGAGGTGAATATGAATGACACAAACAATTGCACTTACTATATTTCCTACAAATTTAGTGCTTACGAAAGGTGGTAAATTCTCTGGTTGGCAGAAACTAGATAATGTAAGTTTCCTTACCAATGACCAAGGTAATTTTTCTGCCTCAGAAGGTAATTCACATCTCTGTGCCTTTTCAATCTGTGGTTTCTTTGACCAACAAAAGCTTTAACTCTAATATAGATAACTCCTAGAGAACTGAAATAAGATTCTAGGAAGTTCCTATAGAGCTTTGTACATCCTTCAGACTAGAACACCATCAGTCACATGATGTAATTGAATTGGTAGCTTATGTTTGAAGAACACTGATTTTCAGGAATCACCTCACAGATACTGGGAGATAAAGTCTAGAGTTGATTCTTATCTCAGCCCAATAGTGGTGTTTCATCAGTGGAGATATATCTAATTACACTGTAAGCATGGAATGCGTGGTGCTGAAATCTAGAAAAAAAAATAAATCTAAGCACCCTAGATCTTCAACAACAAAATAACATTTTTTTGACTTCCAAAACAAAACATCTCTTAAAGCTTCTGTATGTCTATCCTCTGTCTGTCTCTTTCTTCTCATCTCTTTGAGATTCACTTACTTCCGCATTGTAGTCCAGACATCTTCCTCTACTGTCAGGAATAAGAGAGGAGAAGAAAGCCACAACACTGTCTTCTTGTGCATCCTTTCTCTGGGGTGCCACCAGCTCTCAGAAGGAGTAAGAAATCTCTGCAGCCCAGGATTTCTGTTTATACATTAACTGAACTGGAGGAAGTTAAGGAAAATTTCATAGATTCCCTTTGCCCATGGCTCTATCTGAATATCTACAGACTAAGCTATTTCTTTAAGTGACATCAGTGGTAGGTCACAAAAACTGAAAACAAAAAGCAGTTAGGAACATAAGTGCTTTTGAAGGACCAAATCTTGACCTGTCTGCCAGTTTTCTTCTACTACAAATTAAAGATAATGTATAGGGGACTGCATAAACCTTTTACAAAGACTAATTGCTTAAGCTTGCACAACTATTTGAACATGAGAGGGCAAGGGAAGTGCTGAGTACTAGAACGACTGACAACATTAACTGAAGTCAAAAGTTAGAAATCATTGTGTGCTTTCAACTCTTTTTGCAATATAGTCTTTATCAATAGTCTGAGTTCTGTCTTGCAGGTTGACCTTTTACTTTGATTGTTGCCTCAGCTCTGAATTTCACACATTCCTGGATGATGTCTGTGACTTATGAAGGATATAAGATGTCCTAAAAGCTGTGAAATCAAATGCTATAAAACTGAGTGTTGGCATTTTTCAAATGTGCAAGAACTGTAACTGTTAGAGTTCTTCCATTGCTGAGAATTAGCATAGCTGGGTGACACACCAGGCTAAACTAATGAAAAATGCAACAGAAAAAAGTCTGGTTTACAGCTGACCTTTCTAATTGGTACAAAAGGCCATTTGTGTACCATTTTATCAAACAGAACTAACTTAAAATGCTAGGAGATCAGTCTCTCTCCAGCTTGCACTCAAGAGGTCAGATAAGCCAGGTAGTCTGACTTATTTGCAGCAAAAGTTAAATGACTGTCTTGAAAAAGTAAATTACAGGAGAATTTATGTTAGAGGAAAACCATTGCATCACAACATCATTAAGAGTAGTGTTATTTGCTTTCAGACTGCCCTCAGAAAAAGGAGTCAGTTCCTCTTTCTTGATACCATGATGCCAATCCATTTCTTTATGCAGAAGAATTAACAGGAAGTTATTCTGTCAGTCTGGCTTTACAGGTTATGTTGCAAAATTCAGGGGAGTGGAAATAAGCCTTTCTTTTAAATAAGACACGAACTTACAAATTCAAACTGGAAATACATATGTAATCATTTACATTTAATAATAGTGGTGTTTAGAGTAGCTGTGTGGAAAAAGCAGACATGATTTTACAGTGTTTTTTGGATATAGGGTATCTATAACTAAAATTTAGCATGACAGTGTCTGTGACAATATTAACCTCTGAATGTATTTGAGTTTCTTCACATCTGAGTATTTTTTATTTTCCAGTGTGCATCAGTATGATGTCTATCCATATAAAATGAAAGTACTGGAACAATTGCTAATAACAATCTGATATAACACTGTCTCATTCTAATGTCTGAATGTTTTACAGATACAGTTGTTCGCTGCTGGGTGGAATGAGTGGTGCTTCAGTTTCTAACATACGCTGTACTCTTCTGACAGAAAGACTTCTACCCCACTGATTCAGTAGCAAGGATGGTGATTTGAAAGATCTATCAGTAATTTTGCCATAAAGTTTCAAGGCTATGTCTACACAGCAGAATGAGGAGATCATGGAAGTAGAATTAGATGTATTTAATTTAGCTTTAATCTAATTAGCACTGTTACCACCTGCAGTGAAAACATGGCAAGATGTTTAATCCTGACTGCTAATCCTTCAGGGAAAGCAGGGTTTTTATTCAGTTTACTGGCATGTATTGACATTGCTGCTTGTTCTATCTTCATGAAAACTACCTTAGTTGTGCCTTTTCTACAACCATTATCTCTTTATTTTACTTTATAGGCATGCCCTCTGTGTATCCATAGAAACAAGTACAGAATGAACTGTGATGCCTTGTGGTCACACATTTGTTTTGAAGTTACCACATAATGGAAGTGAGAGTGCCTTAAAAAAAAAGAAAGAATGGAAAAAATAAGACAGAGGGCTACTGCAGCCAGAGGAAAGAATATGTTTTAACCCTTCATGTTTACTTCCTTCAGTCACAACAAACATAGTTACCAAATCCATATTGGCTGCAATATTAATGCAGAAATTTCTTCCTTTGATATCAATACTCCTATAAGTGAAATGCACGTTGAAGCTAGTAAGCATGATTGAATATTCCAACAGCTCAGTTAATAGGTTGAGGAATGAAGTTAAACATCCTGCTTGTGGGTACAGAGTGATTTGCTAATGACAGTAGGTGCTTGGAGTTTTCCCAGGCTTCTAGGTTCAGTTGGTCAAACTAGGACAACTCTACCAAAATCTGTGGTGCTCTTGAAAAGTCATGGCTTTTCACTCACTATAACACAGATAGGCATAATTAGAATCATAGATTTAATTTTGGGATGCTCAGATGGTGTGAGACATGACTTGAAAAAACAGGTCCTGAAAGAAACAGGCCTGCGAGAAACAGACAGAGAAAAAACATTTGAGAAAGAGATAAAGGATAGCTGGGGTAGTGGAGGCCCTCCGAGGTAAGGAATGTCTCAAACACTTTCAAGTAATGAAACTATGGTCATGGGGTGGATGGTGTGGAGGTTGAAGCTGATAAGGCTGCCAGAATAACACAGGAGGCAGCTGGAGGGGGGAGCCCTGTGGAGACAGGACAGTTCTGCTCTGGTGCACCTGGTCAAATTTCAAGGGCCATCTGTCTGGTGAATGACCTTTGCTTCATTATCCATGAAATGCATATTAAAGTTAACGCCCCTCAATATGCTAATGAAGACTAACAAGATCATGCTAATTACATCATCCCATGAAAAACCTTACCCCTCCCCATACATGGGATATGTAGGTATGTGGGTCGACCTAGGGGATGGACCCAAGGAAAGTGGGTATAAATCGAGGGGGGGCAAGGAGGGAGTGAGAGAGAGTGAAGTGAAGTGAAGTGAAGTGAAGTGAAGTGAAGTGAAGTGAAGTGAAGTGAAGTGAAGTGAAGTGAAGAAGTGAAGTGAAGTGAAGTGAAGAAGACAGATGCCTCCTGGAACCCTCACTGGCAGGATCAATGCAGAAACCCAGACTGGTGATCTCTATTTCTCCATTCTCTCTATCTCCCTCCTTTCCTTTTTCCCCTTTTCCCTTATTACCATTAAGCAATGCAAGGCATACTGTATCGCTTGCCATAACTTGTTATATACTTAGCCAGTTATCATATATCCAGTTGTGGGAAATTAATAAATGTCTGTGTCTGGACTTTGAGACTTGTCTCACCGTTGTCCACTCCGTTGGGGACTTATGAATCTAAGTTACTTGTCTCCCTCATCTGAGAGGGATGTGACAGATGGCAGAAGGCAAACTGGAATCACATTGTCTACTTCTGAACTGCTTATGCTTTAATATTAGATATTTATTGAAAAAAGAAAAAGTAACCCCGTAGTACTGACTAGGACCTCATTTCTCTCAATTTCTGTTATATGCCTGATCAAAGGTAGGGGCAATTCCCCTACTAATTATTCCTGGTCCAGAGCAACAGACTCTTTCACTTTTGTATTGCTGGCAGCAAAGTTCTTCACTTCTGAAAAGGAGGTGAAAATTGCTCTCAGAAAGCCTCTGAGAGACTTGAGACTTGAGTACTTAAAGACTAACAGGGCCTGGAGCCCAAAAGTTATTTGAGACCTGCACCATAAATTACCCTAGAATCATAAGAACTTGATAGAATCTGAGGTTATGTAGCATTTTTATTTTACAGGTGCAAAAACTAAAAATACAAATGTCATCTGTGCTAGCCAAATGAATTATACAACTATTAGTCAAAGGAGAACAATTTCTTTGTTAACTGATTCCATTTTCTGACATGCTTTGTAAAGCCTTTTTAAGAGATTCAGAACTGGAAGGCAGTTCCCTGGAGTTGAGGTCCCCCCACAACTAAATAGCTTTCACATCAAAGAATATTTTTCTCTTGAAACTCCTACCTGTGACTGAATTTCCAACACAATAGCTTTTAATGTGTTGAAGAGTCAGACCATGGTGTGAATGTTCATCTCGTGTCTGAACCAGATGACTGGTTTCATGAGGATCATAATCTTCAGCACAGTGGCAGATGCTTTAATGCAGACAAAGATCTCCATGAAACCACTTAACAGCTACAGAAGCTGGTAAAACAGCTGAATTCTTTGATGCACATGCTTCTCCTCATTGCAAAAAAAAAAAAAGAAAAAAAAGGAGTTCTTGCTTTACTCAAGGTCATGCAATCCTGAAAAGTTAATACTCAAAAATATGTTGTTGTGTGACAAATCAGGATGTGATACAAATCAAATGCCTCCAAAATCAAAATATAAAATATTGGATTTGTATGCAGAGTCAGTAATCATTTTTTTTTTTTTGTGTTGGATACTGAAGAAAAGGGTGCAAAAAGGCAGGAAGTCCTACTGATGCACAACTATGCTTGAATTCTATTCTCTGCGGTATGTAACCTCTGTATTAAATTGACATTCATTCAGGGGTAGAAAAGTAATAAATGGTATATTGTTGTCAGAAACATGTATAGTTTTCTATTTGATTTCATTTTTTAAATTTGATTTGTGAAATCCTGACTTTGTTAATATTCACTTAGAACATTTTATGTGTGAACTATGCAAACATGGAATATCATAATCAATGACAAATCAGTTTGAAATGTTATCATTTATGAGATAGAGGATTTTAACTGCAACTGATATAAACCATAGTTGATTATAAACATTTATTAACAGTTTTTCTTCTGAGCTACTTAAAATGTAAAATCAAAAGTTAATTAGTATCTTCTTTTATATAATGAGCAAATTCCTTTAGAATCTCACTTTTCTTTTGTACCTATGCTACCATTCCTTTTTAAAGGTGTCAAAGAGATGAATAACTGTTTTAAAATATGTTAATATTCATAATCTTTTAATTTCTCAAACAGCAATAAAAGTCATGTCACAGTGGTATTTGTGGGAAGGGGACCTCTGGCAGAGATTTCTGATAATGCAACTGAACATGGAATATCTTCACTGGGATTGAATCTGCATTGTGATTGTAAGGAAAGCAGAATAAGAGTAGTTTGTGTTGCAGTTGTAAGAAGCTTGCTTGAGTCCTCCAACATTTTGCAGAGTGTAAAATCTTTGCAGAAATTTCTGTAACTCAGATCGCTACCCTTAAATGTATTTTCTGCATGTAATATAATACTATGTCTCCCAGCATAATCTAAAACAGTGTTTATGCCAAGGTATCATTTATGTGTTTCTTGTGTTTCAGCAATTGGATTTATGCTAGACTGGAATTTGCAGTACTGGAAGAAGGGAGTGATTCATTGCTAAGGTGTTTCTATGGTAAGGTTTTTCACTGCTGTAATTGTTCAACTCTACCGGTGATAGCTATGGCAGCATCATTTGTGCAGAGAGAATATCATGCAACTTCTGATGTTTTAAGGAATGTTAATTTTTTTATTGCTAAAAGCAGTCCTATACAGCACAATACTTATATATGGCATTAATTACACTGTTACTATTAAAGGCTAATTCACACATAGTGAGAGTATCTGTAATAAATGTTGAAAACAGAAAAAAATAGATATTATGGAGTGACTTAGTAAACAAAAAAAATTGAAGTTGTATAAGTAAAAGTTATAAGTAGAAGACACAAAAAGTGGTTGACATGTCTTTAAGAAAGTCTATAATATATATAATTGTAACTAAGATTTTGTAACATTTGTCCATTTTATCTAAGGATCACCTTTATGTCACGTGGTGCAGTTATGCCCCAAACATGCAAGCCAATCTATTTTACACAGGACTGCATAAATCTCAAATTTTAGGGAAGACAAAAGAAAACATCATTTTTGTGAAGCCCCTTTAGCACTCTATTTGTTATTTATCAAATATCTTTCTATATACATAGCTAAGCTATGATGCTGATGTGATACAATAAGATGCAGGGAGCACTAGAACTATGAATTCATCTAAGAATCGCCAGCATAAATCATACAGGATCACAAACGTACATTAATCACCCCTTCCTCATACGTCACCACCTGCCAGGGGACGGCGGTAATGTGCCCTCTCTCATTCTTAAACAGTTGCAGGCAATGCCTGAAATAGTAGTGTGTCCTATTTTATGAAGGTTAAGTATCCTGGAGAAAAGGCATCATTCTCTTACTACCCAAGCTATTAAAAAGTCTCATCTCCCATTCATCATCATTTGAACAAATACATTGCTCTGTAGTCACTGTGCACTCTTGCCTGCCAGGGAGTGCAATCCTCTGAAGAGCACAGCCTGAAGCACGTTCTTACCAACTGTCATATTGCAAAAGCAGTTTTTCCAAATGTATGCCAGAGACCCTGTGAGAAAGCCCCAAAACATACCAGCCAATATAATGACAAGAAAAGAAAATTCCTTCCCACTGTCCCAGAAGAAATTAGCACAATGTTCACAGTGGCTCTCTGGATTCACAGCTGTGCTCTGACCTATGAATGAAAACTAGTGATTTCTCAGTAAAAGAGTTGTGGCTGATGAGGCAATATCATACACTCTTTCTTTTCTGAGATACGAAGAAGAACGGGTGATCTGTTTGACTCATTTTTGATGTGTCTTATGAAGTAATGGGAAAAAATCAGAACTCTCTTCCTCCAGACAGATAAAGCCATACTCCTTTTTAGTTTATGTGAGATGTCTACTTGAAATGGAAACTTTTTGCTTCTAAGACCTGTCCTGTGGCCAAGAGACACTGACAACAGGCTGTGCCTCCTTACCTGAAACAGTACAGGGTAGAAGAGACACATATCATTATTTTCTTTTGCTACTCTGGTAATGTTTCCAAAATTAAGAATTTTGAAATATTATGAGTGGCAAACAGAAAGGAGGAGAAAAGTGAAAAGTAGTTATTACACTCCATCACATTCATCAGCAAAATAAAAGACCTTTTTTTTCCCCAGAAAAGGCTTTCAATTAAAAAAGCTGATATTTTCAAAGCTAACTTTTACTATTATTATCCTATTATTTTCACTATGACACTTCTAATACTGCAAATATTTCACACTGACAAGATGGTCTGTCTTGTGACAGATACTAGAAAAAAGATTAGTTTAATTTTCTTCTGAGTTGAGTTTTATGCAGGACTTGAAATGCATGAGATTTTTGTTCGGAACTAGCATTTACTAAAGACTAGCTAGGTCTCCCATGCGTTAGATTTAGGTCAAAGTTTGTACTTCATTTATTCATAGTCTCTCACTCCCACCGAAGAAGCCAATTGCTGCTGAAGGGACAAACAGTGAAGACATTCTCCCTCTAAAACCTAAACAAAATGTAAGGCAGGTGGATGTGAACATTATTTATGATTCTATAGATTGACCTATTACTGAAGTGTAATGTACTGGTGTGGTGGTTTGACCTTGGCTAAATGCCAGGTACCCACCAAGTCGCTCTATCACTCCCCCCCCCTTTCCCCTTTTTTTCTCAACAGGGCAAAGAGGGGAAAGAAAATAAGATAGGAAAAAAAAAACCCAACCCTTGTGGGTAAAACAACAGCAGTTTTAATATAAGCAAAGCGAAGCAAAGGTCCGCGCATGGAAGCAAAAAAAAAGAAAACAGATTTATTCTCGACTTCCCATGAACAGGCGATGTCGGGCCTTCTCAGGAAGCAGGGCTCCAATACGCGTAGTGGTTGCCTCGGAGGACCAAGGGTGACCCCACTCCCTTCCTCCTTTTTCCCAGCTTTATACTGAGCAGACGTCATATGGTCTGGAATATCCCTTTGGTCAGTTCGGGTCAGCTGTCCTGGTTGTGTCCCCTCCCAAGATCTTGCCCACCCCGTCCCACTGTGGGGGGGGAAATGTCAGAAAGAGCCTTGGTGCTGTGTAAGCACTACTCAGCAGTAGCCACACCACCAGTGTGCTATCAACAGCCTGCCAGCTCCCAGCATAAAACACAGCACCATGAGGGCTGCTACAGGGGAAAACCAATTCTGGCTCATCCAGACCCCGTACAACTGGATATTTCATATTTCACTACTGTTGCAACAGATCAGAGAATCAGGCTCTCAATATTTATTCCAGTTAGCTGCATGGGTCTGGCTGGGAAAGAGTTAGTTTTCCTCATAGCAACCTGTATGGTGCTGTGTTTTGAATTTGTGACCTAAGCAGTGTTAATACATCAGTGTTTTAGCTATTGCTGAACAGTGCTTGCACAGCATCAAGGTTTTCTCTGTTTCTCACTCTGAGTAGGCTGGGACTGGGCGGGAAGTTAGGAGGGGACACAGTCAGAACTCCTGACCTGAACTGGCCAAAGGGATATCCCATATTGTATGAGATTATGTTCAGCAATGAAAACTGGGAGGTCGTCTTTCTAAAGTAGCTGCTGCTTGGAGACTGGCTGGGCATTGGTTTGCTGCAGGTAAATGATTGTTTTTGCACATTTTTTTTTCTTTGTTTCCTTCACCTGTTAAACTGTTTTTTTCTCAACCCACCAGTTTTCTTGCTTTTGCCCTTCCAATTGCTCCCCATTCTGCTGGAGGTGGGTGAGTGAGTGACTGGGCCAGCTTACCCTGCTGGCCGGGTCAACCCACCCCACTGAGCAACTGACAAAATCCAAATGGTCCTGGGAGCTACTGTAGCAGGAACTGCAATAGAGTCACTCTGGAGGAGTTTGCATTTGGTGTGCTGTTCAAGGACAAATGATGTGGCCGGAAGACTGGAAAATCTGGACTTTGCAAGGGACATTAACTTCCTGCCATTCTTCCACATTTTTGCTAACAACAAACATTTGTCAGAGTGAGTTCACTAGCAGGTCAGGATCTGTGTGAAAACCAGGCTGCAACACATTTAATCAAGAAATCAAGAGCAGAAATCCTCCCTATCCTTAAAGACTTTCTTACTTAATTTTTGACACTGTTCTTGCTGACCCACAGACCACAGCAGACTCCTTGCCTGGGTTCTGTGATGGCAGATACAGAAAACACTCCCCTGGAGTCAGTACAAACCCCAGTAGCATGTCCTCAGAGCTATGAATATGCCCTTGCTGTTGACACAAAGGAAGGCTGAACAGCACACCAAAATATGCAGAGACTTCTTGGTCTGGCCTAGTGTAGTCCTTGAAATCCAGGAACAAAAAGGACTGCAGGGGAGGCAGACTGCATGCTATTAAGGGAATCATCTAAGATGGGGAACATGTATCATTATCAAGCCATTTATCAACCCTTAGCTTTGCTTAACATCAGTGATCTCAGAATAATTGTAAGTGTCCTTGTACAAAGGAATACAGGAGGGTGAGACCCAAGAGTATGGACTAAAGCACACCAGGGACTTGACTCTGTGGGGCATTTTGTGATACTTATAGATCCTAGCTTTGAGAGGAGGCAGTGTTGCTTCACATGTTATTTGTAAGAGTATTTCAGAGCATTCAGAATTAGAAAATTACTTCCACTATTGGCAAAAGATGGTCAGGCAGAGTTTTGTATTGGACTTGCTGATCTACACTAGATGCTAGGCATGTCTAGTGTTTAGGACCAACAGCATCCAAAGCAATTCAGTATTGTCTCAAGATATTTAAACAGGCTAACCAGCAAATTACAGTGACTTTCAGGGAGAAACATACAAGAATGCTGTACTTGGTGCAATTATATAAGATAGGAATGTAAGAACACTTATACTAGATCAGACCAATGCGCATGTGTACCATTATCCAATCTCTGACAATGGACAAAACTGACATCTCACAAAAGAGAATAGTTATAACGCAGCATTACATGACATTCAGCTTCTTGTGACCTGTAGCAAAGGACATTTTGAATCAGATGTGTGTCACAGTCCTTAATACATATTTTTTCTCCATGAACCTGCCTGATCCCCTTCTAAACCCATGTCAACTTTGAACATATACATTGTGTGGCACTGTTCCACTGCTTAAGTATCTACCTCTGCTCTGTTTGAATTTCTGTCTCCTTTTTTCATGTGATGCATACAAGTTCTTCTATTAAAAGATGAACAATTATTGTCTATTTGCTTTTCTCATGTCGCTCCTGATGTTGCAGACATCTTTCATAACACTCTTTGAACATCTCTTTTCCACACTAGAAAATCTCAAGCTAATCTGTTGAATGGAGACATTCCATTTCTTTGATCATCCTTCTTGCTTTTTTCATTTAACTTCATCACTCTTGTTTTTGAGATGAGAGAATAAAATGACAAAAATAATGTGGGGTAATGAGCCCTATCAATTAATATTTGTGCATCATGGTTTTTTTTTTTTTCCCCCTCTCCTTGCCTAAGGATTTACTCTTTGCTTTCTTAATTGCTACTGAGCACAGAGCTGGTGTATTTCATAGATTATTCAAAAACTGTTTTAGAGAATATTAGAATTTATAAAGTTCCAAAACCTTTCCTGAGAGGTAGCTGCTGATTCAGAGCCAACCCTTTTGCAAAGATAGGATCTTCCCCCTTTTAAATGTGTTTTACTTCTCAGTTTATATTAACTTCCTTTATATTGAATTTCCATCCACATTTATTTATCACTCAGTCATTCAGTATTGTGAGAATTCTCATACAATTCTTCACAGGCTGATCTTCTGGATCAGCCTTTGCTCATAAGGTAATACGAGCAAAATATTATAGTGGACCTTGAGCAGGGTCAGAACCCAACTTGCAGCTGGGAATACTGTAAGGATGGTATACTTACTATGAGCTTTGGGAAAGACAGCAAAACTTCTGTAACTAGTGAATCACATGCCCTAATTCTTTCTCCTAAGTGGAGTGAAACTTTTTTTAATATTTCATATTCTAGAATATAAGGGAGAACAGGTAAACAATATCAATGCACCAGACACATGCTTATGCCTGGTTAAAAGACTTGTCTTATAATGCAATTGCAACTTTCCCTTTTAATTTCAGGTCATCTTTTATGTCTGTATTTCAGTTAATGTTTAAAAGTGATTCCGCAAACATTAAAATGCATATCCAGTTAAAAATAACAAATTAAAGAAAGTTAAGAAAGGCCACATTCTGTATAACTAAAGCAGTGAAAATGACTTGCTTATTATGTCACACCCTGCTGGCTTTAAACCATTAAAATGCCGATTTTAGAAAGCTGTTAATTATATTCTAAGATGCTCTGAAGTAAAATAATATTAAGCCTGTTTCTAAATGTGTTTCCATTCAAGGCATCTTAAGTCAATTTATTTCAAAGAGCTGTTGCGCAGAGATGAGAAGGATACAAACACATCCTAATTGTAAAGGGCCATCTGGAATATAAAGGAAAATGTTATTACGAGTTAAGGTTGAAAACAGTGATAAGAAAACATGACATTCACCTGGAATTTTGCAGATTTACATTTTCATCTATCATGTCAATTTTTCTAGAAATCATCTGATAGAGCTACTAAGTCAGACAAAATTGATAAAATCTAAACTAGACTTTCTGCTGTCTAGTCTCCAAGTGTCAGTAGCAATACATTCAGTGTTACGAATGTCCTGAAGGCACAAGTGTCTCCTGTTCTGATGACTGTGATATGTCTCATTTCTCAGGAAGAGCAGTTGCCATTGAAAATTACATTTTAAAACTGGCAAACCTCTAGAAAGCAGAGAGTCAAAACCATCAAAAAACAGATGACTGCCAAACAGTCATCTGCATTTTGAATTAATGATTCTGATAGTACAATGCTCTTTATTGTTCAATTTCTGATGAGTCCTGTTGTATATATGCAGAAGATATGGTAGGATTAGAATGTGCTAAGAACCATGGTATGGGAAAAATCCTTGCTCTTCCACAGATTTTCTGACCTTGGGCAAATCTCTTGGATGTTTTGACTGAAGAACATATTTAAGATAGCAATAGTTTCATTACAACATACCACCTACAAAGCAGAAACACTATTTTATTGTCTTTCGTCACTGAAAGGTTTTTGTTTGGAAAGGAAAGCTGAAAATTGCTGAATGCAAAATTACCTATTTTATTCTGAATTAAGGGAATGATGGCTCATAAATGAAAGGTTTCAGAAACAAAACCAAAAATATCATAGCATTCCTAAAGTTACCTAAGGTAAACTTGTTAAAGATATTTACATACAAATGGATGTGTGACTTCCTTTGCATTAGCATGCTGAAAACAACTTCAGTGCTAGCCAGACGACTCAAACTAACCAAACATCATTGGTGTAATAAGGGCTTCAGGACATTCTCTACAAGCCTGACTGAGCCCTTAGTACATTCCCAGAAAACTGTATTCTCTTCAGTGAAGTTCATACACAAGATGTCTAGCTTTGATGTGTCTACTTATGTTCCACCACCTTTAACTGCTGTTTTAGAAGAAATGTATTTTTTTCCTAAAAGAATAGGGATTTGAGGAGTTATGAGCATATTTTTTTAAAAAAATAAGCTTATATAGAACAACATAATTCTGCTTACAAACAATCAAAAGAAGCTCCCAATAATCTGAGACTTTTAACTCCAAGACACCGCTGATATCTAATACAGCACAGAAGGAACAAAAGTAACAATAACTGGTAGACAAGTATCACTATCACAAGCAGATATACGAAGTTATCAAAAACCAAAGCAGATAAACCTAGGTATACATAGTGATGTGCTGGATGTAACACCATAGGAAAAGTTTCCCTTCCACTGCATTTTTGAATAGCTGTCAATCATTTAAAAAACCCCAAAACAGTAGCTTTTTGAAAAATGCCATAAATCCTGAATGCAGATGATAGTGAAACCTCTATAAAAATAACTTGCAAATAAAGATTGACAGTAAGTGAAAGAAAAAAGCTCACCCTCTGAAAGAATACTGGAATTCATCTTTCAAAAGTTATAGTTGGGGAAATTCAAGGTAAAAATGCTCCTGGAAGCAATTGGCTTAACAAGTCTGTTTCAGACTCTCAAAACTGAAATTGAAATAGATCTGAGAGATTGTAAAGTCAACTAAAATCATTTCAGTGGCTTATGGAAATGTTAGACTTCTTATATTTACTTTACTCCAGGTTCCGTTGAACCTACATGAAAACTATTGGCGCCATATGCATTTAATTCCTTTTGAGAAAACCATGAGATTGTACATGTCATAATAGCAAATCCCACTTGTAATAGCCTTTTAGCATTGTTAAATATTGTTCTTTTATGCCTGTTTTCTTTCTCATTTTCCATAGTTAAAACAAAACATCTACCCCGTCCCAATCTGAAGTAATGTATCAATGAAATTAATATTATATGCTAATGATCCCTCAAGCAGTGCCGTGTGAAACCACTGAGGATTAGGTCCTATTATAACAGGTATTTAACACACTGAAGGAGTCAGATCTGGCAATATAATATTTGAACACCATGGTAACGGATCTGTTCATGCAGTTGCTCAAATGCTATGGAGATGACACCGACACAAACAGAAAGCCTAAAGATGTCATTAGCTTGGTAGCTTTTATAGTTCCTGTGCTCCTTTCTCTGTAGGCTGGAAAGATGAGTGGGCTCATATCTCACTGCTGCCCCACTCCTCAAATCTGTCTGTAAGCAGGAGTGACAAACCTCCCCCACATATTCCTTAATGCTGAGCATTTTTTGTATATGCTAGGGGTTCTCCATGCCCCAAAAGCCTGAGAACAAGGTTTGTACACTAGACCACAGTTTACTAAGATTATTTCATTATGCTTAAACACTTGAAAAGTGAAACAACTGTCTGGTAATTTCATTGTAGGTACAATTGGGGAATCAACCATTTTAACAAATGAAACTCTTCCCAGTGTCTTACGAATGTTTTGTGTATTTGCAATTTGTATCAGAGTGTAACTGGCTGCTTCTAGCTTTGGTACCCACAGCAGTAGGCTTAAGTACTAGGCAGCACAATTGAGAGCCTTCATCAGTCAGGTTTCAGAATTGCTTTATGACAATTTGCAATGTTTATGATTCTGGCAACTGTCTGTAATGTAAACTCTGTGGTCATCTGGATAAAATAATGCTCTTACACTAATATGATAAATCAAAACTACTATATAGAATTTATTACATATATTATGATGCCCTTGGTTTAGCATTATCTTAATGTACTCTGCTGCAATAAGGCTTTGTACATTTGCAGTAATATACTGCAATTTTTATACAGTTACATAAAAGCTTTATTGAAATAACACTGTACAACATTTTTACGCATTTCTTAAAATAGCAGAGAAATAATGTAACCCAAAAAATCATAGGCTATTTAATAATGCATGAGATGTAAAAATTATGCCACTTTTGTATTGTAAATTGTCCTTTTTTTCTTCTTCTTAGTGTCTCAGATGTTCTCTTCAACACTGTGTTACTTCATCCTTCACTGATCTAAATGCAAAGAAGTATCATTTTACAGTGCACTACTGTTGTATTTTTCCTACTAATCTATAATGTATTATAAGAAGTGGATAAAGAATAAAGGAGTTCCTTTTGCCCCTGCCTCCCCATTTTGTTTGCTTCATTTGCATACATTCAGAAAAAGCTAAAGCAACCATCACATCTTGCTGAATGCTATTTCAGACCTTATAAAATCAAGGCAGAGGTTCAGGGGTCATGATAATCTTATACATAATTTTATTGTCTTTTGGACACCCTTAGATGTGAAAAACTGTTCACAAAAACTAAAGATTTTATCTGCCAGTCTAGAAGGTCTGTTTTGCAGTTAATAAAGATATTACAGAAGTCAGTGCTCCTATAGTTTACCAGAAAAGAATACCCTTGCCTCTTCAACTCCTGAAGTAGGCAGGCATTGTCTTAAGTGTACAACACATTTCTGTCACGAGGGGACCCTAAAGCAGTACAATCCTGTTGCTTAGCAATATCAAGCAAACAAGATTAGAAACAATTCTCTTCAACCTATTTTTCCTCTGTTCTGCACTTGTTCCTTTTCTGAAATATCCACAGGCATTTGTGACTAAGCCATACTAAGCTTATATCCAGTATGACAGCCTATATTTTTTAAAATATGAAGAAGGCACTTTTATGAAATCCTTTAATGGAAGTACCAGCCATTATTGAATGTTTAAAATTATTAGACTGCTACTAAACCAGAACAATCCACTTAATGGTATTTGTGGCAAACAAAAACATCTGTCAGATTCAGATTACTTAAAAAACAGATGAAATAATAATACTGTGCCAGAAGCAGAAATTCTTGTTCAAAGATCACAGAATCAGAGAATGGTTGAGGTTGGAAGGGACCTCCGGAGGTCACCTGGCCCAACCCCTCTGCTCAAGCAGGGTCACCTACAGTCAGTTATACAGTACCATGTCCAGAGAGTTTTTGAATATCTCCAAGGATGGAGACTCCACAACCTCCCTGGTCAATGTGTATCAGCATAAATTCATCTAATAATGTAGTACAAAGCAAATTATGACAACTTCACAATATATTTTATTGCTCATTTCATTCCTTATCAAGATAGTTATAAGGAAAAACCAAGAAATACACACAGTGCCAACCTGACAAAAAAAATCAGTTTAACTTGAAGATAGATTTTAGCTATTAATAATTACCGCAGTCAGTCAAATGGAAGTTCCTCACACAGGTGAGATAACATTAGAGGAATCCAAATAGACAGTGAAGGATGTTTACTGGATTTTGAGCATTTTCAACGCTGAAAATGCTTACTTGTCAGTTGGTTAGCTTGCATTTATAATCAAATATTCAGACTCACTGTGCCTTGTAAACAAATGCCGAGTAAGACATATTTTTTGACAACTGTAACACCCAGTTATTGAACTGAATGCTTGTAATTTCAAAATCTTCCATTTTTTCCAGCATTTCATATTTACCAAACAGTTCAAATTATAATATTTCACGTTCTTACAGGAAATAAGAAGATTAAAAGAGTATTAATACATGTATACCTAACACTTAAAAGTTTGCACAGATCACAGACGAATCAAATGGCTGTAAAGAATTTAAAGAATTTCTTTACATGAGACAAATGATGCTGAATAAAAATGTGGAGTCAAAAGAGCTGAATAATGTCCAGAAGTATATACAGCACATAGAGGGAGCTATGTTACACAGGGAGAAAGTATTTACTATTAGAAAAATATAGTTTATATTCTTGTCCCTTTTATATGATAAATACAAAGCTAATAACTTTTAATGACATGGCCCCGTTCACAAACATTTCAAATTTAGTTCGGCTATATACTATAGAGTACACTAGGTGGCAGCAAAAAGTAAGCTAACAGATCAGTAACGTTAAGGTACGTGTCGAGATTTAGTACAGAAAATCTGCATGATTTCAACAGGGAATGAAGGTGAAAGGAAAGAAATTCTGATTTACTTTTGCTTAGGCAATTTCCATTAATTAGTGCAATACCGAAGCAAGTTGTCCATTGCACTATTATTCTATCACAAAGCTGAGCTGTTCACAATGGTCTTTCAAAGAGAATGAAATGCAGAGTCACTATGTGGCTCAGTGCAAACAAAGTCAGTAACAAATGCAATGGTGCTAATAAGTGCACAAAAGACTATCCCATGCTCTCCATACTTTGGGCCAAATATTGTAGTTAAAATGATACGCCATACTGAAACCTAAGAAAATGTGGAAAATAAACACCAAAACAAGACTCTGTTTTCCAAATTATTTGTACTGCTGCCTCCTCTTCAATGTATTTTAGTTTCTATAATCAGGATTTCAAACTGCAGTCATACAGAAGTTTCCCAGAAGATTTATGGATTGACCACTATAGTCTGATTAAAAGTACATCTCTTCCCTAAAAAAAAAAAAGCTATGTAAAGCTGTACCACTTAAATCTTATCTAAAATGGCTGCCAGATTATTAGGTATAATACAGAGGACAGCTGTAGTGACATTATGCTCTGAAAAACGTTTGGAAGCTGTCATATAGTACTTACCATGGCTCCCATTAAAGTTAATTATGTACATCTAACTTTGCTTGCCTATATAAGAGACACAAAAAGTTACAACTAATTGAGAAAAGATTAATATAATTCTTATAATTTCATGAGAAGGAATCCATTATAAATGTTGCCCTATTAAAAGAAGCAGGGAATCTGCAAGTAGATCAAGATATGAGACAAGCAATACAAATGTAAACAAGCATAAAGCAGAGAACTTTCTACTTATAATACTTTTTATATTTTTATCTGTTCTTAGCTTCCCTTCTGTCACAGAACTACAGACAATGAAGCATTTTCAGTAGCTTGCACTTTACATCCCAACGTGCTCTCCTGCATACCTATCTCCCACAGGGATTGCTTTGTCTGTAAGAAGAGGAATAGGGAAAAGGAAAACAGACCAGAAAACTTTGTGCAAAGATCACAAGAGTGACTTACTGAATTTCAGTTGCTTTAGTATATACTCTAACAGACATTAAATAATCTATTGAATAATTCAGGATCAGACATGATAGAACTATGTTACAAACTTGTATTGTTTAGCAAATTCATCCTGTGTAAGAACACAACTCTGTTAAAATATGCTTTTTTGGTCATCAGCTGAAATCCCGAATAACGTGTAGACTGTAAATTTAAACTACAGAGCCTGATGAGTATTGTGGCAAAATGTAATGACACTGTAAGAAAGAAATTTCAGTCCAAGTGTGCAAGTAAATTGATAACTGATCTTAAACATCATCTTTAATATTGAAGAACATCAGTTTGAAACTCCCATTGTACTAATAAGGGTATCGTTTCAGATCCAAAGAGGAATTTGACCTGTAATGTTTATTATTTTATTGTAGTCAAAAGCATTTTTCATCAAAATATTCCCGCTCTCAATACCATCGTTATCCACTTTTGTTTACAGAAAGGCTGATAAAACTTTCCTACAATGTGATAACTGTCCTAATCTGAACAGAATCAGATGGTTTCTGGCATCTCTGTTTTTGTGCAGTAGGATTCCTGTTTCAATGTAGACCTGTGTTCTCCATTCCTTCCCTGAACTTTCTATACCTTTCGCCATGTACAGAGCTTGCTCTTCATTTCTTTAAGAGATTTTTTCTGATGCAATTTTGACTGAATTCAACTAGTTGAAAGGATATTTCAATTGAAACAAGTACACACACAAACACACATCCATATTTCTAAATGACTTTTAATTAAGATTAATTTTCATGAGTTTTCTGCAAAACAAAGCAGCATTCCCTAATTTTTCATTCTGGAAATCTAGTTTTTCAATAAGTGCTAAAAACTAAAAATTTTTTTACAGAGAGTTCCATGGGAAATTTTCCTGTTTTGAAATGATTATGTCTATTTGGATGAAGTTATGCTATCCTCTGGAGAGATAAGGATTACCTTTTCTGCCAAAAGCTGTCATGAATTCAGGATCATGCTAGATTCAGGATGATGCTAGAGAAACTTTTTATGGACTTTTGCAAAAGAATATTTTCTTCAGTTGTTGCTAAAAGGAGTAGAATCTCAGTTACAAAGAATTTTAAAAAAATGGTTTTGCTACCACCTCTAAAGAGAAATAACTGTTCAAAATACAGTCAATACAGAAGATTTCCACAGGTTTTATCTAGCTAAGAGGTTTTGCTGTAGTTAGAAAAAATATTCCAGTACAACAAATGACACTTCTCAAAGGATCCATTTTAAAATTGCTTTAATTAATATGTTTAATTTTCAAAAAAATCTTTCCCTTTTTAGTCAAGGTAGGGATATAACTTTGGTGATAAATTGTATTCTGACTGTATTCTGTATAATAAAGTGACTGAATGCCTTACTAATGTGTGAAGCTCATCATGTCTTAAGCTATGGAACATCAAACCACAATTTCTGAAGTTAATAAATCAAACCGGAAAATATACTTAAAGGATCCCTTTCTGTACCACTTAAGTGTAGGCTTCTTTAGGAAGGAAAACAATAGTGGCTTAATGAGAACTGAACATCTGGGCAGGAAATGATCATTTATTTGGGTGTGCAAGTAGAACTTCAAGAATCCATCTTGTTTTCCAGCCAGTAGGTTACTCCTGCATAAATCTGCCATATGTATCTTTGAAGTATCAGAAAACCTTTAACAACTGAAAGCAAGTAAGACTCATGCCTAAGGTCTCATCTGAAAGAGAATTGCTGTGTTCCTTAACATCAGACTAAGACATTTAACCAGAACTGATTTAAAGGGATGAGTGTCCCTTGCTGAATCAACAATTACTCTTTGCCACCTGGGTTTTCTGCAGAGGTTTCCTATCTGAGCACTGAAGCAGCATCTCACAGCTTAACAGTTCTGACATTTTCACTGCAAAATACAATAGGCCTATAGAGCATCTGCACCTCTCATACTATTCTTCGACCTTTCTTTATGAAAGTGACTTATTTGTTTGTTCCTCTGCTTCCCCTTTGGGGTCAGGTAGATCTTGTAGAGATCCTTTACTGATATAGTATTAAAAACCACAAGGTCTGCTCAGGTAAACACATTTATACATGTGGCTTTAAAATGCTATGTCAAATTTTTTCCCATACTTCAGAAGCTGTCTCAGAAGGTAAGTATATAAATCTGCATTGAAGAAAATTTATTTTTCTAATATATAAAATAAATTGAAAGGAAGCTGTTAAGAATGATTTTATAATCATCCTTGAAGCAGAAACCATTTAGAACAACACTAGTAGCATGCAGGCTTCATATAAACTCAAGAAAGCATTAAGAACGTTTATGATTGTTGCAGCAGAAGTCCAATTTACATTGAGCTAAAGTGAATACATGACTTGGAACTAGCAAGTGTGCAGATAAGGTGAGAAGATCAGAACAGGATCAGTGTCATATTTTTGGGTATGTCAGAAGTAATGTGTACTAATGTATTATTTAAAGGATGTTAGTGAAAACTGAATCAGATGAAGTGAACTGTTTCTAATCTGATTTTCACTCTATCAGGCTAAGCCCTACTCTGTCATAACAAAGCCCATGAAATCTAAAGAAAAATAAATAAGCAGTCATAAACAGAGTGTAAAAATCTTCAGTCTGCAGGGATGAGAGTCAAGTACTAACTTTCTGTTATTAGTTGATTCCCAACTCGTCAAAAGACTTACACTTTCAAGAGAAATTAGCCATTAATAAAAAATGCCACTTTTCTCCACCAAGGACTGTCAAGAATTATAACCCCTAGTTAGGATTTCTCAAGCTGAATATACATTGCTAGTTTCTTCTTCTCACCATCAAATAGCCCCTCAGAACTGGCACTTCTCATCTGTAATTAACAAACCAAATGCAAGGTAAAGTGCCACAAGTCTCAGTTGTGCAAGTATTGATGTGAAATTGTTTCCACAGGCTCCAGGTCTTTAGAGGAGAATAAAAAGGCTGCTTTATATAACTCTCATCTCAGACTCTATTCCTGCTTCTTTCCTACAACACACTCCTCTGGGGCTCTGGAAGACCATGAATTAATAATATTGAAACTTTTTGTAGTAGCCAGTTGATTCAGAAAACTGCATCAATATTTCTACTAGAAATAATTTTTTCTATGGTGTGTTAGTACTTCTGCAGCCATTTCAAGCAAGTTGTTATGAAGAAAAAATAGTCTCAAGAATACAGTTACAGCATGCAGGGACTGATAAACTGGAAGTTACATAATAAAACAGTTATGTTTGCAATCTCAGGTTAATCTTTGGCTAATTTCAGATGAGATAAAGGAACATTGACTTTAGTTGACCTAGTGACTTCACAGACTGACCAACTTAGAAAGATTTTGCTTGAACTGACCACTGACCTTGACTGGTGAGAAATATATTGGTGGTTTCTTTCTTTGCAACATTTTATTTATCGATTCTAAATTTGAAACCTTTCTTACTAAAGTCAGTAAAGACAAGGTAGGAGTGAATGGTATGGGTATTTCCCACTCTTAATGCCTTGTCTAGTCTTAGGAACTATATTCAGACTGTTTATAAATTATGAAGGAAACAAAATCTCTCAGTTTCCCAAGGGTTCAGTCTATATTTTGCACTAATTAATCATAATTTTTCTCTAACCTTTGCTTCTTATCTATTACGCTGGCTTGTCATATTTCAGCACCTTTTCCCATCAGCCTGAGAGACTGATTCAGACCTTCATATGTAGGAACTACACTCTTAAATGTTGCAGCTTGTAACACTCAGTTCCAATTATTTTTATGCAAATGGATATGACAACAACCCATGTCTATCTTACCTCTCACTAATTAGATTCTAAGTTTTTAAAGGCATTTTCAGCCCTTTTAACTCTGCACCATGCTTGAAAAAATATTATTCCTGTAACATTGCTCTTCTTCCAGCACTCCAGCCCAGTCTTTCTAATAGTTTCCAGATAATTCCCCCTTGACATGTTTCTGCTATATGATATGTCTTTCCCTCTGGGCTTCTTTAAGGAAAAATATTCTCCACAAGGAGCTCAGGAAGACATTTACTGCATAGCTGCAACTGCCAAGAAATTACTATTCTTATCATAATACTCCTTATACAGACAGTGCATGGCACATCTTTCTATACTCATACATGCCTGTTAAAACTTGAATGCCCAACTTCATTTTTATTTTATCAGTTTTCTCTTTGGGTCACAAGCTTTAGTTTAACCTTGTTCTGCATGTTTATAGATGCATACTAGGTTCAGTTCCATGAATCCTTGATGACTATGTAAAAAAAAAAAATAATTTCTTACTTATGTTTCACAACAATGGCAGCAATTATTTAGCCTTATATCTGTTGTATCCATCGCTTTGAAGAATAATGAGATTTAAGAATAGTGTTTTCAGGCTCTATATTTCCATTTGCATGCAGACTTTCAACAGTTAAGAGTCCAGATTCAGAAAATGATTTCCTGAAATATGCCAACATATTTGTGTGCCTTGGAGAGGCACTATACATGTGTACTTGGACCAAAACCACCTGAAAACAAGTCAGAAGTCCTGTGTGATAATTAGCTTGATTTTTGATGAAAGGGAACAAACCACTAATGGAATGTCTGCATGTACTAATGAAAAAAAAAAAAAAAAGAATTACCCATTGATTTAATGAAATAAATCTATTCCATAAAGGTATAAATACTAAGTGATGGTCAGGAATACAGCAATAAATTGTTCCAGCTTATGAGAAGCAATATAGAAAAGTTCAGTTATGTAGAAGTGTCACCATTTAGTGCCCACTTTAGGAAAAGAACAGGTTTGAGAACATCTAAGGAGCCTGAAGGTGCACAAGTCCATGGGACCTGATGAGATTCATCCATGGGTCCTGAGTGAACTGGCAGATGAAGTGGCTGATCCATTATTCATCATATTTGAGAAGTCCTGGCAGTCTGGTGAAGTTCCCACTGACTGGAAAAGGGGAAACATAACCCACATTTTTAAAAAGTGAAAAAAGGAAGACTTGGGGAACTACAGGCCAGTCAGTCTCACCTCTCTGCCTGGCAAGATCATGGAGTGGATCCTCCTGGAAGATATGCTAGGGCACATGGAAAAGGAGGTGATTTGTGACAGCCAACATGGCTTCACTAAGGGCAAATCACACCTGACAAATTTGGTGGCCTTCCATGATGGGGTTACAATGCTGGTGGAAAAGGGAAAAGCAACTGACATCATCTACCTGGACTTATGCAAAGTATTTGATACTGTTCCACATGACATCCTTGTCTCTAAAATGGAGAGACATGTATTTGATGGATGGACCACTCGGTGGATAAGGAATTGGCTGGATGGTCACACTCAAAGTATTGTGGTCAACAGCTCGATGTCCAAGGGGAGAGCAGTGACAAGTACATTCTTCAGGGGTCAGTATTGGGACCAGTGCTGCTTAACATCTTTGTTGGTGACATGGACAGTGGGATTGAGTGCACCCTCAGCACATTTACTGGTAACACCAAGATGTCTGATGAAGTTGACTCACTGGAGGGAAGTGATGCCATCCAGAGGGACCTGGACCCCCTTGAGAGGTGGGCCCATGCAAACCTCAAGAAGTTCAACAGGGCCAAGTGCAAAGTCCTGCAGATGGGTTGATGCAATGCCATGCACAAATACAGACTGCGTGATGAGTGGATTGAGACCAGCCCTGAGGAAAAGGACTGGGGGGTAGTAGTCAATGGAAAACTGACTATAAGCCAGCAATGTGTGCTTACAGCCCAGAAAGCCAACTGTATCCTGGGCTGCATCAAGAGAATTGTGGCCAGCAGGTCGAGGGAGGGGATTCTCTACTGCGCTCTCATGAGACCCCACCTGCAGTACTGTGTCCAGCTCTGGGACCCCCAACATAAGAACGACATGGACCTGCTTGAGCGAGTCCAGAGGAGGCCACAAAGATGATCAGGGGGCTGGAGCACCTTCCTGATGAGGTGAGGACAGGCTGAGAGAGTTGGGGTGGTTCAGCCTGGAGAAGAGAAAGCTCCGGGGAGACCTTATAACGGCCTTCCATGTCCTACAGGAAAGATGAGGAGGGACTCTTTATCAGGGAGTGTAGTGATAGGATGAGGGGTAACAGTTTTAAACTGAAAGAGGGTAGATTCAGATTAGCTATAAGGAAGAAATTGTTTACTGTGAGGATGGTGAGACAGTGGAACAGGTTTCCCAGAGAAGCTGTGGATGTCCCCTCCCTGGAAGTGTTCAAGGACAGGTTGGAGAGGGCCTTGAGCAACCTGGTCTAGTGGAAGGTGTCTCTGCCCATGCCACTTTGTCAGTGTGGCTCTGACACTCATTCTTCAGCACAAAATGAGAAATTTTCTTCAGTAAAACATGTAGCAAAGAAAAATTTCCTATTGTGTATAGATTTGTCCTACATGGGTTTTTTGAACATCCAAGAGAAAAGGTAGCTCTGTAATCTTCCCAGGATATTTTGTCTGTGACACAGTAACTTCTTACTAGTGTACTTAGTAAGTCTCTTTACAAAATATCACCAATGAATAATAAAATTCAATTAATGAAGAGATCAAGTATTACAATTTTAAGTAACCAAACATTAACTGAACCCAAGTTAATTTTTACTGGTACATAAATCTAAAATCTAAAAAATAGCCAATCTTTTCAAACTCTAAAAACCCACCCATATTGTTGATAATAAACTCACTAAACCCACTAAGATCCTGTCTTATCTGACATCTCTTCATCAAATCTTCCTAAGCTTTTAGCAGAGACATGTATTTATGAACTAGTACTTAATTAGAACTCCATAAATAGAACTGTATGCCCAGATATTTTTATTACTATCTAGAGAAATAAAAATATTTGTGTTTAGTTTTTATATATAAATAAATAAATTGAACCTGAAATTGAATACTCTTTTGGCCTTCAGACAAGAATTTTAACTGTACTGAAAGTCTGAATGTGACATCAAAGTCATGACATGCAGATTAGAACAGTATTTAATTTCAAATCAGCTACTCTCCATATTTTGCGTTATATGAAACAATACCTGATTACACCCATACAACACCTTTCTTCACATTCTACATGGAAAATGATTTAAAATGGTTGCCAGAAAGGAGGAAATAAAAGGCAGATGCAATTTTTTTAATAGAGAACGAAACCTCAGCTTTAAAATACAATGCTGAATTTTATTTACTGAGGAAAATTTGAAAGAAGAATTATTTGTGATGTATCATCATAAGGATATATCCTTGACTATACTATCTGCCTTGAGTGAAGAGCAGCACTGCTCTATCTCTGGAAAGATAGAAGTACATTAATGTGTCTCATTGACTGCAAATATTACCAGCAAATAATTTTTGCTGCTAAGTAGAAAGAGCAAATTATGTTAAAACAGTAAAAAAGGACTGAAAGTTTTAAGGAATATGCTACAACTAAAGCAAAAATAACAGATGTATCAACAGATTGTGATGAAACTCTGTTGTCTATATTATGGAGTATCTCAAGATAGACAGTCACAGTGATACACTTGCCATTAAATACAAGGTTTCAGTGGACTTACAAATAAGTACTTCAATTATTCAGGCTATAAAGGGGATAAAGTCTGGGTTACCCCAATTAATAATTTGTGATCTTAAAAAAGCCCTAACACAAAACCTCACCAAACCTAGCAAAAAACCAGAAGGGTAGGTAAATTACTGTCCTACGTATAGGATTCTCTAATGTCTGGCTTTCGTGTACTTCATAAGCTGTTAAATTGGCTAAGAGTCTCAACCCCTCAGTTGTCAATAACATCCCCTTTTGGAGGCAACACCATCGCAGGACAATCAATAGGACAGAATGTGTAACCATGGTTCATTTGCTCCTTTTCACAGCTCAGTACCTTAATACAAATCCACCTGGCTCGCTTACACTAAAATGCCAAACTGGGTGATGAGATGCAGGCATACATTCCTTCATCTGACACAGAAGTGGAGCAGACAGCTTGAACAGGCACTGCCATCATTATCTGTGAGAGCTCTGAAGGAGTTCATCTAGAACTGGAAATTTATACTGGACAGTGGCAAGTTTATGTGACACCTTTCTTTTTGGACTCTATGGCTGTATCTAATTTGGAAATCAAAGATAACAGGCTACCTTAAATAGCCAAATAATGTTCATGCAAGAGTATCTGCCTACAGTTTGGGTTACAAATATTATCATCTTCTGCATGCCTTCTGCTGCTATGTACATGTTGTTTGATATCTCAAAGTATGTTCCTCTGGTCCTTCTTGTTATAACTTATTGCACTGTTATGCTATATGTGATGATACAGAAGTCTCATTTGAAAATCTCCTTCAAAGTTATTTTTAAACTATGGACTCCAATTGATTTACTACATCATCAAAAAAGGTGGGAATTATCTCTTTTGAGTGGTCCAAACATTAGACAACTAGACCAAGCTAATTATCCCCATATTCTTGACAGTCAAATAAGCAGAAAAGTACTTCCAGAGAAGGATTTATCAACTACTAAGACATATGCATAAGAAAGGTGGTATGTTCTGCCAAAAGTACTTGCAAATCTGCACTGACTAGGGAGGGAGCACACACATGATTTAGATCAGACATCCTGATGGGCACCTATGTTGGTCTGGTAAATCCCATCCTAGTGGCTCACCTGAAGGTTTAAGAAAACAACTGTTATCTGAAATTCAAGATTTGACATCATGCATAGGCTAGGAATGCTAGCTAGTTCTGTACTGATATTAAAATTAAAATTTTAGCTTTTGTTTTTTACAATTTTTAGAATGAGAGATTTTAAAATTTATTACAAAAGTTTAAAATACAAATTCTAGTGATTAAGTAAATACCTAGTGTGTGTGTGGTGGTTTAATAAGTTAGCTGCTACTTAATTCTGGTATATATAACAAATTAAATGAAGGTACAGCTACAGACCAAAAAGTTGACATCTTGATAGCTTCAAATATCGTTCATAATATGACATTCAATATTGTTATAATTTGCATTTGGATAAACTATGATTTATGTTATATAAAATACATTATATGAGCCGCTTCATGTCTCTGTGAGAATTATAAAATCAAAGAACACTCAAAATTTGTCACACCTGTCACATTTTGGTTAACACCAGTAAATTCCTGCTGAAAAAGGATTCTGTATATTTTAACAATGATGTGCTATGCCAGACCACTAAAACCAAGAGTTTCAGTAACCGCCTCTGAAGATTTCACAGAAGAAGGTAGCCTTGATCCAAGTGCAATGAAAAGGAATGTTTACAGGAAACTTCCTCTCCTTGGCCCTACAAGGAACCAAATCATACATTCTGTATTGGTATTGATTGTTTCCACAGACATTGAGGAAGTCTGAGCCAATCCATTGCTGATGTGAGCAGCTGCCATGTCACTGAAGGGAATGCTGTCCTATCAACAGTGAATTAGGCTCTAGGTATCTTAATGCCGAAATAGCCCATTTAAATCTAACTGCAGACAACAGCTATGAAATGCAATGAAAACCTCCCACCTTCGGGAGAAGGAAGTTAAAGGTGTGATGTAGTCACTAGAACTGTGTGGTTTCAGCACAGGTTTGGGGATGTGGTTATTGGGAAATACCTGCAGAAAGAATTTTCTCAGGTGATTTCACCTGAGTATCTGGAACAATGGATTTTTGGACTGCATCAGGAAAACGCTAAACTAATAAAGAAACCAACAAGAGATGTACTGTTTATATCCTATTTGTATATAAAAAAAGCAAAAGCTTATGCAAAGGTACTCCAATCATAAACTAATACCAGCAGTAAGAGGACAAACAGCAAGAAGAAAATATAATTATGAACAGGAACAATGATTGAGCAATTTAGTTAGCAAAATGACTGCATTTGAGCTAGGGGAGTGGATATTGGCAGTGGGGAAAAAAATAGACCCTAGATATTTTAGTATTAAAATGTGAAGAATTCAAACATTACAGAGGAAAACACAACCAGCATAAGCAGACCAAAAAATCTGAGGTAATAGAAATAATAATAAAAAAAATGATAGGAGTCATGTTTAACTAATTTGATATCCTTCTATAACAAGGTCACCTGCCTAGGGGATGGAAGGAAGGTGGTGGATGTACTTTTCTGGATTTTAGTAAGGCTTTTGATAATGTCCCTCACAGCATCCTGGTGACCGGTCACCAGTGGTGTTCCTCAGGGTTCAACTCTAAGGCCAGTCCTGTTCAATATGTTTATCAATGATCTGGATGCAGGAGTTCATTAACAAGCTTGATGATGATACCAAACTGGGAGGTGCTGTTGACTCTCTTGAGGGACAGGAGGCCTTGCAGAGGGATCTAGATAGATTAGAGCATTGGGCTATGATTAATGGGATGAAATTATCAAGTTGAAATGCTGGATTCTGCACCTAGGACAGAGTAATGCCAGGCACAAGTATGAATTGGGAGGGGAGTGGCTGGAGAGCAGCCCTGCAGAAAGGGATCTGGGGGTGCTGCTGGACAGCAGGCTCAATATGAGTCAGCAGTGAGCCCCGGCAGCCAAGAGGGCAAACTGGGGTGCATCAAACACAGCATAACCACCTGGGAAAAAGAGGTGATTATCTCCCTGTATTCAGCATTGGTGCGGCCTCACCCTGAGTACTGTGTGTGGTTCTGGGCCCCACAATTTAAGAAGGATGTGAAGGTCCTTGAATGCATCCAGAGGAGGGCAACAAGGCTGGTGAAAGGGCTGGAAGGAATGTCCTGTGAGGAGCCACTGAGGACTTTAGACTTGTCTAGTCTGGAGAAAAGGAGGCTGAGTGGCAACCTCATTGCTCTGTACAGCTTCCTGAGGAAGGAACTTGGAGAGGGATGTGTCGATATCATCTCCCTGGTATCCAGTGATAGGACACGTGGGAATGACTCAAAGCTGTGCCAGGGGAGGTTTAGACTGGACATTAGGAAACATTTCTTTACTTGTTTGGTCAAACACCGGAAGAGGCTTCCTAGAGAGCTGGTTGATGCCCCAAGCCTGTCAGTGTTTAAGAGGCATTTGGACAATGCCCTTAATGACATGCTTTAGCTTTTGGTCAGCCCTGAATTGGTCAGGCAGTTGGACTAGATGGTCATAGTAGGTCTCTTCCAACTGAAATAGTTTATTTCATTCTATTCTAATGCTTTCTCAGATAAAAAAAAAGGGTGATGCTTCCATAATATAAAATAAACATAAAATATCTGGACTTCAGTAGATAATTTACTTGATAGTATGCTCAAAATTGCTAAACTGTACAATAATATTGGGTGGGGGTGTGCCTACTTGGTCCATCTTCAACAAAATGTCCTCGAAAACAACAGCTGATAACATAGAGAAATAAGTGTGTTACAATGTGTGTGATGGGACACCCAAAACCACCTGAGTGTCCGAAACTCATAATGCTAAGAAGAAACTCCACAACACCATCAGCCAGATGAAGCTGTAACCAGGGAATTACAAAGAGACTTTTGAAACAAAGGAGTCAGCTTGAAATGCAGTGTAGAAAAACAGAAATTTGTAAAAGGTTCTAGTAGAGACAGGGTCAGAAGCAGTGACCCTGGTTGGGCACTGCCAGGCATCACCCAGTGGAATCCCCAGCCCTGCCTGGATGAGGCCCAGCAGCTCCCTGTGGGACACAGGAGCAGCCTGCACCCAGCAGAGGTGGTGCATTGGGGCTGTGTGGGGTGGCACTGAGCTGGAGCACCCACATCTCCACAAGAAGGTCTGCATGTGGGGGACCGACACTTTTCAGTGTTTACAAAATCCACACTACCTGTGAGGGGCTGTGTGTGTAGATTAGTTACAGAAAGTTGCTTAGAAATTTGCAGATGTTTATTAACATTCTGCAGTGTCTAATACTGTGGTTTAGCTGTGGCATTGCTGATACTGATCCTGAATGTTTAGTTCACTTATTGTCATGTCATTAATAGATCAATAACTACAGATCATTAATAAATCAATAGGACTTTGATTCTGATTTAAATCACATGAATTAAGCAGCCTTTCCTTATGACAAATATCTATAAAAATTTTAAGACAGGAAAAGAACTGATGGTATAGGCTGCATCTAGCTTCTTATACTGCATAATTCTGAACATGCACAGACTGTTATGTGTTTAGGAAACTCTGTAAGTCAGAATGAAAGTACCATCTAATTTTACACACCTCTTGGAACTAGGAAGTGCTTGAAAGCAAACAATTTGAATTACTGAGACAACATAAAGTTTGTTTAAATTGAGAAAATAGGTGTAGACAGAAAAAATTGCAAATGTGGACATCCAAATAATTATCCATATTGCACTGTGGCAGATTTGTTTCTAGCTTTATCAAACACAGATAAAAGCACTTAATGGGATAAAATCTTTGAAGCATTCCGTTAGCTAAAACCAGATGCGAAGGTTCACAGTCATGTTCTCTGTAGAATAATGGAGATCCCTGAATTAGACTCCCACTCTTCAGACAGAACTAATTGGTTATTACTTAAGATTTCTGTTCTCTGAAAAAAATCAGCCCACATTTTTCTTGAAAAAGAATTATAGTCAAAACAGAAAGAATAAGGCAAACATAATGCTATTTACCAGTAGCTATGGTGACTGCTTGTGGGAAAGAGTAATATGTTTACAGAGGGAAGAAAAAACCCTCACTGTGTCCTCCTTAGAGTAAAACCAAGCCAGACTAAACCAGTTCATTTGTTAATGTATGTTTCTTTACCCAAGCAAGCAGAGTGGAAAGGGAACTAACTTCCTACCATTCAATGCATTAATTGGAAAATTGTTCTAGGAAGAGTGTTGTAACATTTCAGGAATGCTATGTGATACCATTATATCATCCTTTTGTGCTGAAGATCTCTGTAATAGCTGACAGCTTTGTAATAATTAACTCCTTTCAGAAAGCAAAATGATAGTGAGGAGGAAAAATGTTAACAGTTCATGCAATAGTCAGGATTACTGGCACACTATCATTATAAATAATTGAATCAGGTAAGTCTCCTGTCTGTAACATAACCCTGAGATGTTGGATTCTTGTTCATATTGATGCGGTTCTGGGACACAATATTGATTTAATAATCTTTTTCTATTAAATCAGTGTTGAGGAAACAGGCCAGGTTTATTCTCCTCTACATGTTCATTCTGAAATAGGGAGATCTGAAAGTGTTTATTTGCAATTGCCCCCTCTGTCTGCACTGCACTTATTCAGAAGACATTTTTAAGCTGGAGTACAAAAGAGCTGTACTGCTTAATCATGAGCTAGTATGCATTCAGATAATAGTGGGCTCTAAGGAACACATCAAACCATTGTATTTCAGCAACATTTAATACATATTAATGCTTAAACTATTGAAAGAGAAATGTGACAGAATTTACTTTATATTAGTTCAGAGCTTACAGTCTATACCTGCTATTATTCATCAGGCCTGTGTGGATCCCTTAGTCACTCTATGGTAAGGGTTACGATGTCATCTGAAGATGAAAAGACCTATTTTTTTAAAAGGATGAATTCTCAGACCTCTCAGGAACACATACTCTTATCTATGGCTGCCGTCGCTAGAGGTAGAACTGGTTTTGCCTTTTTCTTTGTCCCAGAAGTAAGAGGCAAGTGCATTTCTCGAATTTTCCAGTTTCACTTTACACTGACATCCATAGTGACACACACTGGTAGCAGCAAGCCAGTGACACAACAGTAATTTCTTTCCTACAGAGCCGTTTATCCTGCAGTCTGAAATGACTCAAACAGCACTTTATTGCTCTCTTTTCCATCTCTCGTTATACCGCCCTGTCTCTCCCCTTCTAGCTGGCTACACTTCTCTGAAAAGAATAATAAAGGCGAAGCTGGACAAATTTTTAATCAACAGGATTGCAGTGGTTTTGGTGGCATCCCCCCTGCCCCCAGACTTTACCTTCTATCCATAGAAGGCACTTAATAAATTCAAGATGTTTTTATGCATGCTTCTGACTGCAAGTCCTTCATTGATTTCTAAGGTTGATCCAGCTGAGTACAGCAATGAAACAAACACCTTAAGAACTTTTATTAGGTTCTAAATGAGACACTGTTTCTCAGATTTCCCTCCTGTTGTTTTCTGTTCAGTTCTATAATGCAGATCAATACAATCCAGAGTTATCCTGGGTGAACAAAAAGTTGTTGAATGTATCCAGCTGTGGGCTTGATTAGATTTTCACTTCACTGGTATAAATCAGAGTAACTCCACATAAGGCAAGGGAATCTCAGTACTCTAAAATGGTGTAATCTCAGATGTGAAATGAGAACCAAGCTCCATTTTCTTTCTTTTTCTGCTGACAGTGTTAGCTCCAAATCCTGCAGCAGAAGATGAAGCTCCTTTACATGTAAACACTGAATTGTACAATTACTAATTATTAACAATTACAATATTTGGGCAGAGAGAACTATGCCCCTAACATCTGCTGGCAAGAAAGATAATTGGAAATGTTGCCTGAAAGAATACATACTTCTGCCTCTGTGACTCAGATGGCAGTGCATAATTCCTGTTTGAAGAAAGGTAAGTGTTTTGAAGAAGTGCTGGTTACAGACATGTTAGCTCAAACAAAAGGCAGTTCAGATGGATGGCTGGAGTATGTTGATTTTATTTCTTTAATAGCATAATGTGTTCCTGTGTTTTTTCTTATGCTTATTCTGCTTTCAAAAATTTTTTTAAAAAAAGTCTCAAGCTTAATTCCTGCATTATAAATGCAGGATAAAAAAACATGTTTTCTGTACTGCGAATGAAAGGTAGCAGTGCCATGCAGGCTCCTGCCTATGTGCTTACACACTTCACTGCGCAAGGATACCTTCATAAACACAGCATTTCTACTAAAATACATCATTTGTTAAATCTCAGTGGAACTACTTACATAAGAAATCCTTGTGGGAGTGAAGTAGCTTGTTCAGCCCACATAGAGCATTCTTCTTCATTGTAGCATAGAAAGGGAAATGAAATCAGGAAGAGCATAGGAGAAAACTCCAGTACCACAGTAGTAGTGAAAAAGAGGATACACTTGAATGGAAACAAACAACAATTTCCCTTCCTTCCCATGCACAGAGAATTTTTCATGCCAATATTTACTAGATTAAGCAGCACAGAACAATTATTAGAAGTAAACAACCCTGAATTTTCCTTATTGAAAATGATGTCGCAATAAAACACAGAACAAAAAAGGAGGGAGCAGTCAGAGAAAATGGCACACCACTGCTGGGTATTATTATTCCTGTTCTCCTGAGGTCTTAATTTAGAGTGTGCTTTTTTTTTTTGTTTTTTTTTGTGTTTTTTTTTTTTTTTAAACTGCAGAGATAAAAATGCAGTGGGGAGGGGGGCTGAGGTTATAGGAGCCAAACAACATTCTAAGCATCTTAAAATAGTTGCAATACACAAACCCACAATAACTAAATAGGCCCAACATGCTAAAATCTTCTTTTTTATTTTTTTTCTGGTAAATCTCAGAGCGTTTTAAATGTTAGCTGACATAAGGATTGTCAGAAGCTGACGTTTTTTCTCCTCTCTGTGAAATTTAAACTGCAACATTTCTGCCAAGCTACTGCCAGTAGGAAGGTGCTTTTATGAGAAGAAAATTACTTGAATATGCTACTGGAGGATTTACTTTCTCTGTAGCCCTAGTTTTATTTAAATGTCATGAAAAGCTGGCAAAACCCAATTACCACCAGCTCTGCAAAGTCCTCCTTTAGCTCACCTCTAAGATCTACTGAATTTTGTCCAGAGGGGATTTAGTGGAAGGTCCATTTCTCTAGCTGGGAGTGGGTGGCATTCCAGCTGTAGGTGGCAGTAACCCACAGCGCTTCCATTTCAGAACCCAGCCCAGACACAGAACGGTGTTTCACTCCAATGCAGCAGAACAAAATATGGATAATAAGGAATTTTCCCAGACAAGAATACCAGGGCTTTCCTGGTAAAGAAAAGGAGTTTTTGAAACACCCATTTACTTAAATTATGATCTCTGTTTTTTTAATAAATTGTACAAATGAAATATTTTTCTTTACCTCAGTTTGTTTTTTGTTGGTTTTTGGGTTTTTTTTTGAGAAAAGGGCTATTTTGCATACACAGGCTCTTGGACAGTGTATAATCAAACCTCTGCAGAGTAAAAAGATGAAATTTGACATAAAAACAACCTTTTTCGTTTTGTCACCAGTTTCATTTTTGTAAATTGGGGTAGTCTGTGGTGGGTGAACTCAGGATGTTCTGGGTATTCTTTTGGGTTTGTGGCTAAGGTTGCCGTGTTCTTATCTAAGGTAAGTTAATTGTGCATGTATCTAGCTTCTTAGTGTCAGATGATAGAATACATATGTGGTCTGTGTCAGGGACCTGAGAAATACATGTATGTTGACAAAGTTGCTAAAAGTGGATATTATCAAGACTAGCCTACAGGAAATGGTTGCAAATGTAAATATCCAGGAGTTAGGAACTGACTGATTCATACTAAAAAAACCCACCCCAAAATATAGACAAAAACATATTGATAAACAAGATCATTATATATTAATACATACCAATTTATCTATGCATGCACTTATATAATGATGCACAACTGTTTTTACTACTACACAAATATGTATTCAAAAAAATGGATCAAATCTGAGGTTCTAACTACTTTAGTTCTAGGCAGAAATAAAAGATATCTTCATTTAAATTATCATTTCGTACACATTCTGCACCTAGCAAGATTAGTTCATACCCACAAATGTTGTCTTGTTCATATTAAATCACAGCATTTTACCATCAAAGTACAGGACAAACATTCTCTTATTTTAAATCTAAGTATTATAAGACCACATCTGCTCCTAAATCATCAACTCAGCTTTAAAGACCTGCTTGAAAACAAACAAGCAACTGTCCATAAATAAAAAGAGTGTCCGGATATTGAATCCTCCTCCATCTCAGTATTGGCTCCTGCCTTGCAGTAGTTCATATGCAAAACATGCTCTCCTACAGATGGAATCCACTTGTCCTTGCTATTAAATGAAACACAGCAGGACCCAGAGAGCATTTGCTGAAGCTGAAAACTGACTTTATAATTTAGCCTTGAATCTTGAGCTGGCATAACTATCACATTATAAATCTGGATGCTGAGTCTCAACATTATAAAGCAAATAAAATAAACTCCTGATTGCTTTGTCTTTTTCATTGCAGTTTAAGCATACATACTAAAGCTAGATTTCAATGTTAAAAACATCTTATGTGTGTCCACTCAAAGAATTTCAGTGCCTAACAATTAAATAGGTAACTGCCAAGAGCAAAACAAATACAGTTTGTCTACCTCATTGTTTTTCAGAGCAGGGAAAATAGTAAGGATATTCAAAGACTGCATCAGTTTTTAAAATGCGAGTGGCTACATTTAACTTACTGTGAAACCAGATGCCCATTTATACATTGCATTCTTGCTCCATCGTCCCTGCAACAGTGACAAATCAAGGAGCCGTTTTCCAAGGGACAGTGCAAAGTGTGTGTCTCACTTCAACCCTGTTTCCAGGGCTTAAGTGAATCTTAAGTAGGCAAATTTCCCCCTGGGGAAGGCAAGGGTCTAGGAATCACACTGACAGAATAAAAAACCAAGAGAAAGCACCAAGAAAAGGAAATGGATCATAACTACGTTTCCGTGTAGTCTCCAGGCGGAGGGTGGCATTTAGACATTCTGCCTAATTGACAGGTTTGGCATTAGTCACTGGGAAGATTTTTTTTAGGATACTGTCTTTTGGGTAAAAGGAGAATAAGGTTGTATCAGGCATGAACAGAGGGAAAAGAAATTTCATCAAATTATCAGCTATAAGTGTGTCATATAATTTGGACTAAAAGCACGTTATGGACTGTGTGTCCGGGGGAGCCGAAGGGGAGATTCCAACCCTTTGGCAAACTTTTCACCTTAACTTCTCAATGAAATCTGCTTGGGGTAAAGTTAAAAAAAGGTTAAAAAAGCTAGCGACTTTTACAATACAAAATTTATTTCTTAATGGTTCTTAACTCCAAATGGTTTGCAGTCCAAGCCCTAGATTTTTCTAAACAGTTTCTTTTCTCCATTACATTAGTATATTCATTCAGGTAGTGATTCTGATGCATGTAACACTATCATGAATACTAATGAACGACAAGGAAAAAATCTGGATTACATAAAATGCTAACATGATGAAAACAAGTTTAACTTGAATTTTGAGATTTAAATCAATCTCTGAATATTTTGGTAAGGTGTAAAGTCTGTAATTAATCCCTGAAGGTATCCAGGAAAGAGCTTAAATCTGGGTTAATGAACAATGGTGCTTGGTTTCCGGCCTAGAAATATACTGCACTGTTTCTGAAAATGGTTTACAGAATGGAAAAGTGGATGAATAATTGGGTGAGGCTGACAACTGAAATAAAATGATGCTATACTATCATATTATATCCTGTTACAAAAAAAGAATAATTCCTGGATTTTCTTCAGCCTACAGATAGCAGCACTTTCACGTTTTACTTGAAGATTTGTGTTCAAAATGCTGTTTATAACTCAAACTCTCTTGTTGTTAAGAAAAAAATTTTTATATTGACCATCTCTCTCATTGATGTCATACCATTTTTTAATCATATTTCTGTGTATTTTAGAATGACTTTTCTTTGGCTTTTCTGGACCCCTGATTCAAATAATTCTGAAGATAATAAATTAAATTAAAGATATGAATAGTCGCAGGGCTAAGACTGTCATCAAGAAAAATAGAAAAAAACGCTTATTGTATATCTTGGACAAATGCTGTTCATTTATATTTCTTTAATAATGTTCACTCCCAAAGTACTCCATTTCATGTGTCTGTTGGGAATTTTACCTATTTTCTTGGTGTCCTCATCTTTACAACTGGGGGGAGATACAAAATAAACCCAATTGCCCTTAACACCCTCACCAACAATATATTCTAAAACTCCATAGTATAATGGAGAAGAGAGTTATGAACAAAAGAACAATACATACGGCACAGCTCTAGACACCATATAATTAAATTGTTTGAGTGCATATACATACACGTGTTTTTGTCTGTGTTCCCACACAGATATTTAACTCATACTTCACTAATTCCTGATGATTGCAGCAAAGATGATGACATGGTAATTAAGTTATGAAATTTCACATTCTATTAGCAGCTTCAAAGGCTCTTTGGAGACAGGAAAGAGATGTCATGACCAGAGCTTCTGTAACCGAAGGCTTATGTACCCCTCTGTAATCTTGAGAAAATTTGTGGGGAAATGTAGAGAGAGATCTCTAATGTAAATAACAGCGTTGTACAGAGGAGTCCTTATAACTGGCACTTTCAATAACTTTTTTAAAACAACACTCCTGATGCTCAATAACTGTTTTCTGTCTGGGACATTTCACCTTGGGGGATACCTGAGGTGCTCCCTCCCACTGGACTCAGACATGAGTGTGAAAAACTCCTAGCACTTCTGTATTCTTTTATGTACACATGAAAGTAAAGTATTTGTAAAAGTACTTTATATGTTAATATAAAGGTACAGAAATGAGTTGGATGTCCAAAAACTCACATGACTGTTTCATATGGCCCACTTCAAATGTCACAACCACCTTAAAAGATGATAAGAAGAACCAGCATGGTCAGTTTTCTGTGTAGCTTCTCTTCAGAGCAATTAAATGGTTTTTTTTAGCCATCTAGAAAACTCCTTATTGAGACAATGTCAGAAGAAATCTAGTGCACATGCTGAACTCCAAGCCAGATGAATTTTCCAAAGCGTGCAATAAGGCTAAATTGATGGGCATACTGAGAAGGTGACCTGAATACAAGAGAACAGTTGTGGAGTCAGTTGTGGGTAAGACTGTACAAGTACTGCATGCATTGACCCATGACAATGGGCAGTGAGAAAAAAGTGAGGGACTAGTGAGGTTACCTTTGCCTTTGAATAGTCAGCTGGACACCTGCAGATACTCTATTGATACTCTCCTCTATTTCTGTCTTTCTCCTCTCTAAAAGCTATCTTTTAGCTACGTTTGGCTATCTAAAAGAAGCCTAATCTAATTGCATTATATGTGTGCACACATAGCATGAAATTCCCATGACTATGTGGGTACCACTCTTTGTATTTATCTGTACACACGATCATAAAGTTGGCTGGTTTTACTAAATCCGAAAAAAACAAGGGTTACTGGATAAAAACCCCATTTCCTATCTTTCTGAAAAGCAAACTTAAATAAATGCTGTTACTGAGAAAGAAATAAATTTGGTGACACAGTAACCTTCTGTATCAGGATGATACCTCATATCCAGACTTCCTCAATTCCTTTTGAATATTAAGCATGTTCTCAAATTCAACAAGATACCAAAGGTGAAGAAGGTTTCTCTAAACCATAATCAAAATCTGTTATGTGAGCTCAGATAAATTTCACTCTTCCTTGCAATGATAAGCTCCCCAAAACAGGGATTCAGAACAATGATGTTCTCACCCATTCAATCTCCAGTCAACTACACTAGTCAGGACTCAAATTTCATACTTTTTCTCTTCCTTATACAAGTGTAGAAATCTATGACTAGTAGGTAGGTGTATATGTTAGGTTAGCAGCAAAGGAATAAATGTTCTAACATATATTATAGATAATGCATTATTCACCTTTTGCAGTAGCAGTCTTGTAATTTTATTGTGGTAACTCACAGTAAACAGTTAGAGCATATTACACATTTCACTGAAAGGATTATCTCTGTGGAAATTTGGAAAACCATTAGTACAAAGAATATGCAATTTTATTATTTTTCATACACATACTACATATGATACAACTTATAACAAACAGTACTGGCTATACAATTTGTCAGGATTTATAGCAGAGTGAAATTCTTATTAAGAATTCATGCACAACTTCAGTTGGACAAATATGTATGAATAGTGTTTCGAGTACTTCTATATATGCTCAAACATCTCACTGGCCTTGGAAAATTATAGTATTCCATTCATTTTGCTGATGTGTTGTGTTTTAAAGCTACTCCAAATAAGATACCCCTTCTGGGGTATCAGAAATCAGCTATCAGAAATGCTGATTTTGTTATGTTGTAATTCTTGAAAATAATGTTACATAGTCTTTCTGGGAATTGAGTCAAAACATTCTAAGATGACTGGTATTAAAATGACACTTACTGGCATTTCAATACCCAGACTAAAATTTTAGCCGTGGCAGCTTCTCTGATCTAAGTACAATTAAATTGAGATGATGTATAAATATCAGGTTTAACAAATTTTGTGCCCAGCTTGTACATTATCTAAACAGTCAGGAATTTGAAGTCCATCTATATTTGGATTCTTGATTTTCCTGCATGATCTGTTTTCAGTGTGTTACTTTTCACACTAATCGAATACTAAATCTGCAGATCTGAGAACATAAAAAATTGATTTTTTCACAGATATTTTTAGTAGACTCACCACTATACTGCCTAAATTAAAACCAGAGAAAGGTTTACTCTTTGAGCATCACTTTTTCTAACTTGTTTGCTTCGATTATTTTTCAATTGCCAGAATTTGTTATTTCAACAGTACTTCTATGATAAAATGATGTTCTGAAGCAAACAAATTTGGAAGAGCATACCACATTTTAATCATTGGTAAAGAAGTCACATATTTTAAATGCTTAATTGAGAAGAACAACAGTGGCATACTAGTATATCCAATGACATTAATGAGTTTGTACTTTGTTGTTTCCTCATACATTATCATTTACAGATGTTTTGTCTAAAATCTTAAAACATCAGCTCTTAACACTGCCAGCTTAACAGAAAACAGTTTTGCTTTCTTTGTCAAATCTCTTCTCCATACTACTATAATCTGAGGAATAGAATGTCTAAGAAATATAGTACAACAAAACGGGCATCTGTTTCTGATACCAAGAGAGAGACACACCTAGTTGAACTAATTCAGTCTTGAAATAGATATCCTAACACAACGGTGGATTAATCCCATTTACTATCTAAACTCCAAGGGTAAGAAGCTGGAGTTAAAATTTCAATTTTATGTTTTTAAGGAAAACTAAGGTGGGAGAAAGGCAGATTTAGTTCAGAAAAAAGTGTGCAAATTTTTTATATGGGTCTTAAGCCAAATGGAATTCCTTTTACCAGAAAGATCAACTTGGGTAAATGAATTTTTTATCTGTTAATGCCTAGTGTTAGGAAAATTTGAGATGAAATTTTCCCTTTTGTTTACTTTACTGTGAAAATATGATGTAACAAGTACATGTCCAACAGTATTTTGGTCATTCTGAGAAGATCAGTGGCATTATCTTTCACACTCCTCAAAAATGATGTGAAAGATTTTTCTTAGTAAGAATGGCATTTTTTTTTCTAAGATCATGTGGAACCTGAAATGATGAACAATCTCTCTGACAGAAAAAGAAAGTTTGGAAATAAATTTAAAGGAATTATTTTATTCACGAAAGCCCAATTTGAAGTAAGAATTAGAAAAAACAATGGATTTCCAAATGTGAATCTCTTTCAAAGTACCAAACTCCAGTTATACTAGCTACCTAATCTCATTAAAAGTATGGGATACAAAAAATTCAAGCCCTCAGACTAGTAATGGTGTGCAACTAAGTAATAGTGTGCATAAACTTAAATTAGAATAATAATATCAGCAGTTTCTGGAGTTATAAAACATGTAAGCATCTTTAGTAGCGAGCGATCTGCCCAAAAAACAACTTGTTAAAAGGAAGCAGGTTATCTTCTTCAGACAAATCAGTCTAACATAAGTGCATATGGTGCAAATTCTGAAAAGGTGTGAGAATACACAACTCCCATCTGGAAATCTTCCTTTGCAAATCAACTAAAATGAAATTTAATCCCTTTGGTTTACCTTTCTGCAAGAGCTGAATACAGTGGAACTTAAAACATTAGTTCTGGAGTTAATATGGATCTTAGTGAAGTTAACTAGGATTTAGATCTGTAAAAAACCCAACAAATGGATGTTCTAGATAATATGTTGCCCTGAGTCTTTTAATCTATAAAACAGATCTATAAAAAGATCTTTGATATATGACCAATTCTGCTATTTCTGACTAGCTGGTTCCTTTCTTACCCAGAAACACCTACATCTAAAACAGTGATAGGAAACCCATAAGCAATTCTAAAAGTTTGGCGTGCAATGCTGTTAGCAGTTTTGGGAGGTGCTTCAGTGCTCCTTGGTTTGAAAATGGGCACTTACTCATTCTCATGTCATAATTTTATCTTCAGTTCAACAACCACACAAATCAGATTTTGTGAGGTGGAAGCAAACTGCAACTCTGTGCTAGAAATGTGAGAAAAGCATTAATAAGGGCATAAAATCCTATCCTCAGATTAATACCTTCAGCCAAAATCTGACATAGCATGAATTTTTGGCTTATGGGCACAAGAAGTATTTCTGGCACATGATCTGGGAAAGGTTCACCATGTCTACCCTTTGAAATGGAAAATGAGATTGAAAAAAAAGTTGAAAAGAACATTTAATGTCTCCAAAGTCTACAGTTTGAGCTCTTTTTTTTCTAAAAACAGTCATATTCATAATGACTACTTCTACTGTTTAATTTAATTAACATTAAGGATATATAATAAAAAGAGACCACAAAATTTAAGTTACTTCACATGGTCCGCTCAGTATCTGCAACATATGGAATTCTATCACTTAGCCAAGTTCAACTATAACATTTCCTTTAACTTACAAGAAAGCTAACCTAGAACTCAGTTTATAACTTTTAAAAAAAGGTATTCAAAACCTTATCAGATGAACTTTAAGAAACAGTTTGGATGGAATTTTTCATTTCATGATCAGTTCCTTAAGACCTAAGAAAAATTTTGTGATGCCCCAGCACGTGGAAAACAGAGAGTTTCTGAAATATAATTTAAAATATGGCTTTTCCTATTTATAACTGAAAAGGTGCCATCCAAATGAGACCTACATATCTAGGAAGGTATTTCTTACCTTAGCAGGGGATGAAAATTGAAAAATTACACTCCTTGTGTATTTTTATTGATTACAGCATTCATGGTGGTTGAAATCTGAAGATAAGTGTCTCTCAATTGAAATTTATTGCTAATTGAGTTTGATTTTTTAGTCTTGGTTAATTGATCAACATTAATGGACCCATCTGCTGTACCAATACACGGGGAACAACAACAGTAAGAATAATCACTGTGAGAATAGTTTGAGACACTGTAAACATGATTGTTTGTGGGAGTAATTAACTTGGAGATCATACTCTGCACTATAAAAGCTAAGTCTGTCTATGTTTACATTTTCTTGAGTCTTTATACAATTTAAAACAAATGTATTAATCAACTACTACTAGTGTAGTGGCTGACATAATTGTCAAATCATTGGTGAAGTAATTTTACGAGTTTATTTCCCCCACACAGATGTGTCTTTTTAATTAACACTAAGCTTGGTTTGCAACATCTGGCTCATATGATCAGGGGCCACACAGAATATTAAGAGCTTCCTAGGTTAATATTTCTGTGCCCTTTTCAAATACATACTTACAAATCCTTTTGGGCCCCTCACTACAAAAAGGACATTGAATTACTCAAGCGTGTCCAGAGAAGGGCAACGAAGCTGGTGAAGGGTCTGGAGCACATGTCGTATGAGGAGTGGCTGAGGGAACTGGGGTTGTTTAGTCTGGAGAAGAGGAGGCTGAGGGGAGACCTCATCACCCTCTACAACTACCTGAAAGGAGGTTGCAGAGAGCTGGGGATGAGTCTCTTTAACCAAGTAATAAGTGATAGGACAAGAAGTAATGGCCTCAAGTTGCACCAGGGAAGGTTTAGCCGGGATATTAGGAAGCATTTCTTTACAGAATGGGTTGTTAGGTGTTGGAATGGGATGCCAGGGCAGTGGTGGAGTCCCCATCCCTGGAGGTGTTTAAGAGTAGAGTTGACATAGCGCTGAGGGATATGGTGTAGTTGGGATCTGTCAGTGTTAGGTTAATGGTTGGACTAGATGATCTTCAAGGTCTTTTCCAACCTAGATGATTCTGTGATTCTGTGAAATCCAATGAGCTTTGAATTCACAAAATTAATCATAGAAGTACATGACACTCAAACCCTAAGTTTACTGAATAGTTGCCATTTTTGTCCTCAGAAATTAACCAGTCTCTGGAATTCTACATTAGCATGAATTTAAAATGCAGAAGAGCTAGTGAACTTGCAAAAGTTTTCTAAAAGCAATAGAGCTTTTACATAGGCAAGAGAGTACATTTTTTTTAAAAAAAGTAATAAAATAATGGCGATGTAAGGAATTAGAAATTTAGATTTGTACTGAACTATTCATCTGATACAGCATATATTTAAATACTATCAAAACAGAATGGCTTTTTTCCTTCTGTGCTGGTTTTGGCTGGGATAGAGTTAATTTTCTTCATAGTAGCTGGTATGGGGCTATGTTTTGGATCTGTGCTGAAAACAGTGTTGATAATACAGGGATGTTTTAGTTACTGCTGATCAGTGCTTACACAGAGTCAAGGCTTTTCCTGCTTACAGCACTCCACCAGCACATGGGCTGGGAAGTTGGGAGGGGACACAGCTGGGACAGCTGACCCCAACTGACCAAAGGGATATTCCACACCATATGGTGTCATGCTCAGTATAAAAAGCTGGGGGAAGAAGAAGGAAGAGGGGAACGTTCAGAGTTATGATGTTTTGTCTTCTCAGGTAACCATTATGCATGATGGAGCTCTGCTTTCCTGGAGATGGCTGGATACCTGCTTGCCAATGGGAAGTAGTGAATTAATTCCTTATTTTGCTTTGCTTGCATGTGTGGCTTTTGCTTCACCTATTAAACTGTCTTTGTCTCAACGCACGAGTTTTCTCACTTTATCCCTTCTGATTCTCTCCCCTGTCCCAACCTGGGGGGGGTGAGCGAGCACCTGTGTATAAACCATGACAGCTATACACAAACAGATTTTTAGTCAAAATATAAATGGAACCAAGATAACACTTTTTTTTAAAATGAAAGTGGAGTGGATCTTAACTTAATGAAGATAACTAGAGATTTCCAATTCCACAATACTAATAATTCACTAGTTTCACAGCAAAATGGTGATTGTGCGGCCCATCCCCATCCCCATGGGTCTGCCTGGCCATCTTGGGGCTTTGCCTGACCCTGGTTCCCCTCTCTGGGCTTGATCCTGATCCCCCACCAGTGGACCAATGTCCCATCTCAGCCTCAGCCCATCACTATGCCCTGGGACGTGCTCGATGCCCAGGGCTGGGGCTGTCCCCGTGCCCTCTGGCTGCCCGGCTCCTGGCTGGGGCGGTGGGATGGGTTCTGGCTGAGAGGCCCTGCCCTGACAGTCCCCTGGGGAGCATCTGATACAACCAATTGCCAGACCACAGAGAGCTGCTGGTCCCTGCTGCATACTGAAATTTTGTATCAGAAAACTAAGCGCATATTAATCCCTGTCTCTTGCTACCAAAAATACAAAGAAAAGACCTTTTTCTGTCAAATAAATGTCTTCTGCATAATTGTTTTATTTAATAGGATGAACACTACGATAGTATTTCTGTACCCTGATGTTGAGAGAAGGCAAGTAACTTTCTTTTAAGAACTGGAAAAAATGTTTTTTATGAAACACACCTGTCTATGCCCAGCAGTGTGTTGACAAGCTCCAGTGTTCATTACAAAACATGTCTGAGATATGCGTTATGTAAAACTTCATGGCCTTTCAGAAGCAAAAGCTCTAATTAGTTGCCAAGCACCTTAAGAATAACATGCAATGAAAAATCTTTTTTTCTTTTTTTTTTTTTTTTTTGCCACTAAACAGTGTAATTGAAACACTGGCAAAGATCTTAAACAAGTCAATAACGGTTTTATATGAATCATCAAATTGTTGCTTGTTTCATCTGAATTTTTTACAGTAATAAATACAGAAATGGAAAATTAATGGCGTAGATGGGAATAGTTTTAACAGTATAGATTATTTACAGCTCTCATTGGCTGCAGTCTCATGAATATAAACTCATTATCTGAAGATAACACAGCTGTATAGTCGAAGTGCACCAGTTGAACATGGGGACTAAAGCCTAGAAATTTTTCCCGATAAACTATGCATAAAACGTCTACCTCTAGCTTTTCAATTCTTCTGCTCCACACATGACATTGTGTGAACCAAGTTGATGTGACAGGTTGATGACCATGTAGTTAATCAAATAGTTGCTAGGATAAAGCAACTAATGAATCAAAGTGGAGTGGGGGGTATGAGAAACCCGTATCTTTCAGCTACAAGAGGTACCAAAGGATATTTGCAATCAAAGCACTGAAGAAGGAAGGTGACAACAAACCCAACACACTTAAAATTGGTTCTCTTACTGAATAGAGTTTGTTACAGTATGCACATTTACTAAATACATTCCTAGTATTATCAGGCACTGCCTGGAATGAAGTACAGGAAGAGTTTATAGGACAGAATGTCTCATCGTTCCTTTCAGAAGATGCTTCACCCACTGAAGCACTGGACTTAGGTCTTAAGACAACAGATTCAGAGGAACAAACTTTGCAGAGTGTTCAGGCCCAGGTGAAAGAGATTCTGGAGCCAGATCTGCCAAGGGTCATCAAGAGGTATAGAAGTAATTGCTTTCCCATATCTCCTCAATCTGCTCAAACCTGTGGAAAATGGAAATGGTATACAGCAGACTGAAGCATTCCCCCAAGGGGTTTCTGACCCTGACATTGTGTCAGGCAGAGTCTGCGTAAAATGCCCACCAGTACTCCTAAAAAATGGCTGCTAGTACTGGCAAATCTACATCCCAACTTGCCACCCTGTTTACATCCTCTACAAAGAAATTGGTGCAGATAGGTAGATGACTTACCAAGAAGTGAATCTTTTAGCTCTGTCACACTTCTCAGCAAAGCAAAAGTGATTTGGTTGATTACATGTTATACAGTGATGGAGCAGTCTGTTCTGAAATATATGTTTAAACTCTCCAGGACAGGGAATGTTGCACACACTGTGGACAAAATGAAGCTTCAGGACTTTGGGATGCAGGAATTGCTCCTCTAAAGATCACTAACCTAGTAACCTATCCAAGTGAGACCTCCAAATCCTGAGAGATAATCTATTGCGATAGTTTTTGTTTCCAGTCTTGACGGCTAAGAGGAGTGATCAGCCTCTGAAAAAGCAAATTCTATTCTGCCAAGTGAACAGCATGAAATCAGAGCTGCAGTACTTGAACGTGAAATATGGCATCTAGATCTTCCTAGCAAGGTGAAGCTTAATGAATATGGAAGTTTGTGAATTGACTGAAGAATGTATGTACATACATATGAAAATCAGCAAACCAGGTGAGAAGAGAGGGAAAGAATGACCTCCCTCGACCCACTCTCTCTAATGCAGCCCAGGATGCTGGTGGCTTTCTTTGTCACTAGAGCACACTGCTGACTCATGGTCAACTAGTTGTTCACCAGAACTGGCAAATCTTTTTCTGCAAAGCTGCTTTCCAGCCAGTCAGTCCCCAGCCTATAGTGGTGCCTGTGGTTGTTCCACCCCAGGTGCAAGACTTTGCATTTCCCTTTGTTGAAAAATATGAGATTCTTGTTGGCTCATTTCTCCAGCCTGTCAAGGTCCCTCTGAATGGCAGCAGACATATCTGGTGCACCAATCACTCCTCCTTGCTTCATATTTAACCCTTGTTTCTGGGTTGCACCCTGTCCCATTGTATAGGTCATTAATGAGGATAAACAGTATGGGATCCAATATTGAGACTTGGGGTATTCTGCTAGTGATCAGCCTCCAGCTGGAATTTGTGTCACTGATCCTTTGTGCTTTTTGAGCCTGGCCTTCAGCCAGTTTTCAGTTCACCTCTCTGTGCACTTACCTAGCTAGTACTTAATCAGTTTGTCACAAAAGTTTTTATGGAAGGTAGTGTTGAAGCCTTACTAAAGTCGAGTAAACAACATTCAGTGCTCTCCCCTCATCCATCAAGCCAGTCATCTCATTGTGAAAGGCTATCAGGTTGGTTAAGCACAATTTCCCCTTCATAAATCCGTGGTGACCACTTCCAACCACTTTCTTGTCTTGCATGTGTTTGGAAACAGTTTCCAGGACAGTTTGCTCCATCAACTTCCCACAAATCAAGGTGAGTCTAATCATCCTGTAGTTCCTCAGATCCTCCTTCTTGTCCTTCCTGAATTCTTCTAGTCCTCAGGAACCTCTCCCAATCACCTTGATCTTTCAGACATAATCAGGATTGACCTTGCTATGACATCACATAACTCCCTCATCACTCATGTGTGAATCCCATCAGGTCCCATGGATTTATACATGTCCAGTTGGTTTAAATGTTTCCTAATCTGATCCTCCACCACCAAGTATAAGTCTTTCTTGCTCCAGACTTTCTCCTACAGGTCTGAGAGGAATAGGATTCCTGAAGGCCAGTCTTATCAATAAAGACTGAGGCAAAGAAGGCAATGAGTATTTCAGTCTTTTATGGATCCTTTGTTGCCAGAACACCTGCCCCATTCAGCAGCAACCCCATATTTTCCCAAGTCTTCCTTTTGCTGCTGATATACTTGTAGAAGCATTTGGTTTTGCCCTGAATGTCCCCTGCCTAATTAATCTCCAGATGGATTTTGGATTTCCTAACCCCATATCTGTGTATTTGGATATTTTCTCTATGTTCCTCCCAGAACACCTGGCCGTCCTTCTGCCTCATGTATACTTCCTTCTGATGTTTGAATTGTCAGGACCATCTTGTTCATCCATGCAGGCTTCCTGTCACTCGATTTCCTGGTCATTGTAATGGATCATTCTTGGGCTTGGAGAAGATGATCCCTGAAAATCATTTGGCTGCTGTAGAAAATAATGAAAATCATGCTTATCCCTGGTTTGAACATGCACAGTGTTCTATGACTCCTCTGGACAGAAGTGCAATGACCCTTTTCAGAACAAAAGTGTTTCTGTAAAGGGCTGAGGCCAGCAGTTGGAAAGCAGAAAGGCAGGAAAGAAATCCAATGATCATGGATTATTCAGGATCCAAACTTTAAATGAAACAGTATCCCATAATGGTAGATGTCAGGCCAATCAGTAGAATGACAGAGATACAGCAAGGAACAACAGAGGAAAAAATAGACTCATTACTGCCATGTACACACTCAGTTTCACCAGTTTGGTACGCAAATTATGTATGTTTTCATAAAGTTGCCTTGCTTTCATTTGTGCTCTAGTCAAACAAGACTTAGAGATCAAAAACCTGTTTGGTATTCTTTGTGTGCTCACATCAATCAAGAGAGGCAGAGAGGCGCCTCAAAACTCTGATTCAAGGTCTCCTCAACCAAAGAAACACACAGTGGTCCAGAGCTTTAAAAGAACTTTAGACTATGTTCTGTTCAGCATTTGCCTTGAAGCTGAAGTATAATTTTTAAAATAGACATAGCAGCTACCTCAAAATTTCTATCAATTTTAAACAAAAATGTTGTTCCTAAATGCTGAGTGCCTTAGACAATGATCAAGTTACTATGGCTTAAAAAGCTACTGTGCTCCAAGTGAACCATCATTCAACTGAACTATCATCCTCTGTGCTTTTAGCTCATGTCTCTTTTGGACCCCATTTCCTCTTTCAGCATGATGCACTTAAACTGTCAAAGGTTCTTTGACAATACTTCTTCACACATGCTGAAGGTGCTGACTTACTTCTTAGTGTTTTCATAGCATGATGATGAAGGCCTGTGCTGTGTACCCAGCAGCACACCATGAAGCTGTGTGAAGGTACAAGGCCTAGTAAGATACAGAGTTGTTAGATAGAAGAATGAGATCTTATGTGCTTCTGTCCAAACTATCTATACAAAGAGTCTGATTTAGTCACTGAGCCTTGTAGTGGAACTGAAGGAATTCTGGCAGCAACCCAACCCATGTGTGGGCAATGAAATTATATTTTATATCTCTTTTCCTGTAAACAAATAAGGTATAAAAGCTCACTAGTTAGGCATGAAGATGTCACATTTTCTATTTAATATATCAGGACGAAAGACTGGTGATTACTTCATTACACAGAAAATTATAGTGATTTCTCATGATGACCCTACCAGCCACAGAGTGTAAATATAAGATAAAATGATCAAAGAGGTAACTCTTACCTAGTGCAGGTCCCACCATTGTGACATGGATGATAATCACATATTGGAACATTGCAGTTCTCAATATTCCTCCCTCCAAGAGCCTCATCTATGATGAACAACTCTTTGTTGTTAACTTGAAAATCCCTAATACATCCTTTATAGCCACGTATCCGCCCAGCACATCGATGAACCTCTTCATGAACAGGAACATTTCCAAGGAAGATTGATCCAAAGGTAATCTGCAGAAACAAGAGAATCATCAGAAAAGAATGTGATTTGTTATGTTACTGTAAGCAATGAATGAATAATAATTAGAGATAAAGGAAATAGCCATCACTTGAAGCCCGTGAAAAACTATGATACTTGCTGAAGGGATTGGTTTTTTAATTGTGGTTCTTTTTTTTTTTTTTTTTTTTTTTTTTTTTAAATCCATACAAAGAGAGTGGTTTAAAGTGTTTGCATATTTTCAAATGTGTAAGAAAACATGTATCCCATGAAACATAAATTGGAATTCCCAGCCTTAACTGCAATGAACATGGTAAGGTTTTCTCAATGTTTCCCTCATTCTATACTATGAGTTTTACATTCATGATTGAGGGTTGGTGCAGGAACACTGGAAAAGCTGTAGACTTGAAGACAAAGCCTTTCTTTAGGATCTGGCCCCTACAGGACCCCAAGATAAGGAGCATACAGAAAAAAGATTTTACTTTTTTTTAATGGATGACAGAAAACAGTACTGAAGACCAGGGAAAAAGGGAAAATTTCAGGTAATAAATTCTAGAGCCACACATGTTTAGAACATCCTTATGAAGGTACCAAAGAAACACCCACAACTATTTCATACTGGGACTAACCAAATCATGTTAGTGCTCACTATGGTATTTCCTGTGTTACCTGACCTAGGAGTCAAACACTTGACAGTCACATATAAAGGATCTGTGACTTATTTAGCACTGTGAATTCCACTTCACAATGCCTGACTTTCTGGAGTTCTGACATGAGGTTTCACCATTCCTAAGTTCCTTTGCTAAATGCCTGTCACTAAGAATTGAAAAAAATCATATTTTTTCATAAGTGTATCACAAGGTAATGCATTTATTTGTACAATACCATCAATCCAGAAAAAGGGTGAAACCTAGCCAATTCAAGTCAAGTAGGAATAAACTAGTGGAATAAAAAATATATCACAGTATGTGTAAAACATGTGAGGAGATAATTTATAATGAAGGAGCCCTTCATATCATATTCAGACATCAACTGTAAAGAACTAGGAAGAGGAGGAAAACATCACATTGATTTATCTGGAATTCACACATCCGTATGATTCTGCTTTGCTGTTTCCTGTATTGCTTTTATCAGTCCTGGAGCTATGTTGCTATTTCAAGTGAAATTTGGAGATACAATGAATGTGAATACTGCCAGATATTCCTGTACTTACAATGTCTTTCATTTAGAAGGGAAAGAAAAAAACCCTTCTTTTAGAGCACGGATAAAATGAAATCAGATTTTTCATGTGGAAGGAATTCAAAGACATTGGCTCAGCACTTGTTAAATTCATTTCATATCACTTGACTTTATCCCCTTTCAAACAAGGCTATAAACCTGTGTAGTTACAGACAAGATTTTTAAGTAGTGTTTGCAGACAGACATTTTCTCTCTGCCTGTGAACTTGTGACAAGAATTAAAGCATTGGACTGGAATGCAAGGGTCTATGATTAAGAAAACTGTTTTTAACACTCTTCTTGCAAGACAATTTTTATTATTTGGTTTATTTTAAGAAAGCACTGACCCTGGGGGCAGATCCAGTGTACCACAGAACAACTTCAGTAGGCTCTGCTCAGTTTCTTGCATCAGTGGATTTTATCATAATATGTTAGATGTTCAAACTCATGCTAGTACACCAGAATACATACTCATTCTGTAAAGGCCCTGTTCTGAATTTAACTGGCTTAACCAGAATATATTTTAAGGAAGCACACAGGAAGAATTCCTGTAAATCTTGTTAATAACATCACAGGCTTAATACAACATTATGTTAACATTATGTTAACTTCTGTAATACTCATGCTTGAGTTTTTAAACATTAATTTGAAAATGTCCTTCTTCACTTGGAGCCTGAGTGATAAAATGGATTAGTCTGGCCAGTAACAGGAAGAAATTCATTAGTCCTCCTAGAGAAAATAACTTTTTTTCTTTTTTTGCTTGTGTACTTTGTAAAGAAAATAAGAGCTCTGGGAGATTAAGAGCAGATCTGTAAAGTGTAATAGTTAGTCATGAGGATACGACATTCATACTACATGGCATGCAAGGGGTTATTCTGGATTAAGTATCATTTGGTGCCATGAAATACCCATTAGTGGTTACAGCACATTAAGTGCACTCATAGAGATAATTTTTTGTACTGTTTACCCTAGAAGAATTCAGCTGGCATTCTCCAGGATTGCTCTGCAACATGAACCAAAGTGTGGTAAGTGGGGATGACCAGAACATTCACTTCAAAAAATCACTTCTGATATGAACAGAAACTTAACTGTGGACCCCCACAAAAAGAAACAGAGAAGAGTTGTGGACTTTCTTAGGAACCAAAGAAATTTCCTGATTAGGGGCATCAATATTCTGATGTATGATTCTCATGCATAACATCAAAGGTCCTGTAAGTTTTTCTGTGAGTAAGGTATTGCTGTCTTCTCTATTAGGTGCTTATGGGTAAGTTCTTTCCCCAGATTCTCTATGCAGAAGCTGCCAATAGTGTTAGCTTTACATTCTGCCAGAACCTGAAATATAAAGGGAGAGACAAAGGAACCTTCTGCAGCAGAACATCAGACTGATCATCTGGAAGCTATGAACAGACAATTGGTCGTGCTAATAGCAATATCTAATACAAGTTAATTCTTTGCATCAGACTGAACAAACACCTAGATACTGACTCAGGGATGAAACAGGGAAGAAATTCTATTATCAACTGGCAGTGCATATCGGGAGATGCACATCATGATTAGCATCTCTACAGCTAACTGTCCTGACTTCTAGTGAACAAACTTATAAAGTGAGCTGTCAATCACAGTTCAAATTCTCAAGTCTAAAAACATTTAAAATGTATCATGTGGAAATAATTTTGTGATGAGAGAATACATAACGAAGAAAGGTAATAACATGGAGACAAAGAATAACAGAAAAACTCAAGATTTGGAAAAGCTGGCCTATTGCACATTTAGTATGAGTCTTCTGATAGCAGTTTCAAAATGGAGACAGTAATTTTTACAATACTATTCAGAAGTGAAGTCCTAACAACAATACTGACACCAGGTTGAGTCATTGAGAATTCATAATGGCCCTCTACTAGACAGTGTGGCTTGCAAATAAAAAGTAACCAGAATTGCTTCTTAACAATAGCTGAATTGTTTCTAATAACAATACGGCCTAGTTAAATGGCATTGCTAATATATTATTTTTTGCAGTATCAGTGTCCTTTTCATAGACTATAGGCAGTTGAAATAGAAGTTTCAGAAACAAATAAACTGAAGAAATTAATGGAAATACTATGGATGCTTGATATGAAAAGACATCTTAAAGAGAAATTAGGTACATGTAATGATATCAGAGAAGGAATTACATTTCCTCCTTTAGGAAAAGTTAGTATGTCTATTATTTGAGAATAACTGAAGTGCATATGTTGATGAAATGTTCGAAGAAAATAACTATTTTTTGATGGTTTGCAGACTCACCTGAGATGCTCGATATAAGAAAGAAAGTTTGTGTTGTACAGGAGGATTTCCATCTGTAGCCATTTCAATCATACAGTAACCTTCAGGACTGCTCACAGGCAACATATAGCTTGAAGGAAACAAAAGATCTCATTACTGTTTATGCTGTTGACAGCAGAGAATTTAAACATCACACAACAAAGGCAAGGTGAAAAAGATGCTTCGGCCTCCATAAAGGATGACGGTCTTTGGACACTAATAATTCCAGTTTCATGGCTACTTGGACTACCCGGGAATCAAAAAATGTAAGTTTCTTCTACTAATATCCCTCTTCTATTTGCTTTCCTGCTGTTCTTGACTCTAGTGTTTGAAATGTATACAGAGACAAAGAAGAAAGAAAACATCACATGCATAAGTGAGTATTGATAAATTGTAAGTGCTAACTGTGGCTGACATATGGTCTCCCTAGTATGGAGGACTGTTGGACAAGTAACATCAATGTTGAATGATGCTGAACTCCCTAGGTGGAAATTTTTTTTTCCTGCCCTACAGGGAAAACAGAAATGGAATAAGAAATGAAATGCTGCGTACTTCTGAGCATCAAGATTACACTGTGATATAGTTATCACTACATGGGAAGTGTGCTGTTAATGTAAACTCTGGTACTGAGCTTCAGAGATAAAGAAGAATATAAGGCTAAGGGAATTTGTAAAGTAAATACTAGCAAACATTCACTTAAACACTGAGAATTCTTCAGGTTATTTCTGTGATGAGATCTGATGAAATGTTATTAATATCAGCAATAAAATTTCAATCCAACAAGATGGTTTTCAAATATACTTGTTTTGTATTTAGAAAGGAAATTGCATAAACATTATCACAGCAATGGCAGAATGGAAGAAATAGTAGTCAATAGATTCTTTAAAACTGAGCTCTGCTATTTCTGTAGAAGTGCTTCCCAATTCTACTTTGCCTCAGTTTTAATTTTCACATGTTTTAAAAGAGAATGTGATGGGCTGCCTTTTGGGAAGCATGTTAAGGTTTACTGACTACATGCACTCTGCACATGAAACTCTGCTCAGTCAAATCCATATGTTTCCAGAGTAAGGCCTTTAACAAGAAAAATGTTACATTTTTGTATAATTTTTCACAAATATTACACAACAGATTTTACAAAAAGAAAATACATTTATATAGACTGCCAAATTTTCCATTTTTTTAGCCGAACAAATGCTAAAGGACAATGACAGAAATCTCATAAATTATTTTGGGTTGGCATAGATGAATTTTTATGTTAGGCCATAGACATATAAAAGAGTTAATATATTTTAAAGCCCATTATGTCCATATGCCCATAAAGCTTATATTACTAATCTTAGAAATTACCTTAGCACCGCCAAGGACAAATTTACTCCTGGATGAACCACATCAAGACCTACCATGCTCAAATACTTACCCTCTCATATACCACCATCTGGTTGGTTGTGTGCAGCTGCCACAGTATGATTTATCCCACGTTATGCCTTGATCTTTGCTTTTCTACTCCTGTGTCTACAGTCTTATTATTTTATCCTCCTGTCTGTAGATTCAGTATGAAATTTAGAGTCTCAGTTTTCACCTCTGAAGTTACTGGGAACATTGTATTGACATAAATGTATATAGCATTAGATCCCTAATGAATATTTATAACATTCACTGCAATGCAGTGATTTCTAAGTGAGTAGCAAAAAACCAGTGCATCTACTAACACAAGTCTCATAGGCAGTATATCTATATCAGCAGGTGATGCACCCATATTAATAAATCCTACCTTTCCAATGGTTATATTGCTTCTGGTTCCAGAGTTAATTCAGTCAATACCAACTCATTGACTTTTCACTGTGCTCTGCTGCATGGGGTTGAAATGTGCTAAATTATTTCACCTTTGTAAGTATGCAACACTTTTCCTATTTTTGAACTAGGAACAACAATGTTTTAAAATTTTTTTAAAAGACTAAGGTATTTGAATGGCATCTTCTATTATCACCTTTTGAAATGTGATCTAGACCCCTAGACTATTCAAATGAGTTTCAGAAATGTTCATTTTTCTTTCTTATTTTAGGTTAAAAAATTCATGTTGTTTTAAAGTATATTTTAAGTTAAGTTCCTTCTTATGTAGTCTAAAGTTAGCATTTTGAATTTGATTTTGAATGCAGGGACCCAGAAGCAATGTCTGCTGTTCTGAAGATGTGCTAATTTTCACAATTTCGTTATAAAATATGAATTGAGTAAACAGAAGTGTCTCCTTAATAAATAATGGGTATATTGACAGATAGTTTTGTGATCTCCTTTTTAGATACTTGGAATAAGGACAATTTTGGAGAAAGGACTTTCATCTACTGTGATTCCAACCAATTCTTGATATGTAAAATACATTTTGAATTTTATTTATCCTTCCTACTCATATTTCAGTTGCTGGAAATTGTTCAGGTAAATCACAGAGTATAAAGATAAGTTTCTCAGGTGAAAGAAAATCAGCTCGTTTAGGATTCTCTTGAGGAAAACCAACTTACAACCTTTTCTTGATGCTTTCTACTCCAAGTGGATATTATATGTTCAGCCCACAAAGAACAAAAGTTAAGTGATACAGCAGAGTTAATAAAGAATAATGTTAATCTAATGCAAAAAAAAAAAAAAAAAAAAAAAGAACAATATGGTCTATGTCACTTCTAATCATCTTCAAGCAATTAGCCTTCCAAGCCATATTCAACATTGTAAACTTTCATTGCAAATGTCTGGTATTCACACATTCTCACTGTTTTGTATACATAATTTCTCTTGTTTTCATTCTTTGCTAGGGGAAAAAAAAGTGGAAGACTAAAAATGGGTGCAATTAAAATAAGTCTTAAAGATTACTCGATGCTGACATGGTCTTTACTGAGATATCTTTATGTAGATAGGCCCAAGTATCCTAAATTTATATAGATAACACAGTCATCCCTATGCAGGCATACCCAGTAATCCATTCTACCTTTAAAGAAATGTGTCAGGAAAAAAATAAATCCAAAGAAAAAACCCAGTAACTATAAACATCAGCTATTTTACAGTGATTTTGATCATTAGTTTCCACTTCACAAAGGACATAAAGCTTTTTTTTTTTTTTTTTTTTTTTAAGATGCAGAAATGAAATCTCGAAGAAAAGACTGATTTGTTTGATGTCAGCCAGTAGATTAATGACTGAGTTGTAAGAAAAACAACACAGACTATAAGCAGCAACCTACTGCCTTGTATTCTGGAGCGCACATTAGGAATGCTACCACTACTTTCTTCAGTATTTGGTTCTTTCTCTACAAGGATTTCCAAGCAAGTAATACTTGAAATCTCTTTCTGTCTTATGACATAGAAAGGAAAAACTGTCATCTGAAATGTGAACAAAATGAATATTTTTCATGCTTACATTACCACAAAATTACAACTATTTGAATTTGCTAGATTACTCAAATATGCTTAGAATAGCTTTTAGAAAGAGGCAGAGCATGGAAAATTACAGCCCAAAAGACAGTTTTCTGAGAAAATTATGAAAATAATGAAAAATGGCAATTAAACCAGAAATGCTGTCTCTATCTTTACTATAACATTTAAAACCACAAAGTGTTATAATATGGACATATGCAAGATGTAAGTATATAGTTTTTAAAAACAATGACAGAAAAAGAACGCGCTTGAAATATTCTGTAGCAGAAATGACCTGAACTAAAATACCACTTCACGTAGCTCTTTAAATTGATAATATTTTTCTTATAATCTAAGATTAAATCTTTCTAAATCTTGCAACTGGATAAACGCAGTTGTATTATGTCATGCATCTCATAGAAGATTAGAATCCATTATCCACATTAGAAAAGATAAAATGGAACTGATGACTTATTCTCTTGACATTTTTTCTTTATTTTTCTAATTAACCTCATATTATGAGATACTGACCTCACATTAAGAACACCTGAGATGAAAGTGGCTAATCACTGACATCTTTACATTTTGGAGTATTTTTAGTTCAGTTGTGCTTTTTTACTCGTTTAGATGCTGAAGGCATTTCAGTCCATCTGCCTCACATCTCAGTGGCATATTTCAGTTGCATTCAAAGCCGGTGTATTTTTCCCTCTAGAGATGGTGACAGGAAAGAATGCAATATGATTCCTATTGCAGGATTATTTTGTCAGGCACCAGAATTGTGATTCATGCACATCACACTCATAATGATATAAAAAGGATTCACAGAACAGTACAGAATTGGGTGTGTGGGGAGTAGTTATGGGAAATGGGTGTGCGGGGATGATGTATAGGAATATTATGCACAATAATCTAAATAGGTCTGGAGCCATGTGGAGCCCAACCTGTTCCTGTAGATGCTAAGGTACAGGCCTGATGTAGTTGAATATTTGTTTCCACAAATTTGAAAAAAGAAGAGATTCAGCCTTCTTTTCTGCACTTGGCTTAGAATAACATGATTTTTTCATAGCTGCTGTGGATTTTTTATAAGCTCATTAAGAACAAGAATTAACAAAGGATTTACTACAGGGGCTCTTTCTTTACAAAACACTCATGGACCTCAACAGATGCAAAACAGAAGTTATATACAGTGTTTAATGCCATTACTAGTTACATCTTGATTAATTATGTGCATGAACACTGAATTTCTAACGAAGTGTAATGTTTACCTGACACATTCATACCTATGACACAATTGTGGATATTAAGTACTGGATTAATTTAGGCCTGGAAATGATATTGAAAGAAATCCTCTTAAACTAGCTAAGATTGAGGCACTTCTAAATCAAATGTTACCTGGTATAATCTTGCTCAAGCAAATGTTTTAGTTTAAATTGTCACAGCTATTTCATGTGGAAATGCAATCACACTTTTTTTTTTTTTCCCTTTAAGCTAGTCACCAGGTGGCACTAAAGGAGCACAGTAGAAAGCATGAACACAAAATTCATACTATGTCTCTTCTAATCATAAGAAAGACTGACTTAAGCCCTAATTGATAGCATGATTGCTTCAGCTTCCAGTTTATATCAAGGGAAACAGAGTAAAGTATCTTAAACTGATTACATATTTGACAATATGGATGAGAATAGGTCCAGAGACTGGAACTTCTAGAAGACTTTAAACTGCATTCATGCATTATAATTACCTAGTGTAATCATGTAAAAATGGTGCATTCATGGTTGTGTAAACATACTTAAGAAAATTTAGTTTATAGCAATTATGTTTTCTATATAGTGCTGAAGGTGCAGCTGTATTTCTAACAGATTAAGGAGAGGCATAACAAAATTAAAATGTCAGATCATCAGGTATAAAAAAAATCCAAGCATTATAAAGAAAACCGGCATTGGTTCTTTTCCAAGCTCAATTATCATGGTAAGATTTTTTCTGAACAAATATCTCACTACTGCTAGCAGACCAGGGTTTCTGGTCTTCTGAAAAATTATTACAAAGTAGTTATACTATTGTCCATTTTCTAATGCCACAATTGGAGGATTACATTTAGAACTATTTGCTATCTTTCTTCCTACAAGCTGACAAACACTAGCCCAATTTAACAGATCATCATAGGAAAAAATCCCAACAAAAATCCTCTTTACTCAAAAAGTGTTGATATTAAAGACACAATATAAAATGACTCCTGAAAAACACTGAAACAGCGGCTTCATTTACACCCTTGATTAACCAGAGCAGTTGTCAAGGGAACATCTAACCAGCTGTCAAGCAATACAGACGATTTTTCAAGAACAGTGGTTTTACTTTTGACTGAGCACATTCAATTCACAGGTGTGAAAAACTGTACTGCATCTTTCAGTTTTAATAACCTCTTGGTATTTCTTTCCAAAATTCTTGCACTTACTACTTTTTTTTCCTTAAAAAAATATATTTTAAAAATTTCATTATTAATGACATACCTTCCCTTCCCAAAACTAACTTCAACATACAGCTTCCACAGAAATTTTCATGTCTCTTTACCCTCTTCTATTTCAACAAGGTTAAATTTTTGTATTTCTTACCACTTTCAATTACAACACTAAGAAGAGACGATTATAAAAATGAATACTTCATTTTATGTCTGACATTTTAGTTGAAATCAGTGAAACATCTGTTGTAACCTCCAGCCATTCAACACCAAATTTCAGGCTTTCTAATTGCTATGAGTTGACCGAACTGTAGAATTGTACTTGTAGGGGTGAGGGGGAGAAAGAGACAAGAGAAGGGAGTAGACAAAAGCATGAAAGATGAAAAATCCCAAATGACTTTGACCCATAACAATGTCTTGCAGTAATCCCTTGCTGCCTTTTTTTTTTTTTTTTTTTAAGTAAAAAGACCAAAAAAGTGGTGTGTGAACTTTTGGAATACATCAGGTGATCATAAACTCCTAGCTGACCCGAACTTGTTTGAGACTTGCAGCTCCAGCTGGATGCACACAAGTTTATGGGGCTTGATAGAATTCAAACCATGGTACTGAAAGAGCTCGCCGATGTCATTGCGGCACTTCTCTTCATTATTTTACAATGGTCTTGGGAGTCTGGAGAGGTCCCAGTTGACTGGAAGCTGGCAAATGTCATTTCAGTTTTCAAGAAGGGAAAGAAGGAAGACCCTGGTAGTTACAGGCCTGTCAGTCTTACTTCAGTGCCTGGTAAAATTATGAAGGTTATTCTGTGAGTAATTGAAAAATACTTGAGAGACAACATAGTCATTGGTCATAGCCAGCATGGGTTCATGAGGGGAAAGTCCTGCTTTATGACAAGGTCATCTATCTAGTTGACCAAGGGAAGCCAGTAGATGTGCTGGTTTTGGATTTTAGCAAAGTTTTTGATACTGTCTTTCACAGTATCCTTCTGGATAAAATGTCCAGCACACAGCTAGACATGTCCATATTTTGAGTGAACAATTGGCTGATGGGTTGGGCTCAAAGCATTATAGTAAATGTGGTTACATCAGGCTGATGGCCAGTCACCAGTGATGTTTGCCAGGGCTCAATTTTAGGGCCAGTTCTCTTCAATGTTCTTATAAATGATCTGGATGCAGGAATTGAATGTACATTAAGGGAGTTTGTCGATGATACTAAACTAGGAGGAGCTGTGGACACCCTTGAGGATAGAGAGGCCTTACAGAGAGATCTGGATAGACTAGGAAGCTGAGCAATCACCAACCATATGAAATTTAACAAGAGCAAATGCTGATTCTCCACCTGGGATGGGGTAATCCTAGTTATATGTACAAACTGGGGGTTGAGAGGCTGGAGAACAGCCTTGCAGAGAGAGATCTGTGGGTCTGGGTGGATGGCAAGTTGAATATGAGTCAACAGTGTGTCCTGGCAGCCAAAAGGGTCAACTGTGTCCTGGTGCATCAAGCATGGCATAGCTATCCAGTTGAGGGAGGTGATTGTCTCACTCTACACAGCACTGGTACAGGTGCCTCAATATAAGGAGGACATCAAACTATTAGACCGTGTCCACAGGAGGACGACCAAGATGGTGAAGGGTCTCGAGGGCAAGACTTACAAGGAGTGGCTGAGGTCACTCGGCTTGTTCACCTTGGAGAATAGAAGGTTGTGACCTCATCACAGTCTACAACTTCCTCAAGGGGTGGCAGCAGAAGAGGAGGTGCTAATCTTCTCTCTCTGGTGACCAGGGATAAGACACGAGGCATTGGAATCAGGGGAAGCTCAGACTGGACATTAGGAAAAGGTTCTTCACTGAGAGGGTGGTTGGTCAGTGGAACAGACTCCCCAGGGAAATGATCATGACACCAAGCTCGTCAGAGTTCAAGGAATGTCTGGACGATGCTCTTAGTCGTAAGGTTTACTTTTTGATAGTCCTGCGAGGAGAGGGGAGTTGGACTCGATGATCTTTATGGGTCCCTTCAATTTGAGATATTCTATGATTCTGTGATTACTTGTCAGAGTGCTGGGTATGGAGAAGAAAAGAAACCCTGGTTATTAAAGGCTCTTCTGATGGGGCAGAAAATCTGACAGTTTGCTGATGGCTTATTTTCAGTGTTTTCTTAATTGGGCCTTAGAGTGTCTGGTATCTGTGTAAGATTCAAGAGCTGTTCCTCACTGTGTGAAGAAAAACAGCTAACAGTCTTTGGCAGAGTTACACCGAACATTACATTCCCCATTATTGCTGACACCTTCCTCATATCCACACATCGAAGGCTGTTCCTCCTAAAGACACTAAAAAATAGATTCTGCTATGTGTACTTAAATTCCTCCCTTATTCATTAATCAGTTTTACTAGAATATGTAGGAAAAGAAGAACTTAGAAAAACACACAAAAGTGAAAAATTTTGAGTGAGCCCTTAAAGACAGCCAATTAGCATACATGAGTGGACATAGTAATGCACATGAATATTTTTGGAGGGTCTAGCTTGCCTTAAGAATACAAGCAGTTGCTCTGATGCATTTGTACCCAATAATAAGGGTACTATAGCTAGAATAAAAATTATATTGCTCATCTATCTCTATGCCTTATATAGCTTGTTGTGTTTGTATGACATAGTGGATCCTGCAATATCACACTCATTCTTCTTGATTCAGAATGACATTAGAGGTCCTGTTACTGGCCACTGCAGAAAAGAAAAAGTATTTCAAATTGAACTGGAGTTTTTTCCTACTCTTATACATAGCACTCTGTCTTCAGCTCAGTATGATTCTAAGTGCTCCATATTGCATTGTTGCAAAATCCTACTTATTGTTTCCAGTGAAAAAAGTTGCAAAAAGGACTGCCTAAAAAAACCTGAAAACTGAGGTTTTAGACCATCAACACAGTTGCATTATATTATGACTTTGAAAGTCTTCCAAACACTCAATTTTTTCTTTCTTCATTATGGTTGCAACCAAAGAAGCCTAAAAAGATACTACTTAGATGTTGCTTGAACATAGATACACAGTTTTATGGAAATACAAGTCTTAGGCACCACATTCACCATCAATTTCCTTTTAAATTAAATGTTCCTTTTTTGCATTTGATTATATTTTTATTGATAGAATTGATTTATACACAGAACACACTTGATTTTCTGCCAGACTTTTGGATTTATCTGTGGGAAATAACAAATATTTCAGTCAACACTTCAAAATGTATGAGGAAGTTTGAACTGAACTGTACATATGATGTTATAGTAGAACTCCTATGTAATACACAGAGAGATTTATACAGTAATATCATAATTTTTGTACTAAATGCCTCTGTTCCTCCCATTTTTCCACATAGGTCTTTTAAAAAATCTTCAAATTTACATGTCTGAATGAGAAAAACAACAATAAACAGAAAAACAGTATAGCTCTTCTGCATGTGATTTTGCATATTTAAGGTGGTCATCATTTTCTTAACAAAAATCTGACCATATTGATAAGACTGGTGTTATGTTACCATTTCAAATCTTTCTTACAGACATTTTATACACTTTCCTATAAAATAATACAGTTTGGCATTAAAAAGGTAGTATTTGCTTTTGTTTCTTAGCAGACTTTCAACTGGCATAATTTGCTCTACATTTGGAGAATGCCGTTTGTAAGAATTCTGGCTTTGAAACTGCCATCACAATACTTGCTGGGCCTCCTGAGAACAGGCCAAATTCTAACAAAGTGTAATGCATGTCAGTGGACTGGCATTAACACAAGAGAGAAAAATATGGACAGCTCTTCCTCAATTCTAATTAACCTAGGAAGAATAAGAGCATCCTTACATGGCTTTCATGTTAAAGTTGCTGAGCCTTCTCCAGTCAGACATATATTAAGCTAACATATTTCAAGAAATATATCAAGACATCAGACATGTATCAAAAAATGAAGTATCCATAACAGAACAACATTTCTTGGCTTTCCATTATTAACATGCTGTGACAATATATTTTAAATACTATCAAAGTGAACCCACTAAATTTCAAACCTCTTTACCACATGTGTGCTTCCATGCTACCCAGTTTTAGTATTAAAAGATGTCGGTCTGACACTGACTTTTTGTCATTATTTTGTGGGACAGAACCTTTTTTTTGTGTTGAAAGGTATTTAAAAAAAAAAAAAAAGTTTATTCTATTCTTCCATTCCCATGACGTTTTCTTTGCTTTAAAAATAAATTAATACAATAAAGATTTGCCAGAAATTGGCTTGATGCAAATCATCAGCTTTCTTCAGTTAGCTTTTAAGGGGGTGTTTTGTTAGGCTTGTTGTCATGTGCCTTCACATAATCTAGTAATAATTAATCTATTATTAACATAATGAACACAGTGCTTAATATGGCATAAATTATAAGGAAAACATACTTCACAGTGGATTTTGAAAGCTCCTAAGACTTGGAAACAGTTATACAGTTGATAACAGTTCCACAGTAAAGATCCTTAAGAGTAGATGACAAGCTGAAAATAAGTCAGCAATGTCATCCTGTTACAGAAATTACTAGAGAACTGGAAAAAGACCTGCAAGATTAAGATTAAATCCAGGTTTCATCAAATCCAAGATCTATTTAGTTGTTGGCATTCTTACAGTGCATAGCTGATGTTGATAGTACCATACATCACTTAGGCAAAATCGAAAGAGCACAAGAAGACAAGCCAAATCAGATGCACAATATAATGTCCAAGCACTGTAGAAGGCTGCTACAAACAAGAAATAAGTAATCTTTCCTTTGTCTCCATGTCAGATATTATAAAAAAATATCTCTGATAGTATGGATATTGAGGTAGGTTGCACGGGTTTGTACAGGCTCCCTCACAGCAGTTTTTTAATGACAAGTTAGATAAACATCTGTCAGAAATAACATAAACATTTAATGTACAGGTATGACAAATATGCCATAAGTGTACCGTACAAAGGCAGTGAGGTAGACTAGGAAAGCACCTAAGATGTCATGCAGCCCTACAATTCCATAGTTCTAACATTTCTATCAGAAGAATTACACACGATTCAGTGAAGGATTGTTAACACGAAAAATTTTGTCTCAGATTTGGTAAAAAGTGATCTTAACATAAATATGACATTTCCAGTCTTTCAGATAATTGAGCCCATCACAAAGTAAAGAAGGAGTGAACAGATCTCATAATAGACCAACAACAAGACTATAATAGAAATGACTGCAATGATCAGTGTCTCTGAATTTAACTAGATTCTATTATACACAAATCTAATGTTACTTACTTAAGAAAAAATGTCTTTCTAGAGACTGCTGAATAAAAGGGAAAGGAAAATGCTTTTGTTCACCTTCAAACTGTATCTTTTCTCTTGTGGAGATACTAGTAGAATTGGATAGCATAAGGAGAACAAATACACTTTATCTTGCCTAATATTGTCTACCTTGCACAGAAGTGCAATTTCTTTATTTAATATTGGCATACAGTTTTTCACACATTATACAGAATCTAAAGAAAACCCCAGAAATTCATGCTTCTGTATAAGTGCATTACTAGCTGAAAATGGTAATATCTACTTTAGCTGAAAGACATACTGTTTATGCTAGGTTCTACTTAACTTGCTTTATACCTCACTTATTCCAGCTCTGACAGTCCAGCAATCTAGTATACAATCCTTTCGTAGATCAGTTAATGGGATTCTTTCCGTTGTATATATCACCAAGCATAGTACAGGCAGCATGCACCCAGGATCATTTACTTCAGTGGAATGCTTTTCTTTGACATATATATTTTATGCATCATGACTTTAAACATATCTTTTCTCAGACTGGATCTTTAAAAGAAAGTGTAAATTCTGCTCCTAATCATATCTCTGAAATTCCGTTGACTTCACAAGGACTGCACTGGTGTAAACACAATACATCAGTGCACTGTGACAATCGACTGATAGACTGTGACATCTCCATTTCACACATACAAAAATGGGAATGACACAAAGATACTGGAAGAATTAGCATAAACACATGCAGAGTTTTGAAGCTACAACAAAATTTAATAGTTACCAACATCATTACGATAGCTAATGTTATTATTATTCATAATCATGACAGTATTGGAAGAACAGATCTTTACAAAATTGATGCTGACAGTAAGCACCTGTGATGGTGTGCTGCCCCACCCCAACCTGACCTTTATTTCCTTATTCCCGTAACCCCGTTCAAGTGATAACCACCAGTGGTGGTCATACTGGATGCATCTGGTCATGATGGCTGCATCCGGCTCAAAGTGGATTTGGGGGAGACAGATAACAACACAATAGCCAAAAAACCTTATGTTCTAATCTGAGTTTTGGGACATGTTCTTACTTAGAAAAATGGAGAATATGTATTGTGCTTGTGCTTATCACAGAATCACAGAATCATCTAGGTTGGAGACCTTGAAGGTCATCTAGTCCAACCATTAACCTAACACTGAAAAATATGCTGACTATTCTCTGTTATGTGCTGACTATTCTCTGTTGGACCATAATAGGCTTCTTTGTGTATTTTTTGTGGGCTTTTTTCTGTTAGACGAATTCATGCGGAGCCACTAGTTTTTACTGCTGATAAAAAACTGTGGTTTTAAACCCAGTAATCCACCTTCAAGATTGAATACTGTTGCTTGCTCCTGTTTCTGACAGCATTGTCTCAGGTTCATGTACCAACTGGGTATTTGCTACATCTGAAAAAGGCTGTTTTAATTTTCATTATGGCGACTTTTAACTTTTCTTTGAGCCTACATTATACCAAAGAGAAAGACTTCTTCTCTTCTGCTCTTTGGAGATCCAGAGATGAACATTCCTCAGGGAAAGTGCTTGCAGTCTTTTGCACAGCTCATTCTTACCCTCTAATCTGGCTTCTCTAAGTCATTGATTTTTAATATAGATGTAATTGCACTCAAGCAATTTTATTAAAAATTATATAATGACAGAAAGGAAAATTTGCTTCCTCCTTCAGTTAAAAACCTCCAGTAAAGGCCTATGCAACACCTAATAAGAAGTGTGAAAACATATGGAAAAAGTGAAGGAAATTCAACCATAATCTTCACTGAAAGAATATTCTGATGTGAAAAGTGTGAAACCCTTTTTATGAACAGTCATTACATGATAGTTTTTGACCTGTTCTTCCCATAAGTGCAGATGAAACCATATCAGCAAACAGAATGGCAAACCAGCTCCCTAACACTGATCTATTATCTCAAGTCATACACTTTCCTCTAGGGGAACTAAATTAGGTGATTTTTTTTTAATTAGGAAATGTCAGAATAGTAATCAAATGCAACAATACAATATTATATTGATGAAGAGTGAGCTGGAAGACTTCTGTTAAACAGTGAATAACTTGAAGCCTAAACTTGATTGTATGGAGAAGCTGAACACTAACTTTACAAGAAGAATACAAAAGTACAAGACTTTACCAACTCAGAGATCTTTTATTCTCAAGAGAAACATGACTATCTGTCCATTATCTGCCATATCATTCTCTTCAAGTACAAAATCACTTTCAGTTACAGTGATTTTGAATACACTGAAAAAGTGTTGAATCATGTTTCCATTTAAAAAACCATTAATATCAGTAGGAGAGTATAAATCTATATAAGAAACATTCAGTATTATCTCCTGGTGAACAAATTAACATAATTGTAAGCCTGGCAAAATCTAAAACCGAGCACTTGGTAAAACCTTAAATTAAAAAAACTATTTGGATACTGTCTACATTGTTGCATTGCAGAATGTGATACCACATCTTAAAACTCTTTGCTAAACCATGTATCTACCTACCACTAACTGAATCTCATGAATATGAAAGTATTGGTGAAAATAAAGAAAAATAAGAAATCAGTACATGTATGTATAGATGCAATGGTCTCATGTGAAATGGCTATGAGATACAAAGTTTGAAGAAAATACATGCATACATACATTTCCGACAACAGTGTTTACCTACATCATAGTTATAACAACAAATTGCCTACAGTGGTAAGAACTTTTATGTGTATACATAAATTGTGCTTGTTATAATGATTAGAATAAAGGAAAGAGTAAAGGAAAAAAATAACATATCCAAAATATCATATTTTGAGGGAGGAAAATTCCACTCAACATAATAATGAAAAAGGTAAATTCAAACAAATGCCAAGGATTCAATTGTCCTAGCACCTTTCCAGAAAAACTGCCTCAAAAAAGCACTGGGAATGTGCCTACAAAGAGCCATAATAGGTAATGTCCTACTAATTATGTCTCCCCTCCCCTGAGGAGGGCTGTCATTCCCAGCAGCATAGTGACTCTTCTGGAGTTAGCAGGAGCTTAGTATTGCACTAGAGTATAGGAATGAATGATTGTGTTGAACCATCTTCAGATATAGTCTTCCATTTAGTGTCACATAAATCTGATCGTATGAATGAAAATTAGAAAGACCCCTGACACATGAATAAATCTGTATCAATGTGATGTTGTACAGATAACAATGCAATACTGCAATGATCTCCAGTTGAGAATCTTCTATTTTCTTACACATTACAGACAGAAGAAATACAATAACGAATAACATATATTGTTTCTACCAGGCAGGACTAATTAATTTTCCTTTGCATACTCTGATGGTCTAAAATGAACTGCTACCTCCCGTCTCCATGGGAAAACTAAGAGAAAAATGGGTTAAGCAATGTGGTTAATAAGAAACCGACTCTTTAACTTGATTGCCAAGAGAAAGAACAATTTATGTACTTACAGTGGAAATTCTGGGGAGACTCTAAAGAATAAAAACCTTCTATTGCCAACTAGTGCAAACCCTGAGGTTGAGGCTGGCATCTTTGTTAATATTCACGACCAAGTGACATCCTGCTGGTATTTCAGTTTTACACATTTAAGTATCAATAAAAAAAAAAAAAAAAAAAAAAAATGTGTTTTGGTTTCAGAGTCTTTAAGGCTCATGTCTTCTAATCCTTTGTAAGCTTAAATCCTGGGACCTTGGAGTTATTTTCACATTGCCCTAATTGACACTTAGGCAAACTTTATGTGCCTTCTTCTCATAGTGATATTCAGAGAGCCTGTTCTTGGGCTCTGATGATGACATTCAAGTAATTTGCTTCTTCACATTCTCAGAAGGATTCTAGTCAGTAAAAAAGGAATAGGCAGACATCTAATCTCTCTTATAATTCAGGAACAACTGCTGAAGCACCTATATCCTCTACTCAACTCTTCTATAGAGGTGTAAGAATGCCTAATTCAGTTGAGTTACTTTAAGAGCAAAAGAAAACGTGGCAAGAGAATATGAGTCAGAGCGTATGGAGGCCAGGACAGTCTCTTAAAATAGGATATTGAGTTTTCTGCTGTACCACTTGACAAATTATTATTTTAGTCTCATTGAAGGTGCAAATATATGTTATTGCTAAAGAATAGTTTTCTATGTATGACAAGAATTCTCACTAACATCTTGTTTGTGGTAGGAATTACTTCTTATGCTGTCATAAACAAAGGGCCAAGCAGACTTGCAAAGTATACTGCAGAAGGGTAATACAGCATTTGTAGCCCAGATGAAACTTGGAATGAATGATTGACCTTTCTTAGTAACACCAGTTAAGAGAGTCATCTCTGTGCCTCCAACCCTCACTAACATTTTGTCTCTCATTTTGAAGCCAACAGTAATAAAGAAGGTAAATCCTTGTCATCGTAATCCCTTCAGGCCCTTTTCAACACATGTAAGAATAACTCTGATTTTGGATAAAAGAGAGGTAGCAGTGCTACTAAAAGTGCTGGGCATATTACAAATCTACTTTCACAAAACATGAGCAACTCACCTGACATCAATAATACAAGGCAGAAATGTTAAATGACACGTCCACTTATAAAATTTAAGATTTATTGATTTGTGAAGCCTCACTGCCAGGGAGTATAATCAGTTAATTGCATTTTTTACAAACTTTCATCACTGATACTTACTTCTTTGAACATACAAAGGAGCAGAATGGAGCAGATCTGTCCTTTCAGAATACATAAATAAATACAGAATTGCACAGACCTTGAAGTTTACTGTTGTCATCTAAACTGATTAAAGGGGTCCAGTCAACTTTATCTGGACCATAGTCATTAGGTATTTTATTACAGTCTGCTTATGATAGCTGTTTTTCCCCATCATCAAAAAAGTATGAGCTTTAAAACTCCTATGTCAAAGAAATTAAGATTCTCATATGTACTTTGTACTTGAAGCTGCCTAAATCACAGCATCCCACATGAACAGCTAAGAACATTTTGCTAAGCTATAACCAACTATATAAAAAAAAAAAGTAAAAAGAGGCTGCTTTATGGTGATGCATTTATACACATTTTAGCTGCAATCTTCTTTAAAACTACTCTTAAACATACATGAAAGTACAGGATCATAACCCTTATCCCTTATTTGAATACAAAAAGGTAAAATATAGATTATAATGTCATTTGGATGCTTCAAGTGAGACTACGTAAATAGCCAGACATACATTTTATAATGTATTACAAATGTCTCCCCTAATTTTTTCAATCACTTTGATTAGAGATTTATATTTGAGCTGAAGTGTATTATTTGGAAAATAAATACTGCACAGGTTTCATGAATATTAACTGCAGAAAAAGAAAAATAAGGTAAATATAACATCTTTAGCTTGTATGAGTAAATGTGAGTTCACAGGACACCCTTTATTAAGTTTTCTGGTTTTTAAACAAGATAGATTACTTTCATCAGATTTTAGAAACAGAAGTATGAGGTGTTCATGGAAAAGGTCAATGTTGTATGATATGAAATGTGCTACATTCCTTCATGGGTAGACAAAATCTTATGTAGGACAGTAGTCTTTTAACCAGATTATATTTTATGAAGGTAAATTGTTAAGGAAATTATGGAAGTGTAAACATACATGACAATGACTGTTGCTGTGTATGTACAATCTGGTTTTCCTTACAGATGATGTGCTTTATTTCTTCATTTTGATGTTGTCCTGGTTTAGCCAAGATAGGGTTAAGTTTCCCCAGCAGTGGGGGAGAGCTCTAGCCGGGTTATTCAGATACCATGCGGACGTCACATCCTGGCGCCGAAGCGGGACAGTCGGTTACCGTGTGTACTGTGGGATTTGCTCTGTTCTCACTGCTGTATTGGTAGAGATTTTGCTCTGTTCATTGCTATCACTATTACTGTTATTGTTATTGTTGTTGTTTGCTGTGTTGCTGTTGCACTGTTGTATTAAACCTGTCCTTATCTCAGTCTCGGGGCTTTGTATTTCACTCCCTTTGTGGGGGAGTGGCAGCGGCTGCGTGGTCTCAGACCCTGGCAGGGGCTAAACTATCACAGATGTCCACTTTTTTACTTCAAACACATATTGAATTTGGAAATATTAGAAAATATTCCACTACAAGAAAAAAAAAACGGAGATCAACTATTTCATTTCAAAGGAATGCTCAGTGCTATTAACCATGTAGGTACTTTAGGTAAAAATTCAAGCACTGAATAAAGTTTCAATTTATCAGAATAAACATTTCTAACTGACAAAAATTCATTTCAGATTAAGTTGTCTCTGATTTGCAACAGTGTAGATTATACACACAAATTAAATCAGTTTAAATTATTTACATTAATTCTTTTTTCTTTAATTTAATTATTTCACATTATTAAATAAATAAAATAAATTATTAAATAATGTGAAATCACAAAGTTCCCACCTGGAAGCATGAATTAATTCAGATTTGATCCCACAAGAAGAATAAATCCCATTTTGTTTGATCTTACCCTTTAATTGATCTATTCAGTAACAAATCACACTTTCAGTGTAAAATTAAGAAGGTGGAAATGTTTGGACTGCCTGTCTTTTTGGTAAAAAACATATTATGAAGTTTTGGGGAACTACAAAAGAAATGGCTGAGTTCATAAACATACGAAATACCATCTTTGTCATAACAAGGCATATCACAAACTTTACCTTTATGTACTGAAACATAAGCATTTTGAAAGCCTGAGGCTTCCAGTGTCTATATAGGAGAATAGCTTGTAATAGACAAATATCACAGGGACAAATATACACACATAGAAGATAGATCCAGTAACTGCTGAAACTGCTGGTTTGAGATAGTTTAACAGTTAATTACAAAATAACCAAAGCTAATAGTAAATCTTTTTATTCAGGTGACACTCAGTGTCATAAGTCAGCATTCACTTCATCAAACTAAACAGGATTATTCATAGGAGCTGGGGGTTCTTCTGGACCTCTGTGTGAGTGTGATGGTTTAGCCCCTGCCGGGGTCTGAGACCACGCGGCCGCTGCCCCTCCCCCACAAAGGGAGTGAAATACAAAGCCCCAAGACTGAAATAAGGAAAGGTTTAATACAACAATGCAATAGCAACACAACCAACAACAACAATAACAGTAATAGTGATGGCAATTAACAGAGCAAAATAGCTACCAAATACAGCAGTGGGAAGCACGATGTACAAAACCACGAGTGCACTGCGCTCCCGCGCCAGGAAAAATGTGACCTGCCAGGATGTGACATCCGCATGGTATCTGAATAACCCGGCTAGAGCTCCCCCCCTCTGCTGGGGAAACTTAACCCTATCCTGGTTAAACCAGGACAGTGAGAGAGTCTGGATGGTCCTCTCTTGTCACCACAAACTTGTCAGAGAAATGCTATGCAGAAGTGTTCATGGCTATTAGCTGTAAGGAAGTGGGTGTGTTTGGTTTCTGTGGTGGGGTTTTTTGGTAGCAGGTGATGGGGCTACAGTGGTGTCCCCCTGTAAGAAGCTTCTTGAAAAGCTCCCCCTGCTCCCATTTGGACCCACCTGTGGCCAAGGCCGAGCCAATTAGTGATGATGGCTGTGCCTCTGCAGTAACATATTTAAGAAGGGAAACCTGAAAGGTAGAGGGGGACTTTGAGGACAAGTTATGAGAACACTGAGGTCACTGGAAAGAAGGATGAGGAAGGGGGGGAGACGCACCAGAGCAGAGACCCCCCTGTATCCCGTGGTGAGATGGCAGGGCTTCCCCTCCCCCGCCACCCCTGGAGGTCACTGGAGGAGCAGAGATCTGCCTGCGGCCTGTGGGGGAACCCCGGGACTCTGTGGGAACAAGCAGCCTCTGCTGTTGTAGTTCAGCGCTGGGAGGACTGCAACACATAGAGGTGACCCACGCCAGAGCATCTCTAGAAGAATGCATCCCATGGGGAGGACTCAGGGTGGAGCCAGGGCCTGTCTCACTACCCCAGCCAGGAGCAGGGCAGCTCTAGAAATGATGAACAAAGTTGTTTTCTTGTAAGAAAATCCAATAATAGCTCAAGTGTTCAAAATACGGGAACCTTCCATAGAACCTTCCTACAGATGTGAACTGTACTGAGTGCTGTGCTCTGATCAGAGACCCATTTGATGATGCACAACCCAGGGTTACCAGCATCTGATGGGGTGTAAGATGCCTGTACTATCTTTTTCTTTATATTGTTAGGCCTAATAAATAATCATTTTAAATGATACCTTATGGAGTCTGAGTGCCTTTCTTGCTGGGATCATACTGAAACAGCACCTCCTGGTGGAGAACATGGGCCCATGCTGAGTCCAGGCTGGAAGGTCAGCCTATGGGTTGTGATTGAGTTTGGGACCTGAGCTGGTGGGGTATGTGGCCAAGAACAGGCACAGCTGAGGGGTGGTGGGGCAGTAGCTCAGGCCAGGCACAGCTGTGGAGCCTCAGCTGAAAGCATCCTAGTGGACTGGGATTAGCCCTGGCTGTGTTCACATCACAGCACTGCTGGGGAGCACTTCCCCATGGCCCCCAGTGGGAAGGGTGTCCTCCATGGTGTGGGCTCTGAGCTGGCCCTGGTGGCCAGACCCTGGGAGAGGGGATGTGTTCAGGGCCCTGCCAGGGTGATGATTATCACGGTGCACAGCTTCCCTGTGCATGGGCTGCAGATGGCATGCAACTGTAACAGGTCACGCCTGAGTGAGATGTGTGTATATTGTGTTGTTACTAGGTACTGCTGATGTTTAAGTAGTGCTTTGGTATTCTCACCTTTCTAATTTTAATTATTATTGGTTTCTCAGTTAATAAAATAAACATTAAGTGCGGTATCATCCCTTTTCCTGGCATAACCACATCCACACTAATCAATCAGGTGTATCAAGATGAAATCTGGTGGGCAGTGTGCAGGAAGAAGGCACTAAAAGTAAAGGAAGCCACAGGCTGATCCTCATGTTTCAGTACCATGGCTGCATTTTGACAAACTGTTAGAGAATGCAGGCACATGTCTCTGTGACACTATGCATATGAGTGTGAAAATACAGTGACATACAGAGTAACTAGGCAGTTCATGCAAAAAGGAAGTCTGGTTTGTAAATGCATATTAAGACTTGCAGAGTGGACTCAGGCCTTACTAGCTAACTATCTTTGCAACAACCCTATGAATAAGTTAACTATTAATCCTTTCATTTATCAAAGAAGTGAAATGAATTGCCCTGTGTCAAACTGTAAACCAACAGCAAACAAAGGGTGGGCTAGGTGATGTCAGAGATCCATCTGCACAGAACTCACAGTTCCATGGACATGGATGATAAAACAGACTGAATTCCTCAGAGCCCAAGTCTGATAGAAAAGTAAAAGGAAAATATCAATTTAAATAAAAATATATACACACTACTGCAGAGCTCTGAAATATACAGTATACAAAACTTTTAACCCTGTGTGTAAGCAAGCTTTGGAAAATGTAGATTTAGAAAAGCAAACCCAAAACCCATTTTAACACATGGTCTGCAGGATCAACAGAGTAAGTAAGTTAGGCATCTATGTTTTATTCTGAGACCCAAAGGCTGACAGGACCTCCTTTCTGCCTCACAATCACATAACCACAGGACTGAGGTTGGAAGAACCTCCAGAGATGGTCTCATTCAACTCTTCTGCTCACAGGAAGGTCAGCTACGGAAGGCTGCTCAAGATTGTGCCTCAGAAAGGTCCTTCAGAATGTAACCACACACATGCTCCAGATGCTCCTACCATGAACACCTCATTCTTTAATTTCTTCCTTGGATCTCCTACAGTTTACAGATAGACAGTAAGGTGCCCAAACCCTTTCCTCATTCCCTTAATGAGCATGACCTGTTAGGTATGCATGATAAACACATAAGTCTTGTGATTAGGGAATTTGGTTAGTAGGAGACCCCCTGTCTAGTCTTCTTCAACCATAAAGCATCAGAGTATAGCCTAGTCATCCAGGTGAAAACTAGAGTGGGCTGAGATGGAGTAGGACCACTTTCCAGCCTTCTCACTGAAGGCAGACCACTACACAGTAAGGAATGTATCATTTGTCAGGTCACAGGAAGAAACACAAGAATGAGCTTGAGCTTGTATCACTGTGAAGGGCACTCACCTGGTCCAAGAACTTCTTACATACTTTGAAGTCATTAAGGTCACTGAATAATATACACAAAGTGCAGAGGAAACATAAAGAAATATTCTACCTGAATATAGAATATAGAAATATTCTAGCCTGAAGTCAAGTTGTTTCTAGTATCTCTGATTTTATTAAATTTCTTTTCTGTACTGGGAGAGTCAATGTTCAGTATCCTAAAAGGGAGGGAGCCCTGTAATATGTAAGTGTGAGTCAGGCCTGTCCCATACACTGTCCTGTTCCCTACCAATTGATATTAAATGCTGCAACTCAACATGTGGGAGTGACACATTGTCACACAGGGGCCTGGCTACCTCTGCAGTCACAGAAAAAATTAACAACTCACTGAAGTGGTCTGAATGAGCCTGAAAGACAGACAGTTTTTAGGCACTCTAACACCTAAGTGTCCTAACAGAGGCCTAAAAGTAGACACTCTTTTAACATGGCCCACCATAAAACCAAAGTATACCCTAAGTTTTACATTTCAAAGGTGTTTTCTGTATGTTTGTATTCATGATTCTAACTGGTTCCATTACAGCATTCGTTCTCCAAAGGTTATTTTTTATGTTTTTTTCTTACTGCAAGATAAAATACTGGGCACTATAGAAAAATGAATGGTAACATGATCACATTGTGGATGCCGTTTTACTCAGAGGATTCAATGATTATCAGTAGTTGAGTTTCATCAAATAGATTGTAAAAAACGTCTTGCTTTAGAATGCAAAAAAAAAAAAAAAGAGTTGTTTTTCATCTCAAGTCACACTCTCAAGCTCTAAACACCAAAATAACAAGAACAAAACAAGGTTATTAAAAAATGATCAAACTAAATAGATCATCATATCCTAGCCTACATACCGAACATTTGCAAGGTTTGGAGAAGAATGTTGTCCTTCACATTTAAATAGGAAAGAAAAAAAAAAAAATCAAATAATATGATATAGTAAAAATATTTCTAACCTGGTCAGAAGAGCATTCGTAGCAGCATACTTCTGACATGCCCATGAAGCAATCTCTAGGACTCTGTGCTGGAAGATTCTTTTCCTCTGAAGGACCCAATGCACTACTTTGTTATTTGTTTTGGTCACAGTATTGAGCACTAAGGGGTGTCACTAGTAGCAGACTGCCAGCTAGACTACGCACTGCTGACCATCAAATTTGCCACCCACTTAGCTGATCTGGATATAAAGTTATTATGGGAGATGATGATGAAAGCCCTGTTGAAAAGACGGAAAGGACAGCAGTAGGTTAAAATAAACTCGATCTAACTCGATCTGTTTTAAATGTTTTATCCAAATAGCAGTGTATTTTAAGAAACACCTTATCAGGCATAAGTATTTGTTTAGATTATTTTAGTCTTCAGCTATGTATCTGAGCACTTTGTGATTGTTAATGAATTTTGTAGTAACAAGATCTCTGCGAATCTTGTATCACAGAGAAGGAACTGAAGCAAAGATAGATGAAGAGACTTGCCCAGGATCATGACCCAAAAATGCCAAATACATCAGGTAATGAGTGCAAGTTCTGTGATTGTCATGGTTATAGTCACTAAGTAATAGTTCCTATATGAAGTTACTAGAAATTAAGAAGAATCAGTCTAAACCTAACTTACTTTGACAGAACATACGCACCGTACTGATTAAATTGCAGCAGTTAAATATTTGTCTGTCTTCAGTCAATATTAAGTGCTTTGCTTAATCATGAATCTGGAAAACTTCCCCTATTATGCATCTGCCTCTCATTTGTGAGCCAGAGTAAGAGAGTGGGCGGGAAGATAGGGTGAGCAGGATTAGATCAGCTAATCCTACCACTGCTTTCAGTAAACAGCTATTGGATTGTTTTTCAAATTAAAAAATAATAACAAAAATAGGCTACTCTTCGGTCAGGAAGGAAAAAAATAAACCCAAACACCTGTGCCTGCCATAGGAACAACTGGGTGCATGCTGATGAAGATTCAACTGTAATATGTACTGCATATAATTAGATAAGCAGAATAAATTGTGTTCGGAATCTATTATGGAAAATCTACTGCATGATTAATTAACTTTATTTTCTTTTCACTGTCTTCTTTTCATCACCCTTTTCTCATTCAGGAAGGGTTGGGGAAGCAAAGGAAGTTCTGTGTTTGTCTTCTATTGTCACTGCTGAATGTTGATGTAACAGTTTGGGTAGGTGATGAAGAAACAGTCCTTATCTGGCTTGAATCAGAAACCAACTATATACTGATGTGAATAGATGGCATGACTATTTTCAGAGGGAAAACTGCAAAGGAGAGAGTAAGAAGCTTGTTAAGCAAAATTTTTAATACTCATCTTTGATCAACTCAGCATTTTGGAATCTACTTATCCTCCATCCATGATAATGATTTAAAGTACATTAGTTTTATAGAGGTGTTTTGAAGTCCATAGAAAACTATCCTCAATTAAAGTGAGGAGGGATACTCTCAGCTGCTGATATCTAAAAGATCTCTAATGATTGGATTATTTGATTTGATTATTTGGAGGAATAAAATATCTGAATCTTTGTCTACCTTATGTTTAAATGATTTTTGAAAAGTATAGAATATGTACCTACAATTTTCCCAGTTATTTGGTAATTCAATTTATTTAATCATCTGAAGATGTAGCAGCACTATGCCCTGAAAGTTTCAGGTGGCAAATGTTAGTTCATATTTAGTTCAAGAACTTGTGTAAGGTAAGATGAGATATACCACCTTCTTGCAGCTCAGCTTGAACTTAAACTGAACAGTTCTGTGCTGCTTCATTTCCTACTTAATGTAGCTGTAAATGTTTTGGCCCTTTGGTCTTCTGTATTCAGTGTGCGACCTTTGGCATACTTAACAGTCTTTCTGCTCATAACTGAGAAAGATGACATCTTATCCTTTCTCTGTCTTCTTAAAGTAGATTTTGAATAGTTTACAAAATAAAATACAAAAATAAAGCCAAAAAACCTCCCCACACTATCATAGAAAGAATTCTAGGTGAGAGCAGAAATATATGTTCTGCATTTAAACAGTGATTTACTGCTACATGAACAGGAAGATAAAGGCTACCAAAAAGACACATAACCTTGCTGCAAACCTGTCAGAAAACATGATCAGCTGTAATTAAAATTATATGGACAAATCACTTTAAATCACAGAGCAATGTTATGAAGTGAACTAATTCTGACAGTGTTGGACCCACTGTCTTTAGATAGTTTGCCTTCTACACATTAACTCATCACAGTAAGAATCAACAGAATCTGTTATAAAGAAGAAGAGAGGACTTTCTAAGATCTAGGCCTCTTTTTGTGTCTGACTGCCATGGTTGGTTGAGTGGTAAAATATTTCATATTTAATTTACTGTTAATAAGCGGCAGTTTCAGTTGATCTGAGACTGTTTTGCTGCCAAATATAATGGTGCCCAATAACACCTTGAGGCAGCTGTTCAGGGAGTGTGTTTAGAGATCTGATTCAACTAAAACTCAAATTACTGAATCTGATTTTTTAGTCAGATCAGCAGAATTTCTGCAGCAGTTCACAGCTAATCAGACTAAGTTAATCAGCCTTCTCTTCAATTGCCTGCCCAGTAAGATTGACACTACCTTCCTGAGCAAAGAGGACTTTAATAACAGATACATTAACTCCAAAAGCTGTAAGATGCTGATCAGTGTAAAACTCACAAGAAAATAAAATATCACAGATTATATTGGCTCAAAATACTTTTTGCTGAAATATAGTATATGCAGTAATATACAGCCATTTGCCATTCAGTATGAATGAATGTGTGTGTTGGAATGTGTGAACACTTGAATGCCATAGGATTGCTTTTTAGCATTCTGAGACTTTTTGCAATTTTTAATAGAGACAAAGCAAATGGTGATGCCTACTACTTTTCTCTATTATTAATTAGAATTTTTCCCTATTATTAAATATGTGCTCTGTGTTTTGGAAAAAAACAACTCAAAACAAAACCAAAAACTTTCTGGCTTAAATTTGAAGATTAAAGAGGTTAAGGGGAAACAAATGAAATAATAATATAGGCTTTAGAAAGCAGTCCTCACCCTGGGAGCAGGAACTGGGTAATTAGCAAGACCAGAAATACTGCATCATTGGTTGGGAGGTCCTCAGTGCATCACCACAAAGTTCTAAAACTGAAAAACATGTATACATATTTGGCATAGGCTGCTGCTGAGATTATTGTCTGCATCAAGCAACCAGAAAAGTCTACTCATGTCACTGTGAGCCTGCTTTATCTTACATATCTCCACCTTATGTTTTCAGTATAACTGCTTATGTAGATGCTGCTGTACATGGGAATTGAAAAAAACACCATTTACAAAGTGGTATGATAGAAGTGTCAGATTCACTGTCTACATGAAATACAGTTCGAAATCTGGGGTAAAGGAGACTCTACAGAAAGATTATAGGTTAAGTACTTGGTCCAAATAAGTTCACTAAAACAAAGCAATATGTGCTTCTCTTCTGTTAAAGGTGAAGGAAGAACTCACAATCTTAATAATAAACACCTTCCTCTGTGGCTGGTTCAGGAAGAGTGCTTTTCATCTACTTCAGCCAAGGAAAGAAATGGTCAGATCATGCCTTATGTCAGCCACAGACTTCTGTTAAGATTTGTGTTTTTCACAACATTTGCCATTGAGCAAAACTTACACCCTCCCCCAGAAGGCAGGCAAGTATAATCCTGTTATTTTCCAGATGGGTGAACAAAAGAGGTTGCAGAAGATTGTTTCTGACAGCACTGGGAACAAAACCCAGGGGCCAAACCACCTATCAGATTTACATAAAATGTATTCAAATGCAAGAGAAAATGTATTTTCTGAAGGTGTTTTGAACAGCTGCTGAGTAATTTAGTAGCAGCACAGCATGCTACACTATAGCTCCCACATTCACATCTTTCATTACTACTAGTCCCCTAGGTGCTGGCAGCTCTGACAAGACAATGTGAACTGTAGGGGGGATAAAACAATTTCTGTGACAATGTATAGATCCCTAGTTCCTGGTGTTCTCACTAAAACTCATAAGTTTAGTAGGAAGTCATATCCACCATCAATGCAAAAGGCTGACCGGCACAGCAAACTGCATAGAAGCTGTAGATGAAAAACCACAGGGACACATATCCCAAGGCACAGATGTGAATTGGTGCTATATAAGCAGCATTTCCCCAAATGGGGAAATGTACAACAAACATGTGATACTGCAGTTGAATAAAGCCTACCGAAAAGGCAGTTCACAGCCTGGACAAAAATTTTATTTTAATGTGCTCCAAACCTCCACATGACATGTCTGTTTAATATGGTTCACTTGGAGTGTGAGCTCAAATGCAGATTTGTCCTCATATAAAGTTTTGTCATTTCATAGAAAAGTGCACAGAGTTTCCACAGATCCAGAGAACCTCTCTACAAACTATGTTAAAATAGTTACTATATCCTGAAATACCTTGCAATGCAGCAGATGTTTTTCATGTCTCTGGAAAGACAATAGCACCAGTAATGTTAGACATTAATTACTTTTCTATGTTCAGTATATGCTAACACGTATAATGTGACTACAAGAATTCTACAATATATTCACCTTTACCTTCATGTTGAACAGAAGAATAAAACCTTATTCAACACAAGGCAGCCCTAGTTATAATTTAAATAAACTATAGAGGTCACATTTATTACAGAGTTTTGCTCATACAACTACATATGCAAGGAATGTAGAAAAATCACTTTCAGTATCACTTCACGGTTCCTTCTGTGGTGGGTTGACTGTGGCCAGCTGCCAGATGCCCACTCATCCACTCTCATTCCCCCTCCTCAACATGACAACAGGGGTGGGGGAATAAGTTGACAAAACTTGCGGGTTGAGATAAAGACAGAGAGATCACTTAACATTTACCATCACAGGCAAAACAGACTTGGTGTGGTGAAAATTAATTTAATTTAATTTATTGCCAATTAAATATATTTGGGTGGTAAGAAACAAAGACAAAAATTAAAACACCCTCTCCCTAACCCCCTTTCTTCCAGGCTCAACTTTACTCTATTACCAACTCCTGTATCTCCCCACCCCAAGCACTGCAGGAGAAGGATGGGGAATAGGGAGTTGCCATGAGTCCATAGTACCTCCTCCCTGCTACCCCTTCCCTCTCACACTTTTCCTCTGCTCCAGCATGGGCTTTCCATCGGCCACAGCTCCTTCATGAAACACCCATCTGCTGCAAGCCCACAGGCTACAGTGTGGATATCTGCTCTGGCATGGTCTCTCCACAGGCTGCAGGGGACTCTGCTCTGGTGCCTGGAATGCTTCTTCGCCTCCTTCTTCTTTGACCTTGGTGCTCACAGGATTGTTTCTCTTTTTTTCTCCCTCACTCTGCCTGTGTGGTGTTTTGCACATCCTTAAATACTTTTCCCCAAGGCGCCACCCCCTTGGCCGGGGGGCTCAGCCGTGCCCTGCTGTGGGTGGGTTGGAGCCGGCTGGAACCGGCTGTGTCCGGCACGGGGCAGCCCCGGCCGCTCCTCAGAGGCTGCCCTGCAGCCCCGCTGCCAGCGCCTGGGCACCTGCACCCAGTACACCTTCTCTCTATAAACTTGGCATGCACTTTACTAAAAGATTAAGCTATTGACATGTGGATGCAAATTTATCAGCTGAAGACCTAAGTGTCTTATTGTATAACCTTGTCAGTACCAGTATGACAGCAATGCCTTTGAAAACTATTTTAAAATATCTTTATTTGTTTTGAACTGCATGATGTAATACTAGCACAAATCTGCACACCTAACATTTTTCTGGTGAAGGTTTCTGCCTGCAAGTCTCTGCTATATTTACACACAGCTTAAATTTCAGTCTGGAATCAGCCTCCAGTGAAGTGTATTTAATTTTGTATTTCTAGCCATGTCAAGGACAAGATCAAGTAATGGTTGCAAAATGACAAAGCATCTTTGGATGAAGGTGATCACAGATACAACAGCAGCATCAGTAACTACATAGAAAATAGGTCAACAAAGCTAAAGAGCATGGGACAAAAGGCAAGCGGCACACATCAGTGAGCAAGCAGAGAATAAAGTTTCATGGACAGTTTATGGTCTAATAAAAAGCCAGGTCACTGTGTGCTTCAAAGAACAATCAAGGGATAATAAGGACAGTCAAGGTGTTGGAAAGAGGAATAAAAAAGCTTCTCCCACCTGAATTAACTACATTCCAGAATATAATTTTTTCACAGAATTGATGTACTTCAGTCAAAGGGAGAGAAATACCTTCCCTCATCTGTGGTGTTCCTTAAATAATTTTCTTTCAGACTTTCAGAAAGATGCAGCTCACATTTCTCTCTCTAACCGGACCACTAAGGAGGACCATTTAACAAATGTATGTGTAACTTTTATTCAATACTGTCTTTAATCAAGTGATTCAATTTGCAGCACCAAATTTCCTTACTGCTGGTATGTAAAACTAGACCTAAACTGGCTAGTCTTGGAACAATCAGCTGTCTGATATCCTGTTTTTTTTCCTTCTTTTCTACATAATTGCAAACTACATATTAAATATCTGCCTGAAATTTATTTAGAAAGCAAGAATTTAGAAAAAATAAGGTTATAGCAATTAAAATAACAATAATAAACCACAGAATAAACATTGCTGTTTCTTCCTTCCTTCATCCCCCATGAAAAAAGGATTGCCAATGAACTGTATGACAAACAGAGATCTCAAGTTAGTTTACCTGAGGTCCTGTGATGGTTTTGGGTCACAGAGCTGGACTGAGTATAGTACAAAATACAGATCATGCACCAGGATCTCAATGCCACATTTTAAAAAAATCTGTTTAAACACTTAACTTGACCTCAGAACATTTAATCTTTTGAACATCTGAGATAGGTAAGTTCTGCTCCCACTTTAGAGCTGTGTAAACTAGGTAACAAGCTAAGATTAACCAAACTCTTTAAAACCATGTAGGAAGTTTGCTGCTGAGTTTGGAGCTGGTCACCTAGACCAAGAAGAACTGCTCCCTTCTCCTTAGCACAGAGGATTCAGCTAATCCTGCAGCACTCCGGACTGCACAACTTCACTGCCTGTTTCATTGTTTGTGGTGACCTACTCTCTGATTTCTCTACAATTACTGGTGCTCATGAGGTGTATCGAAGAGAGCCAAACTGGCTTGTTGGGAGATACGTGTTCTTTACCTTCCCTCCACTGCTTTTTTTTTTTTTTTGGACACTCATGCAAAGGCTAGCTGTCTACTGTTTTTTTTTAATTTTTACTGATTTTCATATATCTACAGAGCAAATAGTATTTCCTATTGCTTTCAGCTAAAGCAAACCTGTAGAGAATTTTGAGCGGATACATGCATACTGAACCAGTTTTACTTCTGTATTGATCTTCTACTTAAGCAGCAACAGGCTTGAAGAAAAGAATTTAAAAAATTGCTTTGTCTTTACAGATTTTTTTTTGGTTTAGCTCTTCAGGACTCACAGTTGTGTGAACATTTAATGTCATCTCACTTTTTAGGAAGAAGACAACATGGCACCTTCATAAGCTATTTGGCAATATACTCTATTGCTATAGTTCCATGTACTGTGCCAAACTACCAGAAACCAAACAGTTGTCTGAAAAGTCCTTTGTGTGAAGCACTGGGTGACCAAATAATGAGCTAATGAATTTTACAGAATTCTATATACTTTAGAAATAAATAAATAAATATTGAAACTGTCAAAATATACCATATAATCTTGAATTTTAATAGTTTATTATTCCTTCTGTAATCCAGTGACTCCTTTTTCCTTCAAGCCACAGATAAGTGCATGTTTCATGTAGAACACATAGTGCCTCTTCAGAAGTACTGAAATCCCTTTGTACTACCATGTACATGAAAGAACTGTTCTTCCTTCCAAGCAGAGCAGAAGGTCTCTGCATCCTGCTTCTTCCCTGGAACAGCCAGCTATTTTGAAATCTTTACTATCTGTTTCATGCAGTCTCACCCAGCCACAAGAAGATGGAAAAGTGAAACACATGAGATTGTGGAGCAGAAACTATCTATATAGAGAAACTGTAGTGAGTAAGCAATCACATCAACAGTACTTGGAATACAGTGCTTCATGCAGCACGCACTAAAAAAAGGACTATAGCATACTGAAAGGACCAGTACACACCATTAAAGCAGTGTCTCTTTTAATACATGAAGGTAAAGTTCTAAAGAGCTTAGCAAAATTCTGGAAAATTGGGTTAAATGCAGTTTAGAATTTCCATGATATAATAAAAAGAACACTAGCAAATGTTTTAGCTACAACATTGCTGAAAGGCAAATCATATAATTTTCAAAGCAGATGTATCGAGAAAATGGGAATTGGGTTATACAATTAGAATTTTAATCTTGCTATTTTCCTTTGAGAGACACAGAGATTCTTTGAAACTTGGAATTTTAAAATTATAACACAAAGACAAATCTAAAAATAAAAAGTAATGAAATGTGCATTCATTATGTTTTACAATGTATACCTTAATTCTGGTGAATCTGCAGCTCATTGTCTCTAGAAGACCCAGTAAATTGTGACATAGAGCTTCAGTAAAATCCCAAAACCTTATAACTGCTGTTAGCAACATCAGTCACTAAGAAAGTAATAAATAACTTGCAATTATCAACACTGCATTGAAGCTGTTTCTTTAATGTTATTATTAATCCTAGAGCTTTCTTTGGAAAATGAGATTTTCTGGTTATTCTTGATTCTGAAAATTATACTAGCTATTATTTATATCACTTTTGATAAGAGGGGCTGCTAAACAGGAAGGTGTTAGAATGTTTTGAATTATACAATATTTTAGTCATGCTTTCTGAAGGTCATAGCATGAAAAACTAGCAATGTATTCACATATCTAATTGCCAACATATTTGTAATATGCGTAACAATGAAATACTGAACATACATTAGAGATTAGCATGGTCATTAAACATCTGATCCTGTTTAAATATGTGAATATTGATATGACAAAGTTTGTAAGCATCATTCATCAGTCCTATTCCTTTTACCATTTCAATTCTAGTAGGAAAAATACAAAGAAAATATGCTGTCTTGAACCACTCGGTATTTCTGTAAAATCAATAATTGACAGCAATGAAATTCAGGGTATGAGGGGTATTACTGAAATGATCGACCTATCTTAGGGAAAAAGGACATAATAAAAATACTGTTCAAAACTGAGAATATCAACCTTCATTAGTATTTTCAGGTATGGTCCTCTACTTTAGAGATGAAGAATGGTGGAAATGCAACAAAACTATTGGCCAGAAATGCACCTTAACCACTGGAAAGATTAAAAAACCCTTGGTTCTACCACTAGGTTATACAGTCACTCTCACTGGGACAATCAGTATAAAAAATATAAAGTTTGATTCATGTTAAAATGACCACTGACAAGACAGAAGTGGCTTCAGAGGTATTTCTTTTTTTTGCTCACCATTATAAAACATTTCTTTGTATGTCTTACATAGTAGTGAAAAGTTAAATCTTCACGTCTTTGTCATGAATGCTTAATTATTTTACATAGTTATGAGAGTTATGCTTGCAGGCAAACAAAATAACATTGCAAAATGAGAAACAGAAATATATCTCTATTTTCAATATCAATGTTGTTTAGGAAGTGGAATAACTTTATTAAAGTCAAAGGTCACCAGCTGTCACAGGCTTGAAGCTGACAGCAGTCTTTCTTCACATGTAATGTGTATATATGTACACTAGAAATAAATCTATTTCTAGGATACCATACTTGTGCAAACAAAACCACAGATTTGTAGAATTTATTTCTTGTGCTGATTTTCAAATGATATGTTGTTACACTAAAAGTTTCTAAATGAGACAAGTTTTACCAGTCGTCTTTACTTTTAGGATGAGTTACTTCATCCTACAAAAGTTTTTATTGCACCTGGTTTTGCTTTATTATGTTAAGTTGAACATGCTTATAATTATATCCTCTAGCATCATTGGTAATACAAATGAAGTATGTTACATTCCTAAAACAGATAATAATGATATAGAAGCATAGATTCTATGATTCTTAAAACAGATAATATAGGTAAAAATAACAGCTATCCTTGTTTCTTATAGGGAATAGAGTGATGTGTAGCATATCTTACTCTATCAAATAAAAGCTTAAATTCTGGTGGATGATACCTTGAGGAATAGAGGTTAAATTATGCTCTTTTTGTCAGTACACTGAAGGGCCGACAATAATTTACTATGTCAATTTCCAGCTCAAGTTCAGAGCATCTTTTTGGGTTAAAAGTCAGCATTTGTCCCCAGACAGAGTTTGATTTAACAGAACAACAGATTTGACATAAAATTTGATTACACGAAATTACCAACAAAAACTAATTTTTCAAATTTCACATTCAACAGGAGATTGGAAGGTGCACCATACTAACAGGACTTAAGAAAGAGAAATTTGTTTACAATTCCAATAACTTTGTCGTTGTTTGCACTATTATTTTTCATGGTACTAGAGAAATTTATAAAATGTATTCCATTTATCATTAAGGCTCACAACATCAGAACCTTGAGTTTTCAAGTAGGTTTGAAGTTGCAGTAATTGCAACAGAAAGAAGGGGGTTTATCAGTGGGGAAAAAGATTGTGAGAATGAAATAAATTTTGTTTTGCAAAACAATATTTATCTTTTCAGAATGTTCATCATTTAACACTGACCTCTATATTTCAATGGAGGTAGGTAACCTAAAAATAAGCTGCCAACTTTTAGCTGAATGGCAAAAAGGCCTAGTGAGCAATAGCAGTCTGAGTACTGTACCAATTTTTAATTTTTCCCATAAATCCACATAGTTATACAGTCAAACTCCTTTAGACGAGATACCTAACTTGAAAGCAGGTAAGGTTAGATGGAGTGAATACGACTCATAAGAATTTTTCTTAAATAACATAGCTAATCAACAGCTTCATATTTTTTCAATAACTTTACCTTTGAAATACAGTAAATATATTTTGCTTTCTTATGTTGCACTGTGGTTTCAGGTAGGTCATAGTATTCCATCTGTGACTCAGAGTCCAGTTCAGTATGGTAGAGGGTGCTGATCTCCACAACTGTGAGAAGACATCTGTATGCCTGCCACTTCAGGAAAGGCAGCTGACAGTGCTGTACTATGCTACTCAGTATTACTGAGCTGTTGCTACAGTTCACATTTAAAAAATTTATATTAATATGAATGTATCTGAAAGGCTCTGAAAAAAATTCACACCTAGCAGCACAAATGATTAAACCTTCTTTAATGCAGTTACCCTGAGATGGTAGAATCTAGGATTGTAAGAGGACGGAGCAAAGTAAAAAGCAGGAGCACAACCCTGGACATCAACAACCAAACTCTGGTCTTTTCAGGGATCTGTTTGGAAGAAACCCATGAGATATGGCCCTGGAGAGAAGACTAGTTCAGGAGATCTGGTTGATATTCAGATATCACCTCCTATAAGCTCAAGATAGGTCCATCCCAACAAGTAGGAATCAAGCAAATGCAGCAAGAGGCCTGCATGGGTGAAGAAGGAGCTTCTAATTGAACTCAGACCTAAAAATGAAGTGCATAAGTCATTGAAGCATGGGCAGATGATCCAGGAGGAGTATAGAGTTGTCTGATCTTACAGGGATACAGTTAGGAAGGCTAAGGCTGATCTGTAATTGACTATGAAAGTGACATGCAGGGCAACAAGAAAGGATTCTACAAGAACACCAGCAGCAAAAGAAAGACTTACAAAAATGTAGGCTCACCACTGAATGGGGAAAGCAATCTGCTGACAAAGGACCTGGAAAAGGCTGAAGATACTCAGTGTCTTCTTTACCTCAGTCTTTACTAGCAAGACCATCCTTCAGGTCAAAAGAGGTAATTTTCTCCCTCTCTTCTGCACTGGTGAGAACACATCTAGAGTGCTGTATCCAGTTCTGAAGGATATGGACTTACAGGAAGGAGTTCAGCAAAAGGCCACAAAGATGAATAAGGGACTGAAACCTGACAGGACATGGTCCTACATACTCTATGTGATCCTCCTTGAGCAGGAGCATTAGACAGGATGATCTCAAGAGGTCCCTTCCAACCGAAACAATCATGTGATTCAGTGGTTCCTGAGATATTCCTGTAAGGTCAGTTAATTTAAGAAGACCTAGTCTAAGACAAAGCATGAAGGGTACAGGTACAGGAATTCAAGTCAGCTCTTCAGCAGCTAATGAGCTTGAATAGCCATAGAAGTTGGTTTGTTGGCTTTGACAGATCACTGATGAAATATTGAATATTGTTCCTGAATGAAAGCAAAAAAATTGTTTCATAAAGTGACATATGTTTCTAAACACACTGAATATTCTGTTTAAACACAAAATTTGAAATTGAAACAAACCCAAAAATACTCTTTTCCATACTCTTTATGAGAATCCATTCACTTATTTCAGATAGTAGGCCACACAGAATAATTTAACTGGTTGATTTTAATATTCCATGAAACGATCAATTTTAATTGCATATACAAGAATGTATATGCATTAGTTTGATATAATGAATGTATTATGGGACTGTTTCTGAGACTGAATAGCAGATGTAGTGATTTACCTATGTAAAATTGTGGCAGCTGGATTGATGGAACCGGGATTAAGGTTTTCAGACAACAAACATTATATAGGCATACATTGCACAAACTTTGATACCTTATAGTGGCAAATTTGATGATGATTTTATGAAATAGATATATATTAAAAACTGAACTGAGTCCACTATTGTTTTTACAAGGTCTGATAAACCATCATCAAATGCAGATAATTTCAGTGGAATATCATCTCTGAAAGACATTTTTAGGTTTTGTCTCACTAAGACTTATGCTGTGTTATCATGATTTGCAATTTCTGTAGAAGAATTCAGTAAATATAAATGTGTATAGTTGTATATACAGTCCTTCTAAAAGTAATTCTAAATTTAATTCAAAATTTATTATATATACTTAATCACAGAATCACAGAATTGTCTAGGTTGGAAAAGACCTTGAAGATCATCCAGTCCAACCATCAACCCAACATTAACAGTTCCCAACTACACCATATCCCTCAGCGCTAAGTCGACCCTACTCTTAAACACCTCCAGGGATGGGGACTCCACCACCTCCCTGGGCAGCCCATTCCAATGCCTAACAACCCGTTCTGTAAAAAAATGTTTCCTGGCGCAACTTGAGGCCATTACCTCTTGTCCTATCGCTTATTACTTGGTTCAAGAGACTCATCCCCAGCTCTCTGCAACCTCCTTTCAGGTAGTTGTAGAGGGCGATGAGGTCTCCCCTCAGCCTCCTCTTCTCCAGACTAAACAACCCCAGTTCCCTCAGCTGCTCCTCGTACGACATGTGCTCCAGACCCTTCACCAGCTTCGTTGCCCTTCTCTGGACATGCTCGAGTAATTCAATGTCCTTTTTGTAGTGAGGGGCCCAAAACTGAACACTGTAATCGAGGTGCGGCCTCACCAGTGCCGAGTACAGGGGTAAGATCACTTCCCTGTCCCTGCTGGCCACGCTATTTCTGATACAAGCCAGGATGCCATTGGCCTTCTTGGCCACCTGGGCACACTGTTGGCTCATGTTCAGCTGGCTGTCAATCAACACCCCAGGTCCCTCTCTGACTGGCAGCTCTCCAGCCACTCCTCCCCAAGCCTGTAGCACTGCTGGGGGTTGTTGTGGCCGAAGTGCAGAACCCGATATTTGGCCTTATTGAAACTCCTACAGTTGGCCTTAGCCCATCGCTCCAGCCTGTCCAGATCTCTCTGCAGAGCCTCCCTACCCTCGAGCAGATCAACACTCCCACCCAACTTGGTGTCATCTGCAAATTTACTGAGGGTGGACTCAAGCCCCTCTCCTCAGCAACTGATCTGAAAAGGCGGAGGCAAGGAGTTTCAAACTGCTTTCAGAATGTTCTATAACATTTCCAGTTTTATGCAATACATCTACATGGGTATGATTAATGTATGTGCTGACAAAATTCAAAATCAAAATATACAGTATGTAAGATATTACATTTCTAAACCATATCTAAATGTGTTTTCTTTATCAATTTATAAATTCATATTATAGAATAGAAATTCTTAAATTTCTCCCAAACTGCTTTCACTGTTAATCTTCAATGAATTTTGGAAAGGGGAGGTATGGTAAGATGATGGAAATATTGCATCAAGTTGGTTCAGGTTATCTAGCAAAACACCTTTCCATTTCTTATTCATCACATAATTGATTATGTTGGAACTCAGTATTGCAATTATGAAGCTTAGGAGTATTTGAAGACAACAAAATGTCTTCCACACATCATGAATATAGGCTATACTATATAACTGTTCAGATACAAAGCCACTGACATTTACAAATTGCTGCTCAGATGTTTCCAATTCGTCAGACAAAAAATTCCTATATTCCTAGGTAACTGGTAATGTTGGAAACAATAGAAAAAGAGAAAATTAGCAATTATTTGTTTTCCTGATTTAATGTAATTTTTAGTAATTCTTTCACACTATGCAGAGCACCCAGCATCTGTAAATACTAATAAAATGATGACTTAGAAGTATGCAGTAATATGAAAACATACATATCTCTGGAATGATGAAATGAAATATGTAAACCAAATGACTCAAAATGAGCCAACATATTGTATGGGTGGAGATTTACATATTCTTTCTGAAAACACATTTTCAGAAGGCACATGTAATGAAAACCTTTGTAAGATCCATTCACACAACTGTCTCTTCTGTGAAAAAGGAGGAAGTGGAAGTGTAGGTAAAAAGATGGACACTGATAATATAATTATGTAGTTTTCAGTCAGTGCATTATGTCTTGCCAAAATTTCCATGTGGAAGTAAAAAAACATGTTGAGGACTTTCACAGTTCAGAATGTGCCATCTGCTTTTGAAGCATGAAGACCAAATAATAACTCCAGCAGCTTCTGTACCACTGCATGGTCTAGGCTAGAGTTAGCTGAACAACATTAGCTGAATAATTTATTTAACAAATAAATGCTTTTATAGACAGCTAAAGGTGTCCTTCTCAGCCAGGAGTAAATGCTCGTATACGTACTACTAATTGAAGCGTGACAGAAAATTGGAAACAACTACATTCAATATGTTCACTTGGAAGATACATGAAATATTAATGTACATAATACAGTGATAAAGGTCTGTGGGGATGGGCATGATGTTCATTAAATTCCAGAGCAAAATTCTGACAATTCTGCAGGTAAATAAGATGCAAAAGAGTGACACTATCCTATACAGACAAGATTTTAATTAATGCTTGCCTAGAATCTTCTAAACAGAATCTGGTGTCCCCCATCACTGTCTAGAACAGACAATTTAATGTTTTAAAGTAAATATAATTTTAAAAAATATCATTTAGAGAAGAAAAGTGTAAGATGTCTAAAAAAAAAATCAGTATTCCTACTCTAAAAGCTAAAATCCACCCCACTATCTAGAAAAATCAAAATCCTGGTGACTTGATTATCAAAATCTCTTGATTGTTAAAGTTACTTTGCTTCAACCACTTGAATAAACATCATCTGGCCTCAGTGACAGTCACATCATTTTAACCACAAATAGCATACAGCAATTTTCACATCAGGCAAATTCATTTCAGAATCCACATATGGAATGAAATGTGTTTGAATTGATGTTCATTGAATAAAGAACAAAACCATAAAAGCAATCCAAACTACATCTCAAGTATGGGCTCAAAGCTTTAACTGAAAATATCAATACAATCTCAATTATGAAATCACAAAAAATGAAACCCAAACAAATGTACATTTTCAAAACCAGCAATCAAATAATTCTAAAATAAACAGAACTGGAAACAATGAAAAAAAGCCTGCATTGAAACAGCTCTCTACTTTCTTTAGGCAAGGCAAAAAAGTAAGCAATCAGAGTTTTATTGTTTTTTCTATAAAACTGTTGTTTCACAAGGACCGTAAAGACAATGACTGAACATTTAAAACTCATTTAATCTTCATCAGGTTTGAAAGAAATGGCCATGTATAAGGAAACTAATCATATAGTTAAGAGAAAGGAACAGCTGTAAACTATGGGGTATCTTAATTTCCTGTACACAGTGGGTTTGGAAAGAAAAATTTGAGAAGATGAAAATTTGCTTCTATAGATGTTACTGGTTGCATTAATTGCACAGTTTATCCACTGGAGCTATAGTTGCATCCAGAACTCGAATATCTGTCAAATATTATCTTATAGACTTATTCAAAGTCAAATTTAACAGAAATATTGTCTCCCAGTTGGAGCATTTTCAAACAGTAACAAAAATAGTTATTTATTCCAGTCTATGTCTCTTTTCCTGCAAAAAAACCCTCATTAATTTTGCAGATAAAACATACAGATAGAGTTATCTATCTTCAACAGCCACAAAGAGAACACAAATCAACAGTTCTGCCATGGATTCATATTTTATAGCCTATGATACAAGATCCTGGGAGACCACAAATGCCTTGTAAAGTTTGCTTTTTTCTTTGGCAGAGGTTAAGGATGATTGCTGAAGGATTACAATTTTATTGCTGCTTTGGTGAAGGATATACTGCTCTCTCTACATTTTAGAAGGACTCACAAGAATAATTACTAGTTGTTTTGAAGGCCAAGCCCATAAACTCAGATGCATGTAAATCCCAGCCAGTCACAGTCTACAATCACACCTTGCAAGTTATTTTGTATGCCACTGTTTTAAAGATAGTTGTATATATTCCAGTAAACAAAGGTAATGTGTAAATTGAACTGACATTACTTTTTAGTGTATCAACATGGCGAATGAAGGCATAAATATACAGGTGTTAGTTTTAAGGTAAAAAAGAGGGAAATAAATTTATTTTTCAGTGTGAACTTGAACTCTTGAAATAGAGTCAGTCTTTTCAATGTTATTTAGCGGCATCTGTTGCTAAGATATTATTAGGCTTTGAAATCTGTACGGCATTTTAATGTCTTAATCTTGTGAAGCAGAGACAATGCTAACATAACCAATACAGTGTGCACAATTTGCTGACCAGTGTCTCACACAAGTGTAGTCTCTGAGATTAAAAAACAAATTTAGAATTGTTTGTTAGTATTGAGCTGTATACTTCTATCAAGTATTTTCTAAGAGAAAAAAATTCTTTACCTGCTGGTTCATAGGGAGAGAAATGGATAGAATTTTCTTTATACATTTTATATCATTCACAATTTGTACAAAAATTCTAAAATACATTAATACTGTCAGCTAACAAGTAATTAGATTTGAATTTATGCTATGTGATTTTGCTTCATTAATACCAGGCATTAATACTAATATAAAATAAAATAAAAAAAACCCCTGTTTTAAATGGATCATAAGAGTAATGTACAGGCCTGTGGCTAAGAAGAAATATAAGATGGAAAGGAAACAGTTTCTTAAATGGTAGAACCTTTCATCCATCCATATTTTGAAAAGAGGTTTTACATTTATATTCTAACAAGTTTGTTTCTAAAAGAATATGGCAAAGCTTATGGGGTGAGCATAAAATCTAACCAGGAAAAGTCTAACCATTGTCTTCTCCCCATATCAATCTACTCTATATATTGAGATCATCAAACCTGGCATGAGCAGCATTTTAGAATTTTACAACATTTACATCATACAGAAACAGCTCAGAAGGCAAATGCAATCATCAGGTGATGATTTTATTTTCCCAAAATAACATCTTAATCACACTAACTTGAAATTTTATATGGCCATTAGAATTATTTCTGAAATATTTTTAAAGTAAACATTAAGCACTTTACCATTATTTTCATGTTACTAATATAAATATAACATAGCACCTGTATTATTTCATTCTTACCTTTTTTCTAAGTTGCACATATGAAATTTCATGAGTGGAAAAGAGTTAATCGATTACCAAGGCATGATAACAATATCTTTTCCAAAATTATTAACCATTCTGTGAACTATTGTGTGTACTAGATGAAAAATTACAGTACTGGTCAGTCACCATTGTATACTGCTGACAATACAGTTGCATATGTAGATACAACAGGTTACTGCATTGCGAGATGTTAGCATGCCCATTTTTAATTTTTCCTCTTAAACATTAACTTAGTCCTTTATAATTAGTCCTAATATTTAGCACTAGAATTCTGATAACAAATCTAAATTATTCAACATGTAAATTAATAAGCATAAATTATGAGCTACCCATTTGTAACTTCCAACATTATGTATAAATTGTTTCAGTTCTCAAACTGACTTCACCTGTATCTGTAAAAGTGTCAGGAGTTTGAATGATTTGTAAGTTCTCCAAAGAACTGAACTAATCCCTGTGAACTAAAATGTATTTTCAATCAAGGACACTACCTTTTGAAAAAGGTTTCCAAATATGCAAACAATTTTTCTTTCTAATATGACTTGTCTTTTTATTGTCCAAAAAAAGTGAAGTCACACTTTATTGCTCAATATATATTACAAAACTCTTTAGTATAACATAGTGGTAAGTTCTTACCTTATTGTGATAGGGATGAGTATACCCCTGCTAACGGACTGATTGACAGATACAGTCAGAATGTTCTGAGAGTTTCCACAGCTGAATCGAACTGTTGGTCTTCCCTCCACAAGATACAAGTGAAGAAACCGTTCTCCCAAATCCTTTTCACTAGCTTTGAAAACAAAAATGGAGACAGTCACACTTCTGGAAGTGTAGGACCTTCCAAAAATATTCCACACTACTGGAATGTCACTGCCAGTCATAATGCCCATGTGACATTGAGGAGTCTTTTATCCATATGCAGGGCTCTGCTTGAGTGACTGTGAGAATAAAATTAAACTCTGTATCAACATCTGTAACTGGTCAAAGAAAACAACCAAAAGAGATTTATTTTTATACTACTGTAGTTTCATAAATCTTACAGAAATCTTTACATTAATGGAAGGTGAACTTTTCTCTATATCCAGCAGGATCATTAAGGTGACAAAAGTGATGCTAAAAAAAACCCCAACCAAATCACAAAAATACTATAATATCACAATTTACTTTTTCATTCAGCTTTTCAACCATATTATAGAAAACAAAAGTTATAAGAGACAATCTCTTTTTTTTATAATCTCTGTAAAGATTATGAACAATTTACCTTTCCCAATTAGTGATACATTTCAGACTTGATGAGAACAATAATTCTTATGTACAAAACATCACACATACTGTGTTACTTGCACAGTTCATATAAGAATAAAAAGATACTTAAAAAAAACCTTTCAATCTCTGGCACTTCCACTAAATAGTATACTGTAAATATGACAGCAAAAATATTTCTATTTAAATGATGGACGGCACATGGTTCATCTACCAAAAAAGGAACTGACACCTACAAGTGCAAATTATTTTGGACGGGGGTTTTTTTATAAATTTGCCCTTTGTATTTACTTCTCATAGAAGGTAAGACATAGTTCCTGTTTGGAATTTTTATTCCCCTTCAAGACAAACTGTTAATCTATTTTTTTTCATTATATTTTATTATATTTAACTGAAGTAAAAAAGACTCAATAGCTAGGTCATGAAGTTGAATTTACTGCATGTTCAGCAGTATTTGAGCATAAGATTACTATGTTCTTCTTAACTTCCAGAGTCATAATGTTTGGAAATCTGGAACCCTGAGTTCCAGAATCATATCTGTATCTAATTATCCAACTTGTCTGGAGAATATCTCCTATCCATTGTCTGTAGCTGAGTTGAGAAAAACCACACAACACATATACCATACAAATAATAAACTTTTTATGAGGGTATGTAGTAGGAGAGAACATTTGCTTCCTTAAGTTTATATGATAAACAATCTTGTCAAATGGGATGAAAAGGAAAAGGGGGAAACCAAAACATGCAAAGGCACAAACCTTACCAACAAATGGAAATAGTAACAAGAACCAAACCTGGTTTGTTGCACTAACTTGTATGAGCATGCAGAGTGTGGGAATGATTATTTCAGTAAGATTCTCTGATTGAGGATTCTGTCAAAATGGGATGATAAGGAAAAGGGAAAGTCAATAAGCAAAACAGATGTGACAAACAGTAACAGAAACAATGACAAGAAACCAATCTTGTCAGTCACACTAATGGATGGGCTATCAAGAAACTTCAAGCATCACTTCAAAGAATCACAGAATCATTCAGGTTGGAAAAGACCCTTGGGATCATCGAGTCCAAACATCAGCCCTACTCTACAAAGTTCTCCCCTACACCATATTCCCCAACATCTCATCTAAACGACCCTTAAACACATCCAGGGATGGTGACTCCACCTATTCCACTGTCTGACCACTCTTTCTGTGAAAATTTTTTTCCTAATGTCCAGTCTAAACCTCCCCTGTTGCAGTTTAAAGCCATTTCCTTGTGTTCTGTCACTAATTACCTGTGAGAAGAGACCAGCACCAACCTCTCTACAATGTCCTTTCAGGTAGTTGTAGAGAGCGATGAGGTGTCCCCTCAGCCTTCTCCTCCTCAAACTAAACAGTCCCAGCTCCTTCAATCCCTCCTTATAGGATTTGCTCTCCAGCCCTTCACCAGCTTCGTTGCCCTCCTCTGCACTCACTCCAGCACCTCGATATCTCTCTCGTATTGAGGTGCCCAAAACTAGACACAATACTCCAGGTGTGGCCTCACCAGTGCAGAGTACAGGGGCACTATCACCTCCCTACTTCTGCTGGTCACACTATTTCTAATACAAGCCAGGATGCCATTGGCTTTCTTGGCCACCTGGGCACACTGCTGGCTCATGTTCAGCTGCTTGTCAGTTAGAACCCCCAGACCCTTGTCTTCCACACAGCTCTCCAGCCACACCTCCCCAAGCCTGTAGCGATGCATGGGGTTGTTGTGGCCCAAGTGTAGGACCTGGCACTTGGCCTTGTTGAAGCTCATCCCATTAATGGTGGCCCACCGATCCAATCTATCCAAGTCTCTCTGTAGTGCCTCCCTATCTGCATGCAGATCGACACTCCCGCTTAACTTGGTGTCATCTGCGAATTTACTAATAATGCACTCTATGTCCTTATCAAGATCATCAATAAAGATGTTGAACAGAAATGGTCCCAACACCGAGCCCTGAGGAACACCACTTGTGACTGGCCGCCAGCTGGATTTAGCTCCATTGACCACCACTCTCTGGGACCGTCGATCCAGCCAGTGCTTGACCCAGCAGACCGTTCGCTCATCCGGGCCACGGGCAGCCAGTTTTTCTATGAGAATTCTATGGCGAACTGTGTTGAATGCTTTTCAAAAATCCAGGTAGACAATATCCACAGCTTTTCCCTTGTCCAATAGTCGGGTCATCTTGTCATAGAAGGAGATGACGTTTGTCAGGCAGGACCTGCCTTTCATAAACCCATGCTGACTGGGCCTGATCCCCTGGTTGTCCATTATATGACTTTTAATGGCACTTGAGATGACCTGCTCCATGACCTTCCCTGGCACCGAGGTCAGACTGACAGGTCTATAGTTGCCTGGATCCTCCTTTCTGCCTTTCTTGTAGATGGGTGTCACATTTGACACCCTCCAGTCCAATGGGACCTCCCCAGTTAGCCATGACTTCAGTTAAATCGTGGAAAGTGGCTTGGCGAGCACATCTGCAAGTCTTTCAGCACCGTTGGGTGTAACCCATCCGGTCCCACAGACTTGTGTGCATCCAAGTGGTGTAGAAGGTCTCTGACCAACTCCTCTTTAATTGTGCTGACCTCATTCTGCCTCCCCTCCCCATCTCCCAGCTCATGAGGCTGGGTGTCCAGACAACAGCCAGTTCCACTGCTAAAGACTGAGGCAAAATCAGTGTTGAGACCCCCAGCCTTTTCCTCATCCTTTGTTACCATGTTTCCCTCTGCATCCAGTAAAGGAGGGAGATTTTCCCTAATCCTCCTTTTGTTGTTAACGAATTTATAAAAACATTTTATTATTATCCTTAACAGCTGTAGCCAAGTTGAGCTCTACCTGCACTTTGGTTCTCCTAATGTTCTCCCTGCATAACTTCACTACATCTTTATAGTCTTCATGAGAGACCTGCCCCCTCTTCCAAAGGCAATAGATTCTCCTTTTGTTCTTGAGATCCAGCCAAAGGTCCCTGTTTAGCCAGGCTGGTCTCTTTCCCCGCTTGCTTATTTTTTGGCACACGGGAACAGCCTGCTCCTGTGCCTTTAAGACTTCTCTCTTGAAGTATGTCCAGCCTTCCTGGACTCCCATATCTTTCAAGGCAGCCTCCCAAGGGATTTTGTTAATCAGTCTTTTGAACAGGTCAAAGTTTAGGAAGTCTAAGGTGGCAGTTTTACTAACCCCTCTCTTTGTTTCTCCAAGGATCGAAAACTCAATCATCTCATGATCACTGCACCCTAGATGGCCTCCAACCTTTACTTCCCCCACCAGCTCTTCCCTGTTCACAAGAAGCAGGTCCAGGAGGGCACCTTCCCTGGTTGGCTCACTCACCAGCTGTGTGAGGAAGTTATCCTCCACACATTCCAGGAACCTCCTGGATTGTTCCCTCTCTGCTGTGTTGATCCCAGCAGATACCTGGGAGGTTAAAGTCCCCCACAAGAACAACAGCAAGTGACTGTGAGATTTCTCCCAACTGTCTATAGAAAGCTTCATCCACCTCACTGCTTTGGTTGGGAGGTCTATAGCAGACTCCCACAGCAAGATGTGCTCTATTGGTCCTTAACCTAATCCAAACACTCTCACTCCCTTATCACTATACTTGATTTCTGAGCTCTCATAGCATCCTCTAACATACAGGGCCACTCCACCACCTCTCCTTCCCTGTCTATCCCTCCTGAAGATCTTGTAGCCATCGATTGCAGCACACCAGTCGTATGAGGCATCCCACCACGTTTCTGTTATAGCTACTATGTCATAGTTCTCATGCTGCATCATGGCTTCAAGCTCCCCCTGTTTGTTGCTCATACTGCGTGTATTGGTATAGATGCACTTGAGATGAGCTATTGAATCCAACACCTTTTTGTGAGTGTGGGCCCTATTTCCTGCCAGACCCTTCTCAGGTGCTTCCACGGTTTCTAAACATCTTTCCCTTCTCTCAATTGAAATGGCAGAGGGAGAGCCCTTACCAGTCCACCATCCTTCAAGCCTTGGCATGCTTCCCTTGAGCTTATTCCTAACAGGCCCAGTTATCTCCCCATCCCCCCTCATATATAGTTTAAAGCCCTGTCAATAAGCCCTGCCAACTCCTGCCCCAGAATCTTCCCCCCTCTGGGAAAGCTTCATCCCGCCTGTCTCATTTGTCAGCATCAGATCAGGTGCCTTATAAACTGCTCCATGATCAAAGAACCCAAAATTCCGACGGTGGTACTAATCTCTGAGCCACGTGTTAATCAGATGTGTTTTCCACCCTCTTTCAGTGTTTTTCCCTTCCACTTGAGGGATTGATGAAAACACGACCTGAGCTCCCAAGTCTTCAACTAGCCACCCCAGTGCCTTGAAGTTCTTTTTTAGTAACTTTAGACTTCTCTCTACCACCTCATCATTACCTGCCTGGATAACCAACAAAGGGTAGTAATCAGAGGGCTGCACCAGAGCAGTGACCTTCCTTTTAATATCCCTAACCAGAGACCCAGGGAGGCAGCAGACCTCCCTATGATATGATTCTGGTCAGCATATGGGCCCCTCCGTACCCCTCAGATCAGAGTCACCTACTACAATTACCCTCCTTTTCTTCTTAATTGAAGAAGTCACAAGTCGTCGGGCTGAGGGACAAGCAGTAGATGACTCACCAGATGGGTCCTCGTTTCCATCTTCATTCAACTGGCCATCTAGTTCCAAAGCCTCATACCTGTTGTATAATAACAACTGGGAAGGTGAGGAGGGCCAAGAAGGTTTTCACTTGCCTTTCTGAGGTAGGACCTGACTCCATTCCCCCCTGTCCCCCACATGCCCTCCTTCTGCCTGAGAGGAGGGGAGGGAGTCATGTATTTCTTGTAGAGCCTCTACCTGCTGCCTTTGTCTGAGAGTGTGGCTCCACCAGTCAATCGCGTTAGAGAGTGACAACCTGGACTTTGCAACTGAGAAGAGTGCAAACCTGTGGGTTTGGGATATTGAGGGAGGGTTGTGTTAGTGGGACTGTGCAAACCAGTGAGTCAATGTGTATAATTAGGGAACTGGCGGGGAGCAAAGGAGGAACAGACATGAAGGGGTATAAAAGGGAAGAGTCGCATGTAAAATGGGGTCAGTCAACATGTTTGTCTGAGTGAGCCCTGTGCCTGATCACTGCAGCCTGTCCAATCTTATTAAATCCTTTCTTAACTATCTCTCTGTGTAATCTCACTCTCTATCACACATCTTAGAGTGCTTCAAAGACTAAGTGCCAGCTTCTGGGGGGACCAGCATGAGTGGCTTTGGTGCCAGTTGCTGGAGTCAGACCTTAGGTGTAGACACCCTGGCCTGTGGTGTCAGCTAATGGAACTAGTGGGAATCTCAGTGCCAGGGACTTGAGAAGATGGGAGTCTCAGCCACCAACCACTGGGTTACTAATGTTGTGTGTCCCAAAAAACAGATATAGGTGTGTTTGTGTGTGTGTGTGTGTGGGGGGGGGGGGGGGCTGCAAGGACTAGGTGCCAATAATTGATGAGAGAGGTGTGAGTGGATCTGGGGCCAGCAACTGGAGTCAGACCAAGAGTGTAGGCACCCCCGGACCTGTGGTGCCAGCAACTGCAGTCAATGAGGGTCTCAGTACCAGCTACTGGTGTGGGTGAGGGTCTCCGCTGCCAGTCACTGGGAGAGACCGGTGTGAGTGAAGTGAGCAAGGGACTCAGTGCCAGAGGCTGAAGTGGGATGACAGGTCCTAGCCTGTGTGCCTCATGCCAGCTTCTGGGTGTAGGTGAGTGTATTTGCTAGCAAACATCAAGATGTATTAGCTGCAAGGAGGAGGCCCCAGGTCCAGGCATGGGTATCAGATAGGTAGAGCATCCATGCTGGTATTTGGGGTACCCCCGAGTGTGGAGTGACTGGGGGATGGGTGCATGAGTGCATGTGTCTGTCTGTGATCCAGCAAGCAGAAGACCCATGGCGTGGGTAAGAAGACATGGGATATGGGCAGGGGTATCCGATGGACACATGGGATTGTGCTGCTACATCAGGAATCTGTGAATGTGCGTGTGGTTGTGACTCTAACAAGTGTCATGTGTGTGCCTTCACTAGTGAACTGCTATCACTACCAGCCAGAAAGGAGAGGAATTGGCTTTCTACGGTCATGTTTTATGTGAGTCCTCTAGGCAGGTGCTGTTGAAGGCAGTGCCTTCCCTGTGGCAGCCTGTGTAGACAGCTGTGTTGTTCTCTGTGTGTCTACATGTGTGCACATGTCTGTGTGTCTCTGGGATAGACACTTCTCATGGTTTAACCTGCAAATGGGAAAGCAGCAACCATGCCCATCAGCCTGGGATGAAGACCTTTGAGTCTCCGGGCTGTGTTCCAGCAGCTAGGCAGCAGGGAGTCCCAGATCTGGAGCTGCTGGAGGTGGCCACAGTTAGAACAACCCTTAACATTTTTTTTCAGAAAGGTAAAAAGAATGTGGGAGTACAGCTTCTTGCTGGAAAACAGACTAATTTGTAAAGAGAAAATGATCAACTTTAATTTCAAAGACAAAACAGAAAGAAAAAGATAATATATTTTAGCAGATAGAGAGAAGCCACAGATGCTTACAACTTCCTGATTATTTGCTTTTGTATAGTTCATAGCAGCAACAGTTCACAATGTAAACTCCATCCTCAAGAGCAGCTTTCTAGTCAACACGGTGTTTCTTCAGTCTGTTACAAATCCTGATGACCTACTGAAAGTCTTTTATTCTTAGACATATTTTATATTCTGAATACCTAATTAACTCTGAAGCTACTTTAATTTGACTGGATTTTATGCCTTTGGCTTTTATGATTTCCTTCTACAATAATCTGATAATTGTCTTTCAAAATGTGTTGCACTGTCACTGTTAAAAAAGTCACTGCTTTTTAACCTTATGATATATGCACATATTGCATCATTTGTTTCCTTTTCTTCTTCCGTCCCTGCATATTCTGTTCCAGGCATTTCCAATT